>NC_052158.1:54135366-54435366 GCF_902713615.1 Scyliorhinus canicula | reverse complement strand
CGTAACCCAACAACCCCTCCCCCCCGTTAACCTTATTTTTTAGGACACTACGGGCAATTTAGCATGGCCAATCCACCTAACCCGCACATCTTTGGACTGTGGGAGGAAATCGGAGCACCCGGAGGAAACCCACGCACACACGAACTAGATAATAAACTCATTGTGACTAATGGGAAGAGTAAACAGGGAAGAGATGATGAACGCAAAGGGGCAGGTGGTCTGAGGTGCATTTGTTTTAATGCGAGAAGTGTAGCAGGTAAGGCAGATGAACGTAGGGCTTATGGGAATATGATGTTATTGGTATTACTGAGACTTGGTTGAGGGAAGGGAAGATTGGCAACTAAATATCCTTGGGTATAGATGCTTCAGGAGGGATAGAGAGGGAGGTAAATGGGGTGGAGGAGTTGCATTACTGGTCAGAGATGATATCACAGCTGTGATTAAGAAGGGCATGATGGAGGATTCGAGCACTGAGGCAATATGGGTAGAGCTAAGAAATAGGAAGGGTGCAGTAACATTGTTGGGACTTTACTACAGGCCTCCCAAAAGCGAGCGTGAAGTCGAGGTACAAATATATAGACAGATGATAGAAAAATGTTGGAGCAATAGGGTGGTCGTGATGGGAGATTTTAACTTCCCCAACATTGAATGGTAGTGTTGGAGGCATAGATGGAGCAGAATTTGTAAAGAGCATTCAGGAGAGTTTTTTAGAGCAGTATGTAAATAGTCCAACTCGGGAAGGGGCCATACTGGACCTGGTATTGGGAAATGATCTCGGCCAGGTGGTTGAAGTTTCAGTCAGTGATTACTTTGGGAATAGCGATCACAATTCCGTAAGTTTTAGAATACTCATGGACAAAGACGAGAGTGGTCCAAAAGGAAGAGTACTAAATTGGAGAAAGGCCAAGTGTAACAAAGTTCGGCAGGAGCTCGGGAATGTGGATTGGGAGCTGATGTTTAAGAGTAAATCCACATTTGAAATGTGGGAGTCTTTTAAGGAAAGGTTGATTAGAGTGCAGGACAGACATGTCCCTGTGAAAATGAGGGATAGAAATGGCAAGATGAGGGAACCATGGAATTGTGAGACTAGCTAAGATGAAAATGGAAACATACATAAGATCTAGGCGACTTAAAACTGATGAAGCTTTGGAGGAATATCGGGAAAGTAGGACAAATCTCAAACGCGCAATAAAGAGGGTTAAATAAGGTCATGAAACATCTTTGGCTAACAGGGTTAAGGAAAATTCCAAAGTCTTTTATTTGTATATAAGGAGCAAGAGGGTAACTAGAGAAAGGATTGGCCCACTCAAAGACAAAAGAGGGAATTTATGCGTGGAGTCAGAGGAAATGGGTGAGATTCTTAATGAGTACTTTGCATCGGTATTCACCAAGGAGAGGGACATGACGGATGTTGAGGCTGGGGATGGATGTTTAAATACTCTAGGTCAAGTCGGCATAAGGAATGGGGAGGTTTTGGGTATTCTAAAAGGCATTAAGGTGGATAAGTCCCCAGGTCCGGATGGGATCTATCCCAGGTTACTGAGGGAAGCGAGGGACGAAACAGCTGGGGCCTTAACAGATATCTTTGCAGCATCCTTGAGCGCGGGTGAGGTCCCGGAGGACTGGAGAATTGCTAATGTTGTCCCTTTGTTTCAGAAGGATAGCAGGGATAATCTAGGGAATTATAGACCCGTGAGCTTGACGTCAGTGGTAGGCAAACTGTTAGAGAAGATACTGAGGGAGAGGATCTATTCACATTTGGAAGAAAATAGACTTATCAGTGATAGGCAACATGGTTTTGTGGAGGGAAGGTAATGTCTTACAAACCTTTAGAATTCTTTGAGGAAGTGACAAAGTTAATTGATGAGGGAAGGGCTGTAGATGTCATATACATGGACGTTTGTAAGGCGTTTGATAAAGTTTCCCATGGCAGGTTGATGGAAAAAATGAAGTCTTATGGGGTTTAGGGTGTACTAGCTAGATGGATAAAGAACTGGCTGGGCAACAGGAGACAGAGAGCAGTTGTGGAAGGGAGTGTCTCAAAATGGAGAAAGGTGACTAGTGGTGTTCCACAGGGATCCGTGCTCGGACCACTGTTGTTTGTGATATGCATAAATGATCTGGACGAAGGTATAGGTGGTCTGATGAGCAAGTTTGCAGATAATACTAAGATTGGTGGAGTTGCAGACAGTGAGGGGGACTGTCAGAGAATACCGCAAAATATAGATAGATTGGAGATGGAGTTCAATCCAGGAAAATGCGAGGTGATGCATTTTGGAAGATTGAATTCAAGAGTGGACTATACGGTCAATGGAAGAGTCCTGGGAAAAATTGATGTGCAGAGAGATCTGGGAGTTCAGGTCCATTGTACCCTGAAGGTGGCAACGCAGGTCAATAGAGTGGTCAAGAAGGCATACAGCATGCTTGCCTTCATCGGACGGGGTATTGAGTACAAGAGTCAGCAAGTCATGTTGTAGTTGTATATGACTTTGGTTCGGCCACATTTGGAATACTGCGTGCAGTCCTGTTCACCACATTACCAGAAGGATGTGGATGCTTTAGAGAGCATGCAGAGGAGGTCCACCAGGATGTTGCCTAGTATGGAGGGTGCTAGCTATGAAGAAAGGTTGAGTAGATTAGGATTGTTTTCGCTGGAAAGACGGAGGTTGAGGGGGGACCTGATTGAGGTCTACAAAATTATGAGAGGTATGGACAGGGTGGATAGCAACAAGCTTTTTCCAAGAGTGGGGGTGTCAATTACAAGGCATCATGATTTCAAGGTGAGAGGGGGAAAGTTTAAGGGAGATGTGCGTGGAAAGTTTTTTATGCAGAGGGTGGTGGACGCCTGGAACGCTTTGCCAGCGGAGGTGGTAGAGGCAGGCACGATAGCTCCATTTAAGATGCATCTAGACAGTTATATGAACGGGCGGGTAACAAAGGGAAGTAGATCCTTGGAAAATAGGCAGCAGGTTTACATAAAGGATCTGGATCTGCACAGTCTGGGAGGGCCGAAGGGCCTGTTCCTGTGCTATAAGTTTTTAAATTCTTTGTTCTTTGTTCGGGGGAAACTAAATGTCAGCAGATGCAATAAGAAAAGGCGAGAGGGTGAGGGGGGGGGGGGGGGGGGGGGGGCGGGGGGGGGGGGGGTGGTTATCAGCTATTTTCCATTTAGGGTAGGTGGGATTTGTTTGGAATGGAGATGGTTTGTGCACTGCGTTTATATCTGTATTTGTACTGTTTACTGTTGTTATTATAAAATTATAAATACCTGAATAAAATGTTTTGCAAAAAGAAAACGCAATAAAGTTAGTGAAGCGCAGGATCCCGTTCACAAAACTGTGCTCTCTATTGCTGAAGAGTCCATTTGTTTCCAAATGGGTATAAATCCTGTCCCTCAGAATTCTCTGCAATAATTTACCTCCTACCGACGTGAGGCTCACCACCGACAGTTTCCTGGATTATCCCTGCTACCTTTCTTAAACAGCATTACCACATTAGCTATTTTCCAGTCCTGTGGGATCTCACCTGTCATCAATGAGGATACAAAGATGTCAGTATTCTGGGGTAAATCCCATCCATCCCAGGAGACCTATCTACCTTAATATCTTTTAAAAGACCCAGGGCGAAATTCTCCGACCCCCACGACGGGTCGGAGAATAGCGGGAGGGCCTTCCCGACATTTTTCCCGCCCTCCCGCTATTCTCCCCCACCCCCCGCCCAACTCCCGACCCGAATCGCTGCCGCCGTTTTTTTACGGCCGGCAGCGATTCACAGCTGTTCGATGGGCCGAAGTCCCAGCCCTTTACGCCGTTTTTACGAACGGCAAACACACCTGGTCTGGCCATTCGTAAAAACGGCGTCACAAACTCGCTTTTCATAACCATGGCACCGATTGGTACGGCAGTACCACGGCCGTGCCAAGGGTGCCATGGGCCCGCGATCGGTGGGCACTGATCGCGGGCAGCGGGCCCGATGCCCGCGCACTCTTTCTCCTTCCGCCGCCCCGCAGTATCCATTCGCGGGGCGGCTGTGGGGCAACCCGGCCCGCGCATGCGCGGGTTTCGCGCAAATACGCGATGACGTCATCCGCGCATGCGCGGGTTGGAGTCTTCCAATCCGCGCATGCGCGGCTGACGTCATATGACGCGTCAGCCAGCGCTAACTCCGGCAAGCGGGCTTAACGATATTCGTTAAGCCCGTCATGCCGGAGCCTACGGCGTCGGGCTGCTAGCCCCGACCGGGGACCAGAATTGGTTCCCGGTCGGGAAGGGGCGCGCTGGCGTCAAACCCGCCCGGGTTTGACGCCAGCTTTACGATTTCTCCCGTTTTGGGAGAATCGCGCCCCCAATGCCGCCTCCTTTTCGATGTAAACATGGCCCAGACTATCCACACACTCTACCCAAGAATTATTTTCCACCAAGTCCTTTTATTTTGTGTACTCATTTCGTACCTTGCCCATTTCCTCTGGCTCAGCACATAGATTCACACCCTCTGTCCTTATGTGGTCCAATTCCTTCCCTGGCCACCCTCTTGCTTTTTACATATGAATAAAAAGCTTTGGGATTGACCATAATCCAGTTGCCAAGAACTCGTCTCCTTGCGGCCTCTGGTGCAGCTGCTGTTCGGCATTTTGGTTATTGGCTAGTGGGTTGAAGAGGGTGATGAGAAGGTGCTTTTTTCCTTGGATCTAGTGGGATAATTTAGTATAAAATTGCCTGAATTCAATTTCCTTATAGAGAGCCACCTTCTGTGCATCTGCTCAGCACATCCCCTTCACCAGAAGTCCAATGCTGGGTGATTTTTATATACACAGGAAGTTTTGTGTGGGTGACACATCAGTCTGAACTATCTCTTGGACATTCCAAATGATTCTCCAATGTTGACACTTACAGCTGTTTAAAAATCTCTGCAGTTATCATATCATCCTGGATAAGTGTCAGCTGTACCTCGGTGAGTAACACTATAATAATAATAATCTTTATTGTCACAAGTAGGATTACATTTACACTGCAATGAAGCTACTGTGAAACCCTTAGTCGCCATATTCCGGTGCCTGTTCAGGTACACAAAGAGAGAATTCAGAATATTAGGGTATCCAAGAATACCCAAAAGAATATCCAATTCACCTAACATCACGTCTTTTGGGACTTGTGGGAGGAAACCGGAACACCCGGAGAAACCAACACCAGACACGGGGAGAACGTGCAGAGTCCACACAGACAGTGACCCAAGCCGGGAATCAAACCCGGGACCTTGGAGCTGTGAAGCAACTGTGCTAACCACTGTGCCGTCCCACTGTGCTCACATGCTGCCGATATGAGCCTTGAAATCAGAAACCCATGGGTTCAAATTACACTCAAAGGACTTGAGGACAAAATGTCAGCCAATACTGAGGGATGCTGCAGTGTTGGCACTACCATCTATAGGTACCATCCTCGGCAGAAGATGTTAAACTGTGAACCTGTCTGCATGATGTAAACAATCCATGGCATCATTTTGAAAAAGAGGATGGGAGTTGTCCCCGGTGTCCTGCCCAACATTTATCCCTCAATAACCACCTGAAACAGACAATTAGACCATTCTCACATTGCTATTTATGGGATCTTTCTGTGTGAAAATTTCCTCCTGTGTTTCCTACATCACAACACTTCAAGAACATGAGAAAGAAATAGAAAGTTACGGTTTGATAAAGTCGGGTGTGAGAGGCTCGGGTGGAGTCGACACTGGCAGAGACCAGCTTCTGTGGAAAGTCAGTGTAATTCCATATAATTGGCTGTAAGGTGTTTGGAATGTCATGTGGCTGTGTCAATGCCAGTCATTTTTTTGAAATGTTGATCAAATTTGGAACAACTGACTAGCTGTTAAACTTATAAAGGAACAAGTGAGGCACTCTGTGGGAATGTTGCCTTGCGCTAATGAGGTGGAATAACTTACAGAACTTATTCTCATGTTGCTATAATGGTCTCTAATTCACTGAGGTGCCCAAATGTAACAGCTAATTTAATGTTTAGTTCGAGGGCCAAGACTCATCAGTGCAAAATGAGCACCTAGTGCAGTATCAAGGACAGTCCGAGGAGAATATTAACAGAGATTCTGGTCATACACTTGACAATGTGACTGGACATGCGATGGGCCGAGGGGCTGATTAAGAAGCATCTTAGACGGTCTCCCAATTTTCACATAGTTCACTGTTGTAAACTGGAATGTGCTGCCTGAAGGGATAGTGCAAGCATATTGTCTTGGGAATGTCACTTTAAGAAATGTTTGTCTTCTCAAGTGGCAGCAGATATGTCATAGTGTGGGTGGAGCTGGGCTCTGCTCTGTATTTACTTTCGCTTTGAGCTGGAAGCTGTTTTGTGGCTCTGAGTTTTACGTTTAATTTTCAATTGGAGAGCTGTATTCAAACCAAGGAGGTGTTTAGGTCTATCACTGCCTACTAAAGAATGTCTCCAGATCACATGATGATTTCAAAGTAGTACCTGTTTCTGTGAGGAATGCAAACCTATTGTCTTTGTTAAAAAGGGTTTTTGAATTATGGCTGTTGTTAGGAAAGTTATTAAGGGTTATCTATAGAGTATTGTATCTGTGGGGATTATTTGTGTTCGTAGTTGATAAGCTGTTTACTGAGTGTTTATAAAATGTTATCTGGATTAATAGAATAAACATTGTTTTTGTTTAACATACTTTAGATCTCTGTTGCAGCACACCTGTAAAGTGTGCTCCCCATAACCAAAATCTATGAAACGTTGTGGGTCAGGTGAACTCCATGATACACTTTGGTGTTCGCTAAACCCTGGCCCATAATAATATTGAACGCATTGTCAAAAGGAAACAGGATAAGTATCTGAGATGGAAAACATTACAGGGCTATGGACAAAGAGCAAGGGAATAATTGGATATTTCTACCAAAACTCTGACACTGACATGATGGTCTGAATTGCCTCCCTCTGTATTGTGTTATGCAAATTTCATTGGCTCATCCCTGAAAACTGCTAACAGCTAAATCGCTGGCTTTTAAAGCAGATCAAGCAAGCCAGCAGCACGATTCGATTTCCGTACCAGTCCCGGACAGGCGCCGGAATGTGGCGACTAGGGGCTTTTCACAGTAACTTCATTGAAGCCTACTCGTGACAATAAGCAATTTCCATTTCATTATGGCAGCACGGTAGCGTTGTGGATAGCACAATCGCTTCACAGCTCCAGGGTCCCAGGTTCGATTCCGGCTTGGGTCGCTGTCTGTGCGGAGTCTGCACATCCTCCCCGTGTGTGTGTGGGTTTCCTCCGGGTGCTCTCATTTCCTCCCACAGTCCAAAGATGTGCTGGTTAGGTGGATTGGCCATGATAAATTGCCCTTAAGTGTCCAAAATTGCCCTTAGTGTTGGGTGGGGTTATTGGGTTATGGGATTGGGTGAGGGGTTAACCTTGGGTAGGGTGCTCTTTCCAGGAGCTGGTGCAGACTCGATGGGCCGAATGGCCTCCTTCGGCACTGTAAATTCTATGATAATCTACCATAACACAATACAGAGGGAGGCAATTCAGACCATCATGTCAGTGTCAGAGTTTTGGTAGAAATATCCAATTATTCCCTTGCTCTTTGTCCATAGCCCTGTAATGTTTTCCATCTCAGATACTTATCCTGTTTCCTTTTGACAAAGGTTTGGCACAACATCGTGGGCCGAAGGGCCTGTTCTATGCTGTATTATTTCTATGTTCTATGTTCTATAAGTCCCCAGGACCTGAAGGGATCTACCCCAGAATACTGAAGGAGGCTAGAAAGGAAATTGCTGAGGCCTTGACAAAAATCTTTGGATCCTCATTGTCTTCAGGTGATGTCCCGGAGGACTGGAGAATGGCCAATGTTGTTCCTTCGTTTAAGAAGGGTAGCAAGGATAATCCAGGGCCAGTGAGCCTTACGTCAGTGGTAGGGAAATTGCTGGAGAGAATTCTTCGAGACAGGATCTACTCCCATTTGGAAGCAAGGGGTTTTATTAGTGAGAGGCAGCAGGGTTTTGTGAAGGGGAGCTTGTGTCTCACTAACTTGATAGAGTTTTTCGAGGAGGTCACAAAGATGATTAATGCAGGTAGGGCAGTGGATGTTGTCTCTATGGACTTCAGTAAGGCCTTTGACATGGTCCCTCATGGTAGACTGGTGCAAAAGGTGAAGTCACACAGGATCAGGGGTGAGCTGGCAAGGTGGACACAGAACTCGGTCATTGAAGGCAGAGAGTAGCAATGGAAGGATGCTTTTCTAATTGGAGGTCTGTGACTATTCGTGTTCCGCAGGGATCAGTGCTGGCACCTTTGCTGTTCGTAGTATATATAAATGATATGGAGGAAAATTTAACTGGTCTGATTAGTAAGTTTGCAGGCGACACAAAGGTTGGTGCAATTGCTGATAGCGATGAGGACTGTCAGAGGATACAGCAGGATTTAGATCGTTTGGAGACTTGGAAGGAGAGGTGGCAGATGGAGTTTAATCCAGACAAATGTGAGGTAATGCATTTTGGAAGGTCTAATGCAGGTAGGGAATATACAGTGAATGGTAGAACCCTCAAGAGTATTGAAAGTCAGAGAGATCTAGGTGTACAGGTCAACAGGTCACTGAAAGGGGCAACACAGGTAGTAAAGGTAGTCAAGAAGGCATGCGGCATGCTTGCCTTCATTGGCCGGGGCATTCAGCATAAGAATTGGCAAGTCATGTTGCAGCTGTATAAAACCTTAGTTGGGCCACACTTGGAGTATAGTGTTCAATTCTGGTCGCCACACTACCAGAAGGATGTGGAGGCTTTAGAGAGGGTGCAGAAGAGATTTACCAGGAAGTTGCCTGGTATGGAGGGCATTAGCTATGAGGAGTGGTTTAATAAACTCGGTTTGTTCTCACTGGAACGACGGAGGTTGAGGGGCGACCTGATAGAGGTCTACAAAATTATGAGCGGCATAGACAGAGTGGATAGTCAGAGGCTTTTCCCCAGGATGGAAGGGTCAATTACTAGGGGGCATAGGTTTAAGTACAACCTTCAAGAAAGTGACTTTGTTGAAATATTTACATTTGTTTTACAGCTGGACAATGGAATGACATCTTTCACTGCATCAATGGCCTCACACTTTCACCGTGAAAGAGTAAACTTCTCCTCTTCCAAAGAAGTTCATTATCTACATAAAGACAGTATCCCAGTACCAAGAACAGACTCATTCTTCCCATTAAGTGGTCCTGTGCATCTATCAGATAACCAAGCTGTTTATCATTGAGACCATAAACACAGGACTTATTCTGTAAACTTCACACTACAATGGTCTTAACTCTATCGCTTAGCACATCTCGCGACCGAGTTTGATTTGCTCCTATTGAGTTTGATAGGCGAGAGGCAAGGTTTAGAGGAGATGTACGAGGCAAGTTTTTCACACAGAGGGAAGTGGGTGCCTGGAACTCGCTGCCGGGGGAGGTGGTGGAAGCAGTGACATTTAAGGGACATCTTGCCTCCAACAACGAGGAAGCAGGTACTATCGGGAAAGTCGGGAAGACCTTCCTCACAAAATACCACACCAGCACATACCTGAAACTTTCACCGGCACCACCCAAACTGAGTGAGGGGAGGGCACAACCGTAATGGGTAGAACTGCCTTGCAGCAGGGGAAGAGAAAACATTCGGCAGGGAGGGAACTAGGGAGGGAAAACAGAGGGGGACAGCTGGTGGGGGGAGAAGCTCATAGGGATGGAAGGGGGAACGGTAAGTGGGGGGAGGGAGTGGACAGGCCGAGGGGGATAGTCGAAGGGTGGGGAGGGGAGAGGTGGAAGGTTGACTACGATAGATCGCACATGGCGACAATGGAAACAAGGACACTGGAAACAGACATTTTGTAATGAAAATAATCTTAATTGTCACAAGTAGTCTTACATTAACACTGCAATGGAATTATTGTGAAAAGCCCCCAGTCGCAACATTCCGCCGCCTGTTCGGGTACACCGAGGGAGAATTCAGAATGTCCTAACAGCACGCCTTTCAGGACTTGTGGAAGGAAACCAAGGCAGGCACGGGGAGAACATGCAGACTCAGCAAGCCAGGAATCGAACCTGGGACCCTGGAGCTGAGAAGCTCCAGGGGGAGGGGGATTTTTAGCACAGTGGGCTCAATAGCTGGCTTGTAAAGCAGACCAAGGCAGCAGCGCGGGTTCAATTCCCGTACCGGCCTCCCCAAACAGGCGCCAGAATGTGGCGACTCGGGGCTTTTCACAGTAACTTCATTTGAAGCCTACTTGTGACAATAAGTGATTTTCATTTTTTAGAAGCCGTAGTGCTAACCACTATGCTACCATGCTGCCCATAGGGCCCCCAAAGTGCAGGGGCACATTCACATGGGAGTGCACAATGATCGCAGCCATCTTGACTGCCCCCAATCAAAGGGAGCGCAGGGGCACAGCGACATGGTGAGCATGGTTGACCCATCAGGGTAGTCACCTGGATCGTCAAGGGACTTAATGGCCCAGTGAGAAGATCCAGGGTCTTGGCCCAGCTGAAAAGTTTGAGAGCTGACATGTCTTCCTCCAGGGGATCGTCCTGAGGGAGAAGGACCGACTAGGAAAGAAAGGGTTGGGTGGGACAGAATTACCAATCGTGCTATGGGACAAGGGCCATGGGGTTAGTCATACTGCTCAATAAGAGGACCTCATTTAGAGTGACAAGTTACGGACCAAGGAAGATGGTACATCATGGTTAGTGCTGTCCTGGAAGGGTACCAGTGATGCTTGTAAACTGCGACGATGCGGAATTCATGAAGAAAATCATGGCAGGAATCCCTGACAAAGACGCACCCCAATTCATCATGGGGGGATACACGGGGAGAAAGTGCAGACTCCGCACAGTTCATTGTGCCCATTAGGAACCTAAGCTCAACAGAGCAGACACGTGGGATTAGAACTACAGTTTGTCAGCAGGATAAACATGGATTTCATGGGCTAAATGACCTGGTTCCATGTTGTAATTCCTTTGTAATGATTATCACCCAGAACATTGCAGAGAGGCTCCATTCTATCTGATTTTATACAATTTGTTTGAAGTATAACTCATTTTTATTGGGGCGGAAATCTGTGAAAGGGTTTGTTTGACAGCACAAACTGATTTGGTTTCCAAATTGGACAAGGACTGTTTGCATCAGTGCAGTCCTCAAAAGGCAATGAGGAGAGAGAAAAATCTGAGTTATGAACAAGAACATTCTGTTACTATGTGCAGACTCTTCATGCCAAGGGTTAGTGCACAAAGTACTGGGAGCACAGAAGGACTGTTTACAATTCTATCAACATATCTGTGAAGAGAATGGAATGATGAGCTGAATATGGGCAAAGTCAAACATAAAAGTAGGTCAACATCAAATTGGATATGACCCATTCTGACCCATGGAGTAGGGGACAAGGCAAGACTCACTTATTACAGGCAGCACAAGATAACTAGTCTATATCACACAAAACAATTAGTACAAAAACAATTACATCACCACATCTACTAAAGAAGTACAACTAGCTCACTGATTGCTAAATGGCTGAAGTGGTCACTGATCCAGTTTCACATCTAGCTCAATCCTGTGTGTGTACTGGACTACTCAGTTTAACTGTTGGAAATTGAGCCAGATTTCCTATTTTTGGTGCCTTGCCAATGAATGTTCTGGAAGCAAAATGATTTGGATGCAAAATGAAATAAGATTAATTTTGGACGATAAGTTGAGACCAAATGGAACAAAAATAGATTTGGCTTAAAAATATGGAATGCCTGACTGAGTTAACCGGACCTGGGTGTGATGGTCACATACCTGTCAATCATTGTCGATGTTCACTTGGATGAGGTACAGGAGAATATGGATATCCATAACGTTGGTTATGGACGTTGGTTTTCGTTAGAGAGAAGAAGGTTAAGAGGTGACCTAATAGAGGCATACAAAATGATCAGAGGGTTAGATAGGGTGGACAGCGAGAGCCTTCTCCCGCGGATGGGGGTGGCTAGCACGAGGGGACATAGCCTTAAATTGAGGGGTAATAGATATAGGACAGAGGTCAGAGGTGGGTTTTTTACGCAAAGAGTGGTGAGGCCGTGGAATGCCCTACCTGCAACAGTAGTGAACTCACCAACATTGAGGGCATTTAAAAGTTTATTGGATAAGCATATGGATGATAAGGGCATAGTGTAGGTTAGATGGCCTTTAGTTTTTTTCCATGTCGGTGCAACATCGAGGGCCGAAGGGCCTGTACTGCGCTGTATCGTTCTATGTAATAACACTAGAGTCCAGCTACAAGTCACTTTGTCACAATAAAATCAGAGATTGAGATAAGAAAAATGAAAGGGAAGACTGAACATGCTGATTAATGTAGTCAAAACCAATAAAGGACGTTGGAGAAAACAATCAATATTTCTGAATTGTGTGTTTTGATAGAGGCTGATCTCTCGCATTTCCCGACAATTTTATTATATATAGGCCTTTAACATTTACAAGTGCATAATTCTGTGAGGAGAGATTGAGAAAACTGGACCTGTTTTCTCTAAATCATGAGAGGTGACCTTATGGAAACATACAAAATTCTTGCAGGGCACAACAGGGTGTATATGGAGAAGATGGTCCCCTGATTGGTGAGTCTAGAGCCCAGGGACACAGTTTCAGAATAAGGAGCAGGCCATTTAGGAGTGAGATGAAGAGGAATTTCTTCACTCAGAGTGTGGTGAATCTGAGGAATTCTCTACCCCAGAGGGCTGTGGAAGCTCAATCATTGAGCATGTACAAGATTGAGATCGATGGGTTTCTGGATGCTAATGACATCAACGGATATGGGGATACCAGACAGAAGATTAGCCATCATCTATTTGAATGACCGAACAGGCTCAATGTGCTGAAAGGCCTCACCATGCTCCTTTGGTCCTGTGAGATACATTAGGAAATATTAGGTTAGATGACCAAAGATGCGATCAAGAAGTATCTCAAAAAAGGTAAGAGAAGCAGACAAGTGGACAGATTATGGAGAGACTCCCAGGGCTTAGGGCCTGTGTAGCTGGAGGTGTGAGCACCAATGGTGTAGCAATTAGAATTGTAATTGGCATGAGGTGAGAATGAGAAAAGGGGAGGTATCTCAAGGGGATCTGAGGCTAGAGGAGATTGCAGAAATAGACACAGAGGAATTAGAAAACAAAAGCTGCTTTTTTATGTGCCCTCGCTGGCCATGCTTCTGACAGGAAGGGAACATTCCCACCCATTCCCAAGCTTGCACACCACGCCTGTCTGGTCTTTGCACGGTAGCACAGTGGTTAGCACAGTTTCTTCACAGCTCCAGGGTCCCAGGTTCGATTCCCAGCTTGGGTCACTGTCTGTACAGAGTCTACACGTTCTCCACGTGTCTGCGTGGGTTTCCTCCGGATGCTCGGGTTTCCTCCCACAGTTCAAAGATGTGCAGATTAGGTGGATTGGCCATGGTAAATTGTCCTTGATGTCCAAAAAGGTTAGGTGGGGTTACTGGATTCCGGGGATGGGATAGGTTTAAGTGGGGTGCTCTTTTCAAGGACCAGTGCAGACTCAATGGGCCAAATGGCCTCGTTCTGCACTGTAAATTCTACGATTCTAAGATTCTAAGGTAAACCTATAATCAAGAGGTCAAGTACTTCCTAACCTCTCAGGATGGTGAAGCACGCAACTTGCACAAAGCACTAAAACACCATGCACTGTTTTACATACGACTTAAATAGTACTAAACATACATGAATCACAGCAAGTATTGGATGAAAAAAGCATCACATCATTCCCCTCTGCACCACATTCCCTTTTTCACCACATTCTTGACTTTTATAGTCTGTTGACACTGCAATCCATTTATAATCATGCTCATTCACTAAGTTACTCTTTGCTACAATTACCACTTCCTTAATAAAAATTGCAGCACTTTCCTGATAACGGATGTTCGGCTAACTGGCTGTAGTTCTGTTTTCTCTCTCCCTTCTTTCTGGAAAAGGAATATTACATTGTTAACTTCCAATATACTCTGATCCATCCAGTGTCTAAGAAATTTTGAAAGATCATAACTAATGCATCAATTATCTCTTCAGCTAACTCCTTTAAACCCAAGGATATAGCCATCAGGTTCTGCAAATCTGTCAACTTTTACTCCCATTAATTTTACCATTTAAAAAAAATTAATATTAAGAACTTTTAGTCCCTCATACTCATTAAAACTCTCTGTGCCCACAATTTCTGGGGTTTTTTATATCATATAAGGGTAATATAATTGATTCCCGAAAACCACGTTGTAAGTTGAAATGCCATTATTCCGAACCAACTTTCCCAAAAGAATGATGTTATAAATGGGGAATTGATTCCTGAACCAGGGGCAGAAATCACTCATGGGAACCCGGTGGTGTAAAATACTCTCAATCACTGCCCTCTCAAATCACAGAGGTAACTGTTGATGTCTGCACGCCTTAGCACAAGTTCCTCAGATAGTGTGGGGGACATAACAGAAACACAGCATTCATACAGTGCAGAAGGAGGCCGATAATCAGCACAGATTTGTGAGGGGTAGGTCTTGCCTCACAAGTCTTATTGAATTATTTGAGGAGGTGACCAAGCACGTGGATGAAGGAAAAGCAGTGGATGTAGTGTACATGGATTTTAGTAAGGCATTTGATAAGGTTTCCAATGGTAGGCTTATGCAGAAAGTAAGGAGGCATGGGATAGTGGGAAATTTTGCCAGTTGGATAACGAACTGGCTACTCGATAGAAGTCAGAGAGTGGTGGTGGATGGCAAATATTCAGCCTGGAGCCCAGTTACCAGTGGCGTACCGCAGGGATCAGTTCTGGGTCCTCTGCTGTTTGTGATTTTCATTAATAACTTGGATGAGGGAATTGAAGGGTGGTCAGTAAATTTGCAGACGATAAATTGGGCAGCATTGTGGATAGTCTCAGGTTCGACTCCACCTAACCCGCATATCTTTGGACTGTGGGAGGAAACCGGAGCACCCGGAGGAAACCCACGCACACACGGGGAGGACGTGCAGACTCCGCACAGACAGTGACCCAGCCGGGAATCGAACCTGGGACCCTGGAGCTGTGAAGCATTTATGCTAACCACCATGCTACCGTGCTGCCCTAAAATTTCCGGGAAACAAAACTTGAAAACAAAATTCTAACCAGAGTCAGACTTCAACGATGATGTTGAAGCAAATCCAAGTCGAAGCGACATGGAAGGTCTGCAAAGAGCACGGCAACTTCATACTTCGAGTGAAGCAGCAGTTTGAATTATATATCACTGTCCTCAACGTAGAAGCGGCCTGTGACCAGCAAAAAATAGCACTGTTTCTAACAGGTTCGCAAGCCATTGAAATCTATAACTGGTTCTCGTTTAGGGACGAGGCAGATTTTAAAAAGTACAACAAAGTTATCGAGAAGTTTGACAAGCACTGCCAGTTGCGACTAAACAAAACGTTTGAACGGTATGTGTTCAGGCAAAGAATGCAAAAAGCTGGTAAAACGCTTGACTGCTTCATAATGGATCTGAGACTTAAAGCGAACCATAGGGCGCGATTCTCCGCACTCACGCCGGGTCGGAGAATAGCGGGCGTCGCAAATTTTTACGGCAATGCTGGTCCGACGCCCTCCCGCTATTCTCCGAACCCCGCAAAATCTCGGAGTTGCCATTTCCGACAAACGCCTCCTTCACGCCCCCGACACGACCAGAATCGCTACTAATAGCCCCCCCCCCGCTATACACCGGCCCGAATGGGCCAAAGTCCCGACGTCATCGCGCCCTGTTTGCACGGCGTGAAACACACCTGCTTTTTAAGTTCGTCAACCAGTCGTGCTGGCTGACGACAGCTTGGAGGGGGTTAGCGCACCGCTCAGCGCACCGCTCAGCGCACCGCTCAGCGCACCGCTCAGCGCACCGCTTGAGTCTGGCCACAACGGGGAAGGCATCCCTGAGAACGGGAGGGGGGGTCCAGAGCGGGGGGTGGGGAGACAGAGGGGGGAGTGGGGGAGACGGGGGGGGGGGGGGGGGGGAGTGGGGGAGACGGGGGGGAGTGGGAGTGGGGGGGGGGTTATGTAGAGAGTGAGCGAGTGAGCCGTCCAACCCCGTAACAAAATGTCTGCCACCATGCCTCACGGTAGCATGGTGGTTAGCATCAATGCTTCACAGCTCCAGGGTCCCAGGTTCAATTCCCAGCTGGGTCACTGTCTGTGTGGAGTCTGCACATCCTCCCCGTGTGCGCGTGGGTTTCCTCCGGGTGCTCCGGTTTCCTCCCACAGTCCAAAAGATGTGCGGGTTAGGTGGATTGGCCATGCTAAATTGCCCGTAGTGTAAGGTTAATGGGGGGTTTGTTGGGGTACGGGTATACGGTTTAAGTGGGGTGATCATTGTTCGGCACAACATCGAGGGCTGAAGGGCCTGTTCTGTGCTGTACTGTTCTATGTTCTATGTTCTATGCCATGGCATGCCGGCCACGAGGACACGGCCGCTGGTTGCCCTGTGGCTTACGGACACAGGCCACTGACGCTCCGGTGAAGAGGACATAGTTAACTGCCCGTTGGATGCAGAAAGTGACCAGGGGTTAGGCTGCCCGCGTGTCAGCAGCGCGTCCAGGCCACCGGGACACACAGGTATCCCGTGGCAGGCAGCTGCCGAGGTGTC
The DNA here is from genome assembly GCF_902713615.1 of Scyliorhinus canicula. Classification (NCBI taxonomy): domain Eukaryota; kingdom Metazoa; phylum Chordata; class Chondrichthyes; order Carcharhiniformes; family Scyliorhinidae; genus Scyliorhinus; species Scyliorhinus canicula. The sequence continues at coordinate 54,418,716 of NC_052158.1, read as the reverse complement.
GACTAACCTCCGTCTAACATGTCCCGTTTCTCTGCCCCCACCACCCTTCTGTAGGTTAGCACAATGTATGTGAACAGAACGGCTATGTTCTGCGCAGTGGTTGGGGCCGCTGTACTGCATTTGGAGATGCAGCAGCATCCACACCCACAACCCGCAGTGGATGCAGGGCCAGCTGCAGCAGCAGAGGGAAGGGCCGAGGAGTTGCCAGTCGTCGAGCAGCATGGGGAGGAGGAGGAGGAGGAAGAGGAAGAGGAGAGAGTGAGGGTGCAGCCATGGCGCCAGAGGCGACGACCAAAGCCGAGGGTGTACCGTGTCCGGGTCTCTTTCCTAACAATGACGGACATCATCTGCAGGAGGAGACTCCGGCTGAGTAGGCAGACGGTGATACATACCAGCCAACTCCTGTCGCACCTCGCCCCACGTGGAACGGGGGGAGGACACGCGATCCCGGTAGCCATCAAGGTGACGGTCGCTCTTAACTTCTATGCTACCGGCTCCTTCCAGTCTCCGAGCGGGGTCGTCTCCGGGATCTCCCAGTCATCGGTGCACAGGTGCATCCGGGATGTGACCGACGCCCTCTATGCCATCGCGGACCGCTACATCACCTTTCCCGAGGACCAAGCAAGTCAAGACTCACGAGCTCGTGGATTTGCCAGCGTGGCCGGGATACCGAGGGTGCAGGGGGCAATCGATTGTGTTCACGTCCCCATGCGCCCGCCTGCAGGGGACAGGGATGTGTTCACAAACAGAAGGGGGACATACTCCATGAATATCCAGGTGGTATGCGACCCCCACATGAGGATCATGAATGTCTCTGCAAGGTTCCCAGGGAGTGTGCATGACTCCTACATACTGGCGCAGTCTTTCATCCCTGCGATGTTTGAGGGACGTCCCCCCCGGCTGAGGGGCTGGTTGCTAGGCGGCAGGGGTTATCCGCTGAGGTCTTGGCTGATGACGCCGATACGGAGGCCTCAGACCAATGCAGAAACACGATACAACAAGGCCCATGCAGCAACCAGGGGTGTGGTGGAGCGCTGCCTTGGCCTCCTGAAGATGAGATTCAGGTGCCTGGACCGCTCCGGAGGGGCCCTGCAGTACCAGGCCCACAGGGTCGCTCGCATTGTAGTGGTCTGCTGTGCGCTGCACAACATCGCGATGCAGAGGGGAGATGACCTGCTGCAGGAGGCGGAGGGAGAAGCCAGTGGCAGTGGTGCCAGCACAGAGGAGGAGGAGGAGGAGGAGGTAGAGGAGGAGGAGGTGGAGGAGGAGGAGGAGAGGGAGGAGGAGGCTGGTGGAGTGGCGGGTGCAGAACGCAGACACGACCCAGGTGCTGGTGATGTCCAGGAGGCGGCACGACGGACCCAGCGAGGACGGCGGGCACGCGACGCCTTGGTGGCAGCACGGTTCTCGCGTCGCATGCGACGTCCCCGCTGAACACCAAACCACCACCTGCATCGCTAGTCGTGCAGAGGGTCAACACACAACTTCCACCACCACAACCCCCCCCCCACCCCCTCTCAGTGTACACTGCTCCACTTCGACATCACCCTTACCACTGGGTCCAGACGGTATGGCACAACATTGATGGCTGTGTCAGCGGGTGTGATCAGTGCCATGTGGAATGATGACAGCCCGCTCTGCGATGAGCTGTGAGCTCAGAATCGTTAGAGAGAGTCTGACCCACGGCAATAGCTGAACCATCCACCTTGGTGGCCGCTGAGATCGTCACTGACACTCCATCACGTGCCCGCGTGGGCTAGGGAGGGGGTGGGGGGAGGGGCAGGGACTGCACACCCGGCACCGAAGTTTCACCACTCGTCAACCCCAGTGACACTCGGTCACCATCACAAATCCTGTGGCTGTGGAACAATCACACGTTATTACAAGTAAGGTGGAACAGTGCGTTTAATGTTAACAATTATTTACAGGTGCCCTAGCCCCTACAACTAAACTGTGCCCTTCACCCGTGCCAACTTACTCAGTGTCTATCTTAGTTGCCTTACGGGCCCTGTGACTGTGCCATGGTGTGCTGCGACTGGCCAATGACCTGCTGAGAATCGGCCAAGGCCCGCAGTGCGCCGGCAATGTCGTTTTGCCTCTGGCACATTGCTGCCTGTGAGAGGGCAACCCTGTCCAGGGCCGAGGATGACGCGTGCATATGAACCCCAATGCCTTGCATCACCTGACCTATTGCCTCCACCGCGGATGCCATCCGTGCGGTGTCGGACTGGGTCTCTGCCATGAGCGGCACCACTCCCTGCTCGTGGACGCGGTTCGACTCCTCTAACAGCGTCTGCAGAGTCTGGAAGGAAGCCCTCATCCCGTCGTTGTTTCCCTGGGTTTCTTGAGGCATCGGCTGTGCGGGTGGGTTGAGAAACTCCAGGAACTCCGAAAACGTCTGGGAGCCAGCTGCATCCTGGGCCTGGTCTGGCCTCCGCGAGTCCGGGCCCTCGGTTGCTCCGACCTCCACCTGCTGTACCTGCTCAGCTGTGATGTGCGAACCAGACTGTGACCCAGGAGACTCATCACTAAATAGGCCCGCCGGGGTGAGTGTCTCTGGGATGATGGATGTTGTTGGAGATAGCAGTGCCGCAAGCCCGATGTTTTCGCAAGTTAGCCCCTCCTCAATGGTGTGGGGCCGCTCAGAGTCCGGAGGGTTATCCCTGGCCATTTCCGTGGGTTGTGTTCTCGCCACCCTCTGGGCGTCCTGATCCGTAGATTGGGTTGGGGAGGATGGGACTCCCCGCTGATCGGGCACCCTCTGTCGTGCGGCCCCGGGTGAGGTGGCGGCAGATACCTGTGTCCGTCTGCAGCCAGACGGCCCTGGTCGTTCGGCATCACATCCTAGGGAAGAGAATGAGACGGGTTATTTAGATTTGCTCGGCAGGCCGCTGGACGGTCCCAGTGGGCAGCGTGTGAAGGGACAGAGGATGGGGGAGGTATCCCAGTGGGCAGGGTGTGTGAAGGGACAGAGGATGGGGGAGGTATCCCAGTGGGCAGGGTGTGTGAAGGGACAGAGGATGGGGGAGTTATCCCAGTGGGCAGGGTGTGTGAAGGGACAGAGGATGGGGGAGGTGTCCAAGTGGGCAGGGTGTGTGAAGGGACAGAGGATGGGGGAGGGGTGGGTGTTTGTCAAGGAGGGTTGTCTCACTTGCTGCAGATCCGCCAACCTCGCATAGCGCGACATCCCGGGTGGCAGACCCCCCAACAAGGTCCAGTGCCCTCTGCTCAAAGGTGGTGAGGGGGTGCAGGTTGGGCGAACCCCCTCCAGTCTTGTGCCGCTCACGGTTGTTGTGAGCGGACTTGGCCTGTTGGGTGAGGGTACATAGTTAGATCATTACAATACGGCAGGTATCAGCAGTCCGTTCAGATACTGGCACAGTTTGGGGGTCAAGTTGTCATAAGACAATTGCATCTCTCCACGGGGCCAGAGCGCTGGGTCTGTGACAACTTTGTGAACCATCCTCAAATAACTCTGCCCCAATCCCCCTCCACCCCCCCGTGCCAGGGGGGGAGGTGGGTGATTAAGTAAAGTGGGGGGGGGAGGGATGGTTGTGACCAGGGGGCACCTTCTTAGCACTTACCCTGGCAGCCCTGGTGAGGTCGTGAAGCTTTTTCCGGCACTGCTCTGCAGAGAAAAGGGTCTGCCCCACAGCACTGACGGCAGCGGCCACCTCACGCCAGGCCTGGCGTACCGCACTGGCAGGTTGGCGATGCCTTCTCCGCGGGCGGATGATGCCCCTCCTCTGCTCGACAGCATCGAGCAGAGTCTCGACATCGGCCTCCACAAAACGAGGTGCAGCTCTCCTGGGCTCCGACATCATGGCCGACAGATTCTGTGCTCGCCCGCGCCTTTTTACGGCGTCGGGCGGCGTCACGTGGGCGTGATCGTGTCGTCGCCGCGTTCCGTCGTCATCGCGCACGTGATTGACGCGGCCGCGTTACTAGCCCATTTCTCGAAAGTGAATATGTCGGGAAATGGACCCTTCCTTCCTCCGTCGTAAAACGCGCCCGTTTTTTACGACAATTTCGCAATTTTTCGCGGGTGCGGAGAATCGCGCCCATAATTTTTCGATTCTCCTAGACTCACTTTTGTGAGATTAGATAGTCTACGTTATAAAAAGTGACAAACTGCGAGAAAGGTTATTGTGACAATCTGATTTGACGTTAGAAGACAGAATCAGTGTGCGAACTTGCCAGACATAAATTCTCAGAAATGTTGGTCGGAGAAAGTGGCTCAAAAATGAACAACATGGCCAACACCATTAAATGCAGTAGCGCACCTAAAAAAACAAACATGCTCCAGACGGCAGCCATTTTACACATGATGTCACGAGTATCATGACATGGAAAAGGTGTGGCTACACGCATCAGATCAAATAATGCCCTGCAAATGGAAAAACCTGTGCTAAATGTCACAAGCTAAACCACTATGCATCTGAATGTAGATTGGGAACAAATTCGCAGCAGTTTAGAAAGCTTAGTACAGTAAACAAAGGAAGAGCTGTGCAAGAAGTAAGCATTTTAAAAAAATGTTGGGCAAGCAATCAAACTTGACTCGGAGGAAGATGTATTTTATTTGAGGATTCCTTCTTTGCGGAAAGTGGAAAGCATAGAAAAATCACAACAGAATACTTCCTATTCGGAAACAGATTTCCATCATTCAAAATACTGATGAATGGATGATTTCTTTAATAACAAATGGAATCAACATAAAGAGGAATGTGGATACCGGAGCAAGAGCTAATCTCATTAATCAAACATAGCCAGATTAAAGATAAAACCAGTGATTGACGAGAATGATTGTCAACTGCGAGAATATAATGGCAATGCTATTTAACTGTCGAGTTCAAGAGAAAAAGATTTTGATTAAATTTGAGATTGTTGAACCAAATAGATCATCATTACTTGGTGTTCAGGCATGTGAGATTCTGCAGCCTGTAAAACGCATTTACAGCTTGGATAGGATTTCATCCATTCAATTGCATGACCAGATTGAGGCAATTATTTAGAAATTTCCTCACTTCTTTCATGGTATTGGAACACTACAATTTGAATACAAAATCTAGTTAAAAGCAAATGCCAAACACTCCGCCTAGGAGGGTACCAGCTCCTTTGTGGGAACATTTAAAAGTGGAACTTGAGAGTCTGCAGCAGTTGGGAATAACCACCAAAGTGGAAGAATCAACTGACTGGGTCAGTTCAATGGTTTGGTTGAAGAAAGTCAAAGGTGACCTGAGAATCTGTATCAATCCCAATGATCTGAATCAGAATATTAAGTGGGAACACTACCCGATTCCTAAAGGGGAGAAAATCACTCACGAGATGTCAGGTGCTAAGATCTTAACCAAGCGAGATACCAAGGGGTTGCTGGCAACTAAAATTAAAAGATGCAAGTAAGAAACTCTGCACGTTTAACACACCATATGGGAGATACTGGACGGTATTCTCCCCCCCCCCCAACACTGGGTGGGAGAATTGCCGGGGCGCTGCGCGAGTCGCGCCACGCCGCCCCGACACCCGCACGCGATTCTCCCACCCCCCTCCCAAACCAACGCTGCGAGAATCGCGCCAGGCCTCTCGGAGAATCGGCGCTCGCTGTTTGCGGCGATACTCCGGCCCAGATGGGCCGAGCGGCTGCTACAACACGACAGGTTCTCCGCCGGTGCCGTCCACACCTGGTCGCTGCCGGAGGGAACTGTGCGGGAACGCTGGGGGGGGGGGGGGGGGGGGGGGGGGGAGGCCTGTGGCAGGGAGAGGGGGATTCCTTCACCGGGGGGGGCTTCCGATTGGGTCTGGCCCGCGATCGGGGCCCACCGATCGGCGGGCCGGCCTCTCTAAAGGAGGACCTCCTTTCCTCTGCCGCCCCGCAAGATCCATCCACCATCTTCTTGCGGGGCAGCCTCGGGGAGGACGGCAACCGCGCATGCACAGGTTTGCGCCAGCGGAGTGAAACACTCCGGTTTTTACTCCAGCGTCGGGACTTTGTCTCCCTTTGGGAGAACCGCGCACCCTGTTTTAATAGAATGCCTTTCGGAATTATTTCAGGTTCCAAAATTTTTCATCGGGCTACCCACAACGGAAGGTATCAGAAATGTACGAGGGTACGTGGATGACATCATCATTTGCTCATCAAATGAAGAGGAACATAGGGTCACTTAGGAGGATTTAAATTAGTATGGCAGGAATGGTGGGAACCAGAGCACTGGCTTAGAAGATGTAAAGACGGAAGGGGAAATAGAAAACAGAAATAAGAGAACAACATCACCCTATCTGTTTAAACACAGTGGTTTGAAGTGTATTTGTTTCAATGCCTGAAGTATAGCTGGTAAGACAGATGAACTTAGAACATAAGAACTAGGAGCAGGAGTAGGCCATCTGGCCCCTCGAGCCTGCTCCGCCATTCAATGAGATCATGGCTGATCTTTTGTGGACTCAGCTCCACTTTCCGGCCCGAACACCATAACCCTTAATCCCTTTATTCTTCAAAAAACTATCTATCTTTACCTTAAAAACATGTAATGAAGGAGCCTCAACTGCTTCACTGGGCAAGGAATTTCATAGATTCACAACCCTTTGGGTGAAGAAGTTCCTCCTAAACTCAGTCCTAAATCTACTTCCCCTTATTTTGAGTCTATGCCCCCTAGTTCTGCTTTCACCCGCCAGTGGAAACAACCTGCCCGCATCTATCCTATCTATTCCCTTCATAATTTTAAATGTTTCTATAAGATCCCCCCTCATCCTTCTAAATTCCAACGAGTACAGTCCCAGTCTACTCAACCTCTCCTCATAATCCAACCCCTTCAGCTCTGGGATTAACCTAGTGAATCTCCTCTGCACACCCTCCAGTGCCAGTACGTCCTTTCTCAGGTAAGGAGACCAAAACTGAACACAATACTCCAGGTGTGGCCTCACTAACACCTTATACAATTGTAACATAACCTCCCTAGTCTTAAACTCCATCCCTCTAGCAATGAAGGACAAAATTCCATTTGCCTTCTTAATCATCTGTTGCACCTGTAAACCAACTTTCTGTGACTCATGCACTAGCACACCCAAGCCTCTCTGCACAGCGGCATACTTTAATATTTTATCGTTTAAATAATAATCCCGTTTGCTGTTATTCCTACCAAAATGGATAACCTCACATTTGTCAACATTGTATTCCATCTGCCAGACCCTAGCCCATTCACTTAACCTATCCAAATCCCTCTGCAGACTTCCAGTATCCTCTGCACTTTTCGCTTTACCACTCATCTTAGTGTCATCTGCAAACTTGGACACATTGCCCTTGGTCCCCAACTCCAAATCATCTATGTAAATTGTGAACAATTGTGGGCCCAACATGGATCCCTGAGGGACACCACTAGCTACTGATTGCCAACCAGAGAAACACCCATTAATCCCCACTCTTTGCTTTCTATTCATTAACCAATCCTCTATCCATGCTACTACTTTACCCTTAATGCCATGCATCTTTATCTTATGCAGCAACCTTTTGTGTGGCACCTTGTCAAATGCTTTCTGGAAATCCAGATATACCACATCCATCGGCTCCCTGTTATCTACTGCACTGGTAATGTCCTCAAAAAATTCCACTAAATTAGTTAGGCATGACCTGCCCTTTATGAACCCATGCTGCGTCTGCCCAATGGGACAATTTCTATCCATATTTCTTCCTTGATGATAGATTCCAGTATCTTCCCTACTACCGAAGTTAAGCTCACTGGCCTATAATTTCCTGCTTTCTGCCTACCTCCTTTTTTAAACAGTGGCGTCACGTTTGCTAATTTCCAATCCACCGGGACCACCCCAGAGTCTAGTGAATTTCGGTAAATTATCACTAGTGCATCTGCAATTTCCCTAGCCATCTCTTTTAGCACTCTGGGATGCATTCCATCAGGGCCAGGAGACTTGTCTACCTTTAGCCCCATTAGCTTGCCCATCACTACCTCCTTAGTGATAACTACTCCTATCAGTTACTTTTTTGCCTTACTATTCCTGATTTCCACCCAAATGGATTCAACCTTATCCTCCATAGCACCGATGTCATCCCTTACTATTGCTCGGGTGTCATTCTTAAATAACAGAGCTACATCACCTCCCTTACCATCCATTCTGCCCTTCCGAATAGTGTGATACCCTCGGATATTTAACTCCCAGTCGTGACCATCCTTTAACCATGTTTCAGTAATGGCCACTAAATCATAGTCATTTACGATGATTTGTGCCATCAACTCATTTACTTTATTCCAAATACTACGAGCATTCAGGTAAAATACACTTATGTTGGTTTTTTTACCTCTGTTTTGAATCTTAACATCTCCAGTTTTATTCCTTTTGTTATTACTGGGCCTATTCACTGAGCTCCCCTCAGTCACTGTACCTTGTACTGTCGCCCTTTTAGATTTTTGACTATGTCTTCTCTGCCTTGCACTTTTCCCCTTACTTCCTTTTGCTTCTGTCCCTGTTTTACTACCTTCCAACTTCCTGCATTGGTTCCCATCCCCCTGCCACATTAGTTTAAACATTACTTCGAGCACTTATTAGTACCTGGAATTATGATGTTGTGGCTATCACAGAAACATGGTCAAAGGAAGGGCAGGATTGGCAGCTGAACGTTGGAGGAAATAGATGCTTCAGGAGAGATAGAGGGGAATGGAAAAGGGGTGGGGGAGTAGCATTACTGGTGAAGGAGACTATTATAGCCGTACTGCGGGAAGACACCTCAGAGGGATCATACAATGAGGCAATCTGGGTAGAGCTTCGGAACAGGAAGGGGGCAATCACAATGTTGGGTACTGATTACAGGCCCCCCAACTGCCATCGAGTGATAGAGGAGCAGATAGGTAGAGAGATAAAAGCAAATTACTGCGGATGCTGGAATCTGAAACGAAAGAGAAAATGCTGGAAAATCTCAGCAGGCCTGGCAGCAATGTACCTTTTTAGTATATAACAAGTGTAAAGGAGTAAATGACCCAAGATTTAAAATGGCTTCTTGAAATGACTTGTTAAAAAAAAAATTTCAAACAGGACAGTAAAAATGCTGAATCCCGTGAGAAATATCAAGATAATGAAGCCAGACACACCAAGGACATATTTTGCTAATTTTGCAATATGTAGGTAGTCCGAGAAGGAAGGGGCAATACTGGATCTGGTATTGGGAAATTAGCCTGGACTGTGGTTGAGGTTTCAGTAGGGGAACATTTTGGGAGTAGTGACCACAATTCCATAAGTTGTAAGGTACTTGTGGACAGGGATGAGGGTAACCCTCGCGTTAAGGTGTTAAACTGGGGAAAGGCAAATTACAATATCATTGGACAAGAATTGAAGAATTTGGATTGGGTGCGGCTGTTGGATAATAAATCGACATCGGACCCGTGGGAGACTTTCAAGCGACAGTTGATTAGGATTCAGGAAAGTCACGTTCCTGAGAGAATGAAGCATAAGTGTGGGAAGTTCAGGGAGCCTTGGATAACGAGGCATATTGTGAATCTAATCAAAAAGGAGACTTTTGTATGGTCTAGAAGGGTGGGACAAGTTCCAACGACTGAAACATTAAACAGAATTAAGGTGAATTCCAAAGCTTTTTATTCATCTGTAAAAAACAAGAGGGTGGCCAGGGAAAGGATTGGACCACAAAAGGACAAAGGGGGAATCTAGGTGTTGAGCCAGAGGAAATGGGCAAGGTAGAAAACGAATACTTTGCATCTGTGTTCACTGAAGAAAGGGACGTTGTGGAAGTTGATTCTTGCGTAGGGTGTGTGGACAGGCTGGATCATGTTAACATCGAAAAGGAGGAGGTATTGGGTCTTTTAAAAGATATTAAGGTAGATCGTCTCCTGGGCTGGATTGGATTTATCCCAAAATACTGAGGGAAACAAGGGAGGAAATTGCTGGGGCCTTGACCAACATCTTTGTATCCTCATTGGCTGCAGGTGAGATCCCAGAGGACTGGTAAATAGCTAATATCATAGAATTTACAGTGCAGAAGGAGGCCATTCGGCCCATCGAGTCTGCACCGGCTCTTGGAAAGAGCACCCTACCCAAGGTCAACACCTCCACCCTATCCCCATAACCCAGTAACCCCACCCAACACTAAGGGCAATTTTGGACACTAAGGGCAATTTATCATGGCCAATCCACCTAACCTGCACATCTTTGTGACTGTGGGAGGAAACCGGAGCACCCGGAGGAAACCCACGCACACACGGGGAGGATGTGCAAACTCCGCACAGACAGTGACCCAAGCCGGAATCGAACCTGGGACCCTGGAGCTGTAAAGCGATTGTGCTATCCACAATGCTACCGTGCTGCCCTAATGTGGTAATGTTGTTTAAGAAAGGTAGCAGGGATAATCCTGGAAGCTATAAGCCGGTGAGCCTCATGTCAGTAGTAGGTAAATTATTGGAGAGAAGTCTCAGGGACAGGATTTATACCCATTTGGAAACAAATGGACTCTTAACTTAGAACACTGAACATACAGTGCAGAAGGAGGCCATTCGGCCCATCGAGTTTGCACGCACTCACTGGTAGAAGGTGCAGAGGAGGTTTACCAGGATGTTGCCTGGTCTGGAGGGTGTTAGCTATGTGGAGAGGCTGAATAGATTTGGACTGTTTTCATTAGAAAGATAGAGGTTGAGGGGTGACCTGATAGAGATCTACAAGGTTATGAGGGGCATGGATAGTGGATGGGCAGGCACTCTTTCCCAGGGTGGAGGGTCAGTCACCAGGGGGCGTGGGTTTAAGGTCCGTGGGGCAAGGTTTAGAGGAGATGTGCGAGGCAGGTTTTTTACGCAGAGGATTGTGAATGCCTGGATTGCGTTGTCAGGGGAGGATTGCAGATACATTAATGGCATCCAAAAGGCATCTTGACAAACACATGGATAGGATGGGAATAGAGGAATATGGCATAAGGAAGTGCTGAAGGTTTCAGCAAAGGTTGGTATCATGACCAGTACAGTTTTGGAGGGCTGAAGGGCCTGTTCCTGTGCTGTATTGTTTTTTGTTCTTGAGAATGCATGACTTTTGTAAGTCATGAAGTGAATTAAAAAGTTTGATCTCAAACTGAACAGATCCAAATGCCAATTTTGCATTGCCAGACTAATTTTCTTGGGTGATCAACTATCAGCTCAAGGAGTCCAGCCAGACACTGAAAACATTGCAGCCATTACCAGAATGTCATGTCCAAAATACAAAAAAGCAGTCGAAAGGATGCTAGGTGTTCTCAATTTTTTGGGAAAATTCATACCAAACTTGGCATCATGCACCACCGCACTAAGACAGCTTATCCGAAAGAACGTCACATTCAATTGGTCTGATGAACACAACAGAGAAAAGTCTGATCTGAAAAGAGCACTCCGTACAATACCTGTCCTGTCATTCTTTGATTCCAAAAGCAGGATGAAGATCTCCACAGATGCCAGCAAAGACGGCAGAGGCGCAGTGCTGTCACAACAGACAAGTGAAGGGCTATTGCGACCAGTTGCATATGCCTCAAGAGCGATGACACCAATCAAGCAGAGTTATGTGCAAATTGAAAAGGAGTGTTTGGATCTACTCTTGGGTAAGGACAAATTCCGTAACTATGTGTATGGGTGACCCACATTCACAGTGGAAACTGATCATCATCCTCTCGTCTTAATTAGAAAAAGGAATTTGAATGACATGTCTCGATGACTACGGAAAATGGTTATGACACTTCAAAGGTATGATTTTGAGCTAGTCTACACGCCAGGAAAGGAGATAGTTGTAGTTGATGCGCTATAACGTGCAACCGATGATCCAGGGCCAACAGATATTGTGCAGATCATTGGAGCTCAAGCAACCCTCATTGAAGAGAACCTACCTGTGTCTGATGACAAGTTGAAATGAATCAAAGAGGAAACAGGTAAGGATTAAACTATCCAATGAGTGTTAAAATACATGTGAATGATGGCCCAAATGAACTTGTCCCAACTACTGAAACATTAAACAGAATTAAGCAGTGTCAATGGGTTCCTGCTCAGGCAGAATCGTATTGTAATACCAACTTCTTTGTGACAAATGATCCTCAGCAAGGTGCATCTGGGGATTGAAAAATGTAAAAGAAGAGCTCGTTCGTCTGTGTATTGGCCAGGAATCAATAATGACATTGGCAGTCTACTTACACAATATGAACCTTGTCAGAAGAACCAGTCCCATCAACAGACGGAAGGACAGACTACGCACAAAATTGTCACAACTCCTTGGTCGAAAGTAGGCATTGATCTGTTTTTCTTTCAAGGCAGTGAATACTTGTTAGTCATTGACTATTTTTTGAATTATCCTGAAGTAATCAAGCTACGCCACTCAAGTTTGAAAGCAATCATCAAGGCTATGAATGAAATATTTACTAGGCATGGCATCCCATTCACTGTAATGAGTGACAATGGACCGCGTTTTGACAGCAGTGAATGAACTGAGTTTTCCAGACAGTATGACTTCCAGCATGTAACTTCCAACCCACATCATGCACAGTCCAATGGAAAGCCTGAGAAGGGAGTGCATATTGCCAAGAAGTTACTTAAGAAAGCTTGGGATTCCAACAGCGACCCAAACATAGCTACAGGCAACGCCACTTGCGACAGGATATTCACCAGCACAGCTGCTGATGAATCAAAAGATACATACCACGTTACCATGTCTTATTACAATGAATCCTGAGAACGAAGATGCAATCCAAAAAATGAAACAGAACAAATGGAAACCACAATAGTACTATGATAAAGCAGCAAAAAAATCGATCACTGCTAGAACAAGGTGATAATGTCAGACTGCAACTTCTGAATGCATGATCGAGCATGGCACATTTAATGCACCAGGCAGCTCCACATTCCTATATATAGTAGTAACGGAAGAGGGTTCTATCTTAATGAGAAACCGCAGGGCACTTCTTAAGGTGAAGATGACTCAACCCATATTTCCAAACATCACAATAGATTCAGAGTCACTCAAAGCAACTCCTGTATGTCAGGAAGATGCCGTTCCAGCAGCGAACACAACAGCAGCGTTGGAACAAATACAATTGCAAGAAAGGTTTGCACTGAGAAAATCTACACGTCTCAGAACAAACAGACTTAATTGTGAAAAAAGTCAGTGCTGCAGGAAAATGCACACTGTGATCATTGGTTAGGGACCAGTTGTGACGCACCATTTTGTTGAATATCCTTCTGCCATCCACTAATAATGGTCAGATATGAAAATCAGTGTCATGAAATAGACAGTGTTACATCGGTTATTGGTAACCAGTTCCACACACTGTGCTGTGCAACTGTCTGCAATGAATTTCTGCCCCATTATCCTTCAAATATATCAAAGAATAAATTAAATGTTGTGCAATTTATTGAGTATATTCACCAGCTGTTCTGCACCCCAATGGTTAATCTCAAACTCACTTCTTTCCAACAATTGCTGGAGGAATAATGCTTTTAAATCTGCTCGGGATGGTTTATTTTGCAAACTGAGTTAAACTACAGATCTCATTCTTCAGGATTTTGCAGTGCCGTCAAATGGCAATTATAGCAGGAGCTGGAATGTTTCTGGGTTAGGAACTATTCAGCCTTTTCCAAGAAACTTGTGTCAAAATATTAGTTCTACAGAACTCCAGTTGGAGAAGTTCCATAAATGGAATGCACAGAAACTTTTTTTCATCTTTGCCAGTTTTCTATTTGTTTTTCTTTTCTGGCTAAATTACTTTCGCAGCCAATTTTTAAAATATTTTCTCCATGAAAAGGTTTTGTCCCAATCTGTTATTGTTCTTTTGCCACCCTACTTTGCACTGAAAGGCAGAACAAAAGAGTCACAGACTTTTACAGCACAGAAAAAGGCCTTTTCAGCCCTTATGTTCACGCCTGCAATCAAACACCTATCTGTTCTAATCTAATTTTCCAGCACTTGGTCTGCAGTTTGTTGCCTATGGCCTTTCAAGTGCTCATCTAAATGCTTCTTAAACGTTGTGAGAGTTTCTTACCTACCACTCTTTCAAGCACCGAGTTCCAGATTCCCACCGCCCTCGAGGTGAAAAAGGTTTTTCTCAAATCCCATCCAAATCTCCTGCCCCTCACCTACAGGCCTAACTGGTGAATGCAGTCCTCTGAATCAGAGGAGTGCGTCCCGATGAAACACTCTCTGAAAGGTTCCTCGGCTCATTCATCGGAACAGTCTCCTGCAGTCACTGAACTGTGAACTGCAAAGTTGAGATTCTCGTCTCAGTTATGCTTTAAAATCTGCCCAAACAGAATTGCTGATGAAAATATGGATTCTCCACCTTTTGTAATTCTCACCCTGAAAGTGTGTTATTGCCTGCAGAGCATATTATTGCTGTGAGTTGTGTCATTAATAATCTTAATTTCTTTCTCAATTGCCATTTGAATAACGTGGGTGGTTTCAACTTTCTGACATGCTCGTTTAAATTATCAAACCTGGCGTGATGATGGTGTCAGAAATGTTGCCTGGAGACTTCCGGTGGCGGCGATGCCTGAGTGAGACGCACATTCGGTGGGCTCTCACTCCGGCGGGGCTTAGCAGCTGATTCCCCGCGATAGCGGGACCACGGGGGCGGCAAAAAGGCTGCCGTGAAAGAAGAGGAGAGCGGGCTGCAGCTGATGGAATCGTGGGAGGCCAGCAGGTAGAGGAAGAAAGAGAGAGAGAGAGACGGAGGCAAGGAGGAAACTGACCTGAAGGGTAAGATGGCGGACCCACGGACCTTCCTTCCTCCAGGACAAGAAAAAAAAGTTTGGAGTCGCTGAAGAGGGACAGCTTGGACCCACTTCAGATGTCCAGAAGGTAAAATTTAAGGAGCTGGGCGAAGGAAGGCTGCAGCGAAGGTGCTGAGGAGCGGGCTGCGGCACATGGAACAGCGGGAGTCCAGAAGGCAGAAGAAGAAGGAGAAAAAGGGACAGAGCCAAGGACTTGAAGAAAATTACCTGGGACCTAAGATGGCGGACACACGGACCCCGGACTCAGCAATCCAGCAGGCGCTGGATAACATGCTCCAGGTAATGAAGTCCAGTTTTGAAGCGCTGAAGCGGGACAGCTTGGACCCAATCCAGAAAGCGGTGGATCAGCTGAACCAGAGGCTGGATGCCCAGGATGTTAAAGTTAAGGAGCTGGGAGAGGCGGTGGAGGAGCAGGCGGATGCGCAAACGGTTGCAGCGCTAGTTGACGGCCTGAAAGAGCGGCAGGGAAGACTGCTGGACAGAGTGGAGGAGCTGGAGAATAGAGTCCGCAGGTACAATCTGAGGATGGTCGGCCTCCCGGAGGGGGCTGAGGGAGCTGATGCTGCAGCGTTTGCAGCAGACCTGCTGAAGCAGCTGATGGGGGGCGAAGCCTTTCCGCGACCACCGGAGCTGGAGGGGGCATACAGAGTGCAGGGGCGGCGGGGCGGCGGGGCGGCAGGGCGGACCCTCCCCCGCCCGATGGTGATTAGGTTCCACAGGTTCGTGGACAAGGAGCGGGTGCTGCAGTGGGCAAAGAGCGGCAGGAGTGGAACAACAGTGTTCTCCGCATTTATCAGGACCTAAGCCAGGAGGTGGCTCGGCGGCGAGCAGCCTTTAAGAATGTCAAGGAGGTGCTGTTCAAGAAGCACGTGAAGTTTGGTCTGCTGTTCCCAGCTCGGCTATGGGTCACGCACCAGGGTCAACACCACTACTTCTCCGAGCCTGAAGAAGCGATGGATTTTGTGAGGGACCTGGGGCTGGTCCCGAAAGGAGGCCCCAGGGACGCGAATTAGGGCCCGAGGATTTCTGTGGGAAGGAACGCCGAATGTGCCTGGACCGCTGCTCAACGGTTTGCTGGGCCAAAGGGGCCAAGCGGAACATTTGGGACTCTTTCCTTTGTTCATGGACATTGGTTTGGGGGGGTTAACCCCCCCCCCCTTTCCCCCCCCTTTTTTTGTGGTCTCTCTTGTTTCTTATGGGGGGAGGTTTGGGTATATATTTTTGTGCTTTTTCTCTTTTTTCTGTGTTTTTTTTTCCTGTTTGGGCTGGTTTGTGCTTTTTGTGCAGCTCGCGGAAGACACTGGAGCTGGCTTGCCCCAGTGGGTGGGAGAGGGGGATGGGGCGCCGGGGAGTGGGGAGGAGGACGGGGAAACAATGGGAATGAGACAGGAAGGCGCCGGAGTGTTGAGTCACCGGGCTAGCAGATTGGCTAGTCAAGGGAGTCAGATGGGGGGGGGGAAATTACAGCCAGTAGATGGCAGGGGTGGGGGTATCGGGGAATGGTGTTAGGGGAGGGGGGGTTGTTCTGCTGACGGGAGAGGGACTTGAAATAGGCACTGGAAAGGAGGTCGAGGGTGGAGGCAGCCAAAGGGCGGGCCAGGAATGGCGCGACGCACGGGCCAGGGGCCGGCCCGAGAAAGGCTATGGCTGACCGGCGGGGTGGGGGGGGGTGGGATGTGCCCCCCGACCAGGCTGATCACCTGGAACGTCAAGGGACTGAATGGGCCGGTTAAGAGGGCGCGGGTGTTCGCGCACTTGTGGGCCCTGAGGGCGGACGTAATTATGTTGCAGGAGACACATCTGAAAATGTCGGACCAGACCAGGCTAAGGAAGGGCTGGATTAGCCAGGTCTTCCACTCGGACTTGGACTCGAAGTTCACAGGGGTGGCAATCATGATCTACAAGCGCGTGCAATTTGAGGCAGAGGGCATATCCGCAGACAGGGGGGGCAGATACCTGATGGTACGGGGCAGACTGGAGGGGAGAAGAGTGGTGCTGATGAATATAAATGCCCCGAACTGGGATGACGTGGACTTCATTAAAAGAGTGCTGGGGAAGATCCCGGACCTGGATTCTCGCAGGCTAATAATGGGAGGGGACTTTAACATGGTCCTTGACCCGACTTTGGATCGGTCGTGTCCCAGAACGGGTAGACTCTCAACAATGGCAAGGGAGTGAAAGGGTTTATGGAGCAAATGGGGGCAGTGGACCCCTGGAGAGATAGACAGCCAACAGGAAGGGGCTACTCGTTTTACTCGCACGTCCATAAATTATATTCCAGGATAGATTTCTTTGTACTAAGCAGGGACTGTAGGGGGGAGGTAAAGAACACGGAATACTCAGCAATTACCATTTCAGACCATGCCCCGCATTGGGTGGACCTGCAGTTCGGGGGAGCGAGCTATCAACGCCCGCAATGGAGGCTAGATGTGGGACTGCTGTCGGAGGACGGGATCTGCGAGAGGCTTCGGAAATGTATAAAAAATTACCTGCAGGTGAATGACACGGGGGAGGTCTCAGCGGCGACCCTGTGGGAGGCGCTAAAGGCAGTAGTGCGAGGGGAGCTGATTTCAATTGGGGCCCACAGAGCCAAGGCAGACCGGGCAGAGATGGATAGATTGGTCAGGGAAATGGGTCGGATAGATGAAGAGCACGCGGAGTCCCCGGGGGAGGTTTTACTCAGGGAGAGGCAGAGACTACAGGTGGAACTGGGGGCTCTATCCACGAGCAGGGCTGTGGAACAGCTTAGGAAGGCGAGGGGAGTGGTGTACGAGCATGGGGAAAAGGCTAGCATACTGTTAGCGCAGCGACTCAGGAGGAGGGAGGCGGCCAGGGAAATAGGTAGAGTGAGGGACGAGGGACAAAGTGGAGGACCCGGCAGAATTGAATAGGGATTCCGGGACTTCTATCGTAAGCTGTATACTTCGGAGCCGCCGGAAGAACCGGAGGGGATGAAAAGGTTTCTGGACGGGTTAACATTCCCAACAGTTGGTGGGGGGCGAGTGGAAGAGCTGGGGGCCCCGATTAGAGTAGAGGAGGTATTGGGGGGCCTTAAGGCTATGCAGTCGTGGAAGTCCCCGGGGCCGGATGGATACCCAGTAGAGTTTTATAGGAAGTTCTCTGAGCTGGTGGGTCCGGTCTTGGCGAGGGTTTTCAATGAGGCAAGGGACAGAGTCCCTGCCGCCGACAATGTCACAAGCCACCATATCTCTGATATTGAAGCGGGGTAAAGATCTGGAGGCGTGCGGGTCCTACAGGCCAATCTCCCTGATTAATGTAGACGCCAAGCTCCTGGCAAAGGTACTGGTGGGTAGAATGGAGGACTGTGTACCGGAGGTGATTGGGGAGGATCAAACGGGGTTCGTGAAAGGTAGGCAGCTGGCGGCCAATCTGAGGAGATTACTCAATGTGATAATGATGCCCCCGGCGGGTAGGGAGGTAGAGGTAGTGGTGGCAATGGACGCCGAGAAGGCCTTTGACCGGGTTGAGTGGGACTATCTATGGGAGGTGCTCGGACGGTTTGGGTTCGGGGAGGGATTGGTGGATTGGATCAAATTATTATATCAGGCCCTGAGGGCCAGCGTCAGGACCAACAGAGAAGTGTCAGAGTACAGGTTGTACCGAGGGACCAGACAGGGATGCCCGCTCTCCCCGCTGCTGCTTGCGCTGGCCATAGAGCCGCTGGCGATTGTGCTGAGAGCCGCAGAGGGTTGGAAGGGGATAGTGAGGGGCGGGGTTGAACACAGGGTTTCTCTTTATGCAGACGACCTGCTCCTGTACTTGTCGGACCCAGTGGTCAGGATGGGAACTATACTGGGAATGCTGAGGAAATTCGGCCAGTTCTCAGGATACAAATTAAATACAGTCAAGAGTGAAATATTTGTGGTCCAGGCAAGGGGCCAGGAGAACAGATTGAGAGGGCTACCGTTTAGGCTGGTTGAGGAAAATTTCCGGTATTTGGGAATCCAGGTGGCATGAGACTGGGGCAGGCTGCATAAGTTAAATTTGGCCAGGGTGGTGGAGCAAACGAAGGGAGAGTTTCGGAGATGGGATGCACTCCCGCTGTCGCTGGCAGGGAGGGTGCAGACTGTAAAGATGACAATCCTCCCTCGATTTCTGTTTATTTTTCAGTGCCTCCCGATCTTTATCCCACAGTTCTTCTTCAAAAGAGGTAACGGGCTGATCATGAGCTTTGTCTGGGCGGGAAAATCCCCGCGGGTGAAGAAGGCAATGTTGGAGAGGAACCGCAGCGAGGGAGGGCTGGCTTTGCCGAGTCTGATCAATTATTACTGGGCGGCCAACATCACTATGATAAGGAAGTGGATGGTGGGTACGGGGTCTATTTGGGAGCGGGTGGAGGCGGCTTCGTGCAGGGGCTCCAGCTTGGAAGCCCTGGTCACGGCTCCTCTACCGCAGCCGCCGGCCAAGTACACCACCAGCCCGATAGTGGTGGCGACCCTGCGGATATGGGGCCAGTGGAGGAGGCATGTGGGGGAGATGGGGGCGTCTGTCTGGGCGCCAATCTGCGACAACCATCGGTTTGCCCCCGGGAGTATGGATGGGGGGTTCCGAGTATGGCGGCGAGCAGGGGCGGGAAGGGTGGGTGATATGTTCCTGGAAGGGAGCTTCGCGAGTTTGAGGAGCTTGGAGGAGAAATTTGGGTTGGTAAGGGGAAATGATTTTAGATACCTACAGTTGCGGGACTTTGTTCGTAGACAGGTCCCATCTTTCCCATGCCTACCGCCAATGGTGATCCTCGACAGAATAGTCTCTAGGAGGGAAAAAGGGGAGGGCAGAGTCTCGGGTATATATAAGGTGCTCATGAGGGAGGAAGGGTCCCAGACAGAGGAACTGAAACTTAAATGGGAGGAGGAGCTAGGCGGGGAAATGGAGGATGGGCTGTGGGCAGAGGCCCTGAGTAGGGTAAATTCGACCGCGACATGTGCTAGGCTCGGGCGGATCCAATTTAAGGTCGTTCACCGGGCCCATATGACGGTTGCTCGGATGAGCAAATTTTTCGGGATAGAGGACAAATGCGCTAGGTGCGCGGGAGGACCAGCGAACCATGTTCACATGTTTTGGGCATGCCCTAAGCTGAGGGGGTACTGGAAGGGATTTGCGGGGGTCATGTCCCAGGTGCTAAAAACAAGGGTGGTGATGAGTCCAAGGGTGGCAATTTTTGGGGTTTCGGAAGACCCGGGAGTCCAGGGGGAGAAAGAGGCCGATGTTTTGGCCTTTGCTTCCCTGATAGCCCGGCGACCAATATTATTGGCGTGGAGGGACTCAAAGCCCCCGAAGTCTGAGTGGTGGCTTGCGGACATGTCGAGTTTCCTGGGGATGGAAAAAATTAAGTTTGCCTTGAGGGGATCTGTGCAGGGGTTCGCCCGGAAGTGGCAACCATTTATTGACTTCTTTGCGGGAGAGTGAGCGTCAGCAGGGGGGTGGGGGGGGGGGGGGGGGGGGGGGGGGGGGGTAGATTAGAGTAGCAGGGAAAATATGGCGGGTAGTACCGGTGGGAGGGGAGCGGGCTTGTGCAATATGTTACGATGGAAATATTGAAAGTACGTGGATGTTTGCACATTTTTGCCTTTTTGCTTTCTTTCTGATGATGTCTGTATCTGTTTATAAAGCCAAAAACTACCTCAATAAAATTGTTTATTAAAAAAAAAGAAATGTTGCCTGAAGTTATAACACCCTATGAGGCAGACCCAGGAGGAGAGGAGGGGGACTTGGGGAGATTTCTGGACGAGCTGGAATTTCCCCAGGTGGAGGAAGCAGAGGCAGACGTTGGAAGAGCCCCTGGGGCAGAGGGAGGTGCTGGATAGTATCAGGGGTATGAAGTCGGGGGAAGGCTCCTGGGCCGAATGTGTACCCGACAGAATGTTCTGAGGAATTTGCGGCGGACCTGGCACCACATCTGTTGGGGACGTTAATGAAGCACTGGAGAAGGGGGAGTTGCCGGAGACGATGAAGCAGGCAGTAATCACGCTAATCCCAAAAAAAGGAAGGATCCGGTGGAATGTGGGACCTATATCACTATTGAACATGGATATGAAAGTATTTGCTAAGTTGTTGGCGGGGAGGGTGTAGAATTGTGTCCCGGGGGTGGATTCAGGAGATCAAACAGGCTTTGTGAAGGGCAGCCAGCTCACAAGTAATATAAGACCCCTATTGAATGTGGTGATGAATCCGTCGAGAGCTCTGGTACCGGAGGTGGTGGTGTCCATGGACACGGAGAAATCATTTGATCGGGTGGAGTGGCCAAGAGCGAGGGTGAGGACAAATAATATGAGCTCACGAAGCTTTGACTTACACAGGGGTACGAGGCAGGGGTGCCCGTTGTCATCGCTGCTGTTTGCGCTGGCCATAGAGCCATTGGCAACAGCTCTCAGGGGGTCGACAAAGTAGCAGGGGATAATGAGGGAACAGAGGGAGCATCGGGTGTCATTCTATGCCGATGACCTCTTGCTGTATGTTTCGTATCCTTTGAAGAGTATGGGAAGGATTATGGGCCTGTTGGGGAGGTTTGGAGGGTTCTCGGGATACAAGCTGAATGTAGGGATAAGTCGGTATTCCCAGTGAATGAGCTGGCACAGCGGGCTAATTTAGGGGGGATGCCATTTATGGTAGCAGGGGATAGGTTTAGGTACTTGAGGATTCAGGTAGCGAGGGAATGGACGGGGCTCCCTAAGTGGAACTTAACGAAGCTGGTGGAGGAGACCAGGGAGGATCTTAAGAGGTGGGATACACTGCACTTAACTTTGGTGGGGAGGATCCAAGTGGTGAAAATGAATATCCTGCCGAGGTTCTTGTTTATCTTTCAGGCTCTCCCGATCTTTAAACCAAAGGCTTTTTTTGCAAAGTGGACACAATCATCTCTGACTTTGTATGGGCGGGGAAGGTGCCGAGGGTGGGGAGGACCCTGCTACAAAGCCAGAGGCAGCAGGGGGGGTTGGCGTTGCCAAACTTGCTATATTATTATTGGGCGGCGAATGTGGACAAGGTGTGGCGGTGGTGGGAAGGAGAAGGGGCACAGTGGGTTAGGATGGAGGAGGAATCTTGTAAGGGGTCTAGTTTGAGGGCTATGGTGACGGCAGCATTGCCAATGGCTCCGAGTAGGTATTCAGGGAGGCCAGTGGTGCAGTCCACGGTGAAGATATGGAATCAGCTGAGGAGGCATTTTAGGGTGGAAGGGATGTTGGTGCCAACGCCGCTGTGGAAGGGGAGGGAAGAATTGGGGATACATATAAGTGGCTGGGGGAGCAGGGAGGCGAGTGAGTGATGAAGATCAAGGAGAAATGGGAAGCGGAGTTGGGAATGGAGATCAATTGGGGAGTATGGAGTGAGGCACTGCAAAGGGTAAACAGGACCTCCTCTTGTTTAAGAATGAGCCTGATACAGTTTAAGGTGGTGCACAGGGTGCATATGACTCAGATGAGAATGAGTGGGTTCTTTCAGGAGGTAGCACTTGAGTGTGAGAGGTGTGGGCGGGGGCCAGCGAATCATGCGCACATGTTTTGGGGTTGTGAAAAATTGGGAAGCTTCTGGGCGGGAGTGTTCATGGCCTTAGCCAGGGTAGTGGAGGAGGGAGTGGACCTTTGGTGCCGATATTTGGGGTTTCAGAGAAGCCGGAGCTAATGGAGAGGAGGAGGGCCGATGTCATAGCCTTTGCCTCTCTGATTGCACGGCGATGAATTTTGCTGGAGTAGCGGTCGACATCGCCAACGGGGGTAGCAGCTTGGTTGGGTAACCTGTATGACTTCCTGCGGTTAGAGAAGATAAAGTATGAGTTAAGGGGCTCAGCAGGGGAGTTTTAGTAAAGATGGAGGATGTTTGTGACCGTGTTTGAGGAGCTGTTCATCGCAGGAGGGTGGGGGGTTGGATGATGAGGTGGGGAGGGGGTGAAAAAGGAGAAATATCTGTACAAACTGTATAGTTGATTGTTGGGAAGAATGTTTCCCGGGGTGTTTATTTGTTGTAACCTACTTTGACACAAGTTTGAATAAAAAGCGTTAAAAATAAAATGAAGTTATCATACCCACATTATCCTCGGCAAAGTGGCAAATGCTCTCGATCTGGGAATGTTTTTTTCAGACCCAGGAGCTGCACCCATCCTCTTCCAAAGATGGTCCTTGAGAGCTGCCCTGTGGAACAATGCCCAGCTAAGCTACTAATGCCTATAGCACTACACCTCCCACCCTAGAGTCATCTAACTGCCCTGATGTTCATTATTTACATTACAACGATATTCTTCAGGTTGGCATTGCGTTAAGAAGGTTTAAGAAGAGCAAGCTGTCTGTAACACATGGCTTGTGAACAATGTTAAGTGAGTCTCCCTGCTGAACACAGAGAGGCAGTGGCAGTGTTGGGGCTAGTCAGATGATACAAACATTCAATTGAGGTGAGTGGGTGAGCCAAATGTCCCACCTCGCTCTGAAGGGACACAGACAAATTACAATCACGCTACACAAGTGCCAGGCAATGACCATCTTCAACAGGAGAGAATCTAACAATCTCACCTTGACATTTAATGACATTGCCATCATTAAAACCCCCACTATCAATACCCTGGGGTTGCCATTGGGCAGAAGCTGAACTGGGCTAACCATATATATAGTGGTTACAAGAACAGGTCAAAGGCTAGGAATCATGCAGTTAGTAATTCACCTCCTGACGACCAACAAGTCAGGAGTACGATGGAATACTCCCCACTTGCCTGGATAAGTGCAGCTCCAACAACACTCAAGGTGCTCAATGCAACTTAGAACAAAGCAACCCCTGGATTGTCACCCCACCTTAAACATTCAGTCCCTCCACCAGCATTGAACAGTGTCAGCCATGTGTACCACCTACAAGATGCACTGCAGTAACTTACCAAGGTTCCTTAGACAGCACCTTCCAAACCCATGACCACTGACATATAGAAGGACAAGAGCAGCAGATATCTGGGAAACCCAACCACCTGGAGATTCCCTTCCAAGTCACTCACCACCCCAACTTGGAAATATATCACCATTCCTCCAAAATCCTGGAACTCCCTCCCTAACTGCAGTGTGGGTGTTTCAAGAAGGCAAATCCCCACCACCTTCTCAAGGGCATTAAGGATGGGCAATAAATTCTGGCCTGAAAGAATAATTTTAAAATAAATCACACTCACCGCGCCTGCATCTGAAACTTGGAGCAACTCAATTTCTCGCCCAGTCTGTTAACATCTATTGCATTGTGGAGGAGAGCCACAGTTAATGTAGTTACTGCACCGTTTTAACTTGATTTACAAACAGTATCAACGTAACCAGGACCACTTTGAGATGCACTAACTGGGGTCCATCTTAACAGCCAACAGCCTGGAAAGAAGGTGAGGGCAAAGGCGAAACTCACTATCATGTGAACGGTGAAGGTGAATGGCTTCATTAACGGGAAGGCAGATAAGTGCATGTCACTGGGTCAACATCGTGGATCTCCCTCCTGAACAGCATTGCATCATATCAAGTGCAGTCAGTCAAAAGGCAAGATCACCTTCAACTTCTCAAAGGCAATTAGAGATGGGCAATAACACCCACATCATGCAAAAGAATTTAAAAATGTGTTGGTGAGGTCATGTTGGACGTCATCAGTGGATATATAAAAACTAACACTGTGCTTTTGGATGACATTGATGAAAATAAGAGAGGGAATGATCCTTGCACCGGAGCTAACAGAACGAGAGCTCATTGCAAATGATTCTCTGTCTGCAATTATATCAGAATAAAACTGGGTGAAAACCTGTTGGAGGAGGACGGCGCGTTCAACCATGCCAAAGGCTGCAGACAGGTTGAGAGGGATGAGGATGGAAAGATTACCTTTGCCAGTCACAGATTGTCATTTGCGACTTTGGTAAGAGCTGTTTTGGTAATGTGAAACAGGCAGAAAACTGATTGGAGGGATTCAACTTTCTCAGAAATATGGCAACAGATTTGGGGGAGATTGCAGATGTGATGCTAGTTTGCAAGGACAACAGGGTCAAGGATTGAGGAGAGATATATTGGAGGAAGATTTGGTGTGGAGGGTGCCAGTACCTGAAGAGAGAAAACTATTAACACTATCAAGTAACAATTCACAGCACCAGGGTCCCGGGTTCGATTCCCGGCTTGAGTCTTGTCTGTGTGGAGTCTGCATGTTCTCCCCGTGTTTGCGTGGGTTTCCTCCGGGTGCTCCGGTTTCCTCCCACAAGCCCCGAAAGACGTGATGTTAGAATTAGACATTCTGAATTCTCTCTCCGTGTACTCGAACAGGCGCCGGAATGTAGCGGCTCATGGATTTTTACAGTAACTACATTGCAGTGTTAATAATAAAAATTATTAACTATTATTATTATATCAGCTAACAAAGGCACTCATAAAACTGTTGCCTCACAGCACCAGGGTCCTGGGTTCAATTCCAGTCTTGGGTCACTGTGTGATGTTTGCACTTTCTCCCTGTGTCTGTGTGGGTTTCCCCCGGGTACTCCGGTTTCCTCCTACTGTCCAAGATGTGCAGGTTACATGGCTTGACCATGATAACTTACCCCTTAGTGTCCAAAGATATGTAGGTTAGGTGGGGTTACAATGATAGGGCAGAGGGGTGGGCGCACATAGGGAGGGTGCTCTTTTGGATGGTCGGTGCAGACCCAATGGGCTGAATGGCCTCCTTCTGCAATGTAGGGTTTTTATGCAATCTATGGACGCTCATGTGCACGCGTAGCCATGCAACCAACCAGCAGGTTCCACGGAGGTCACTTCCCTTTAAGATACCAGTCATGTGTGACTGTGTAACCACATTTAAAAAGCATGGTGAATTCAAATGAATAGTTCACTAACAGTGGCACATTTATGAGGGGCTTTGATGGTCAGAGTGCAGTGGAAATAGGGCAGAGAAAACAATGGGTCTCATGGACACGATGAGCTCAGAAAAATCATGAGGAGAGAAGCTGGAGAAAGAGTTAGTGTCATGAGTTCCTTCGAGGGCTAGGGGAAGGGAGGGAGGTTGCAAAGACAGCTGCATCTTAGTGACAAATAAGTCAAGAAGATAATGTTCCAATACTCAAAGAGCAGGCCGGGCAGAACAAAGTTTCTAGAGCTAACTTTGAAGGGGTGGAGATGAGATTTTCAGACTGGTTTTCTGAATTGGCTACCAATTGGTTTCCTTGCCCTGAATTATACAGCCGAACATAAACTTATAGCCAATTCCACATCAGTACAGCCTCAAACGGAACCTTGGATTAATGTCGCATTACATTCACCCCCACCACCCCCCCACCATCTGTCCAGGCTTGAGACAATTCACACCTCTTTAACCTGGGATTACCCTCTTTCTGGATCTGTAAAGACTTAATTACTTGCAAATGCTCAATTCAAAGTATTGTAATGCATCTTTTACTCTGTTTATATATAAGTTTCTGGAACCTACCTCTTCATTCACCTGAGGAAGGAGCAGTGCTCCGAAAGTTAGTGATTTGAAACAAACCTGTTGTACTTTAACCTGGTGTTGTAAGACTTCTTACTGAATTATACAGGGCACTGGTATTCCGCCATGCTCCCTCCCCTAGCTAAAATGTCAGCGGGGAGCCCATGAAGGGAAACACGGGCTAGCCAAAAGCCAAATAGTGATAGGCTTGAGGTGGGGTTTCTACACTTCTAGACCAGGAATTTCCCACCTCAGAGAGCTACTGGCAATCAGAGACTACCGTTTCTGCAGGCCTGACAATGATATCAGGATCAGTAGCGACTGCTGGTACTGCACTCAGGGCTTGAGGAGTTGATTTACAGTGGGACCAAGCTAGTGAGTCAGGGGTCTCCCAGGTGCCAAACTGGCAAGTCCTGACAAGAGGGGGGTGGGTGGTTGAAGTTTGGGAGACCCTGGGGAGGGAAGTCTGGATGGGGTAACACCTTGGAGTGACACTCTAAGACCTGGAGTGACACTCTAAGATGCCCAAGACCAATTAAGGAAGTATCCCATCACCCACCACCAACCCACACAGGGAACTCTGCCAGGCTGGGAGCTTTACATAGGCATCTTCTGTCACCAGTTAAATCCTGACCCCAGTGGAATGAGACCCTCACGTAGCATTCATTGCGAACTTATGGCCTCAATCAGCAAATGGTGGGTGAGATGCTCGTGCCACTCCTGCCACTGGTAAAATTGGAGAGAGGCAGGTTCAGGTGGGTTGGTGGCAGGTAGTGGAGCCACTGGATTTTATGTGTCTGTACATGCCACACCTTCAAACTCCCAGCAGATAATCAAATGCCGGGTGTGTGGTGATCACAAGTTAACCAGATGCAACACAACTGAGCGACCACTAGAGGGAGCACGGGAGAGCCATATAAATACATCAGGACAGGAAGTGGGGAGACACTCTTCACAGCAGGCGGGCTGATAAGCAGGACACAGCAGGCAAAGCTGGTAGTTAGCACTGGAAGGTAGTTCTAGGTCGAGCTCTGGAAACTGAACAAACCCACAATAAAGCATCTTCTCCACACTTGAGACTGCGAGCTTTATTAAGACACGAGGAACAACACATGGTACCTAGGAGTGATTTCAGACGCTTACGACAGGACAACTCAGCTGCAGATACAGAAAGCACAAAATGGCATGGAAATCTCCTACTGGACATTTGACTGGGGAAGACATCGCTAATTCGAGGATGTGGCATGGATACCCACCTCAGCTGGACACGACTGGTAATGTAATAAATGTCTGGAAAAGGTTCAAACAAATGTTCGATTTTTATCTCATAGCTAATGATGTAGCAGACGCCTCAGACAAAATTAAAATAGCAATTCTCATCGAAGGGCCTGTCAATAAGAAAGTGTATAATGGATTTAAACACTCAAAAGGTGAAGACAGGAACAGCTTACAAACGTTACTAAACAAATTTGAAGAGTACTGTGAGAAATTTGAACAGCAAGGCATGCTCACAGTCCAACCTGCACAGAGACTGAGTGATGCAAGACTTAAAAAATCACAAAAAGATCAGGAAATCGCGAATGCACAGTACAGATCAAAAAGAAGAAATAACATGAATTTTTCACAAAGCCAAAACGCTGAAATCCAGTCCAGATCGGAAAGAAAAGGTAACTTACAACTTTTAGAAAGAAAAAACGCTGAAATCCGCGATAAAATGGCGTCGGAGCACATTTTGCAGTCTCTGGTAAGCAAAGAACTACAAATCGCGTCTGCGCCGGAACCGGAAGTTGCGCATGCGCCGGAACCGGAAGTCGCGCATGCGCCGGAACCGGAAGTCGCGCATGCGCCGGAACCGGAAGTCGCGCATGCGCAGTTTACAAAAGATCGCGGCGCCGATCGTTATGCGCATGCGCAATCCGCGCATGCGCAGTCAAAAAAAGTCTTCGTCGCGGACCGTCATGCGCATGCGCAAGCCGCGCATGCGCAATGGACACCGAACCGCACAAGGAAAGAAAGCCGATTTGCGCATGTGCAAGTCGTTCCAACGCGTGACGTCATGACGTCTGAGAATCCTGACCACGCCCCCTTAAAAGGGAAATGCCCGAAAATTGAAAACAAGACACTTAAAGTGGTAAAACCAAATTTTCTTGCCTCAGAACACAGAAAAACGCCTGAACTTAAACCAACAGTGAAAAACAACTTGCACAAAACCTTGGAAAAAGCTGCCTTCACCACACACAGTGAAGCGAACAAAAAGAATTCCGAAACAACAAAAGATGATTTGTTTTTCGACGATTACCTCTCAGACCTGACTGGGTCAGTCGGATATGCTTATCACAGCATCAGCGACACGGTCGCAAAGCACAACACGAACCAACTCGTGGTAGATGAATCCAACCAAGATGATTTGGTTTTCAAAGAATACTACTCAGACATGGCTGAGTCAGTCGGATATGCTTATCACAGCATCAGCGACACGGTCGCAAAGTTCAACACGAATCAACTCGTGGTAGAAGAATCCAACCAGGATGATTTGGTTTTCGGAGAATACTACTCAGACACAGCTGAGTCAGTCGGATATGCTTATCACAGCATCAGCGACACGGTCGCAAAGTTCAACACGAATCAACTCGTGGTAGAAGAAGCCAACGAAGATGAAATGGGTTTCAAAGAATACTACTCAGACATGGAGGAGTTATTTGGACATGCTGATCACAGCATCAGCGACACCGTTGCAAAGCTCAACACGACTCTACTCATGGTGGATGAATCCAACACCATGATGCCATGGCAGCTCGTCGATACATTGGATGACAGCAATACCCAAGACGAAGACGACGCCACACAGAGAGCACAGGAAGACTCCACGGAGCAAGCGATGACAGGCTCCACAGTGCGAGTGATGAAAGACGCCAACAGGGATGCAAGCAAACACTCCCGGGCGGACACCAAGCATGAACAAGACCATGAAGGTAAACCCGCTGTACCTGAGCAACCGCAAGCAGACTATGAAAGTCTACCAAGCTCACAGGAACAAGAAGAAAGAGCGGACTATGAAAGTCCAACACGCTCACAGGAACAAGAAGAAAGAGCAGACTATGAAAGTCCAACACGCTCACAGGAACAAGAAGAAAGAGCGGACTATGAAAGTCCAACACGCTCACAGGAACAAGAAGAAGACAATGCACCTCTGCCCACTGCATGCAAAGACAGTGACAAGGTGATCACACTCAACGTACAGGATCACAGTGAGACTGACAGTTCTCAGCTTGTCTGTACCGAAGCACAGAGCGAAAACAGTGACAAGGTGCTCGCACTCGACGTACAGGATCACAGTGAGACTGACAGTTCTCAGCTTGTCTGTACCGAAGCACAGAGCGAAAACAGTGACAAGGTGCTCGCACTCGACGTACGGGATCACAGTGAGACTGACAGTTCTCAGCTTGTCTGTACAGAAGCACAGAGTCGGGCCACCCAACAGTCCAGAGAGACGATGCCGAAAGAAAACATGCAGATTTTGACTCCAGAAGAGGAGCACCTGGAGCCCAGAGAGACAACGCCAAAAGAAAACATGCAGATTTTGACTCCAGAAGAGGAGCACCTGGAGTCCACAGAGACAATGCCGAAAGAAACCATGCAGATTCTGACTCCAGAAGAGGAGCACCTGGAGTCCAGAGACATCAAACAAAAAGAAACCATGCAAATTTTGACTCCAGAAGAGGAGCACCTGGAGTCCAGTAAGACAACATCAACAGAAATCATGAAGATTTTAACTCCAGAAGCGGAGCACCAAGAGTCTAGAGAAACCACCTCAACTGAAATCATGCAGATTTGGACTCCAGAAGAGGAGCGCCGAGAGTCCACAGACACCGCGTCAAATGTAATCAAGAAGACTTTGACTCCGGAAGACGAGCACCAAGAAAGCAAAGATACGGAATCCAATTCTCCACAACTGATTGATGTCACCTGCACCGATGCAACATCAGATCATTCGCACCACTCGCAAGACGGAATGCTCAATGACTCAAATTATCCACTCGGGACACTCACAGAGTATAACAAGAAAAACGAAAGTCAAAAGAAACACAGCAAGAACAAAAACAACATGAAGCGCGACAAGACCAACAACAATAGCAAGAAGCACAGCAGAAACGAGAACGACAACAGCAAGGAGAAAAGCAACATGAAGCGCGACAAGACAAACAACGATAGCAAGAAGCACAGCAGAAACGAGAACGACAACAGCAAGAATAAAAGCAACATGAAGCGCAACAAGACAAACAACAACGTCAGGCACAAAGATAGCGACAACGACAGGGACAGAAACAACAAGAATGGCAACAAACACAACAAAGTCAGGAACAAAGATAGCGACAACACCAAAGACAGAAACGACAAGAACAGCACCAAGACCGGCAACGAGAACAACAAAGTCAGGAACAACGACAGTGCCAACACCAAAGACGGAAACGACAAAAACAGCGACAAGTACGGCAACGAAAACAACAAAAACAAGAACGACAGAAACAACAACAATGAAACAACGACTTGTACACAATGGAACTACTTGGCACATGACGGACAATGCCACAGCGCATGGCAAAACGATGACAAGACTACAAACATGTCATGGGATGACGACGAATCGCATAAACACACGTCTGCTCCAGAACGAGCAAGCACACCAGCATCCAAGGCGGATGAGACAATAAATCAACACCACAAGCACAAAAAAAAAAAAAAAAAAAGTCCATGCCAGTCAACATCAGTGATGTGACCATGCAAACACCTCGGGATGACGCATTGGGTACTTAAGATAACAAGGAACACCAACAACATTCACAGCGGACTTGCAATATCAATATCACCACGTCATCAACAACAAAAAGAAAAAAAAAAGCTCTGAACAAATTCATCAAGTTTGGACTCATAAATGTGTTTATTAAGTTTGGACATATAAATACATTGGCTTTGTTAACTAAGGCAATAGCATCATCACTTGTATAGATACGCATATCATAAGTTACTGTTTTGTATAATTTTCCTTAATGCTGTACAGAAACTATGTAATGAGAGAGAGGGGGATGTGGTGATCGTAGATTGACCAGATACAAAAACAACAGAGCAAACACGAGCGGGAGAGCTATAAATACACTGGGACAGGATATACAATTTTCTTTAACGATGTTCAGAAAATATGTTAAGAGAAAAAGGGGGATGTGGTGATCACAAGTTAACCAGATGCAACACAACTGAGCGACCACTAGAGGGAGCACGGGAGAGCCATATAAATACATCAGGACAGGAAGTGGGGAGACACTCTTCACAGCAGGCGGGCTGATAAGCAGGACACAGCAGGCAAAGCTGGTAGTTAGCACTGGAAGGTAGTTCTAGGTCGAGCTCTGGAAACTGAACAAACCCACAATAAAGCATCTTCTCCACACTTGAGACTGCGAGCTTTATTAAGACACGAGGAACAACACAGGGTGTGTGGGGAGGAAACATTAGCCCATGGGCCCAGTAAGAAATTAAGTATGATTGTATCAACTTCATCGATTTTGAGACATTGGCAGTCTCAAGGAGGGTACATTTTGCTGGAGGGGTTTGCAAGAGCTTCATGTGCTGCTCAACCACTCAGAAACTATCTGGTAGTGGCACCAGGTCACTAACAGCATCAACAATTGCAGCACAGAAACTCGAAGGAATGAAATAATCTGAGTTAGCTACATGAAGTGGATGAGAGGCTTTAACTAATTTGCTTAGAATAAAAACAGCTTGTTCAAAGTTTGGCCAAAGGAGCTCAGCAATTTCCTGTCCTGTGTAGTATTTCCTCAAACACCCCCAAATGTGGAAGACAGAAATCTGTTTGCCTCAACAAAACACATCTTGTGGTCAGCTGACAAAGTAGTGCTGAGTGCCTTTGGGGCCAATCAACTGGGATGATGTATTGAAGTAGCATATCCCAGAGGCCCAACCCCCATCAACACAGGGGGTAAAAAGACCTCCATTCTAAGAAAAACCTTGTGCAGGACATCTTTGAAACAATATTGTTATCTGGTAGTTTCAAATATCAGAGCAACTGCCTAAATGGCTGAAGATAGATTTAAACCGAATTCCACTGGCATTTTGGAGAATATGCACACACATTTTTCAGAAAACAAAAATAAGTGTATATTTTAAACTAATCATTTTTGCAATATCTACAGAACTGGGACAGACCATCTGTTGAACCATTATTAAATTACCCAAGAGGGTTACCTAACGAAAAATAATTCCTGTACATTACTCTCTCTGCTCACTTTCTGCAGCATTCCAATCCCACACAACACAATAACCTAATCCTTGCCAAAAAATAAGACAAAGTATTGGATCAATGTTTCAGAAGATAATTGTAGCAATATGGTATTGTCAGGACTTCATCTCTTGAGGAAAGTAAGACGTGGATGTGGGATACAAATATGAGAGGATTTCTGAAATATCTTTCCCCTAGCTTTAGTTAGTGGTGTTCATAATCTACATACTTTCCCCCAACTCACTTTGAAGATGTGTTAAATACTTATTTTCTCCAATATGGAATTGTTTTGAATGTTGTCAGATTTCCTCTTGGGAATTGTAATTAATCAAAAAACAACAAGAAACACTCTGCACATATTTTGGTACTTTGGGGGTGGAAAGGAAGAAGTCAGAAACTCACTTGGCAGCTCAGGGCTTCCCATCCTGGAATGCTGTGAGTTTAATTCTGGTCAGTGCATATCTGGGCTTAGGGCTTTTACATGATTTCATCTCAAAGTTTCATTGCAAAGATACCTGGGAAGCTGCCAACAAATGGATAAATCATGGCCAGTGTGAACGACTGAGAGAGAGAGAGAAACAGCATTAATATCACTCCTTTCACAATGCCAGACAATGTGTGGTCACAGCCAATTAATTACTTTTGAACACGAGGAACATATTTATAAAGTATACTTAATAGAATAAAACATCCAATGGTGCTTTACAAAATCTGATGAGTCAAAATGGATATTTTATGGTCGAAAACCAAAAACTTGATCAAAACGGTAGGTTTTAAGAGTCTCTTAAAATCAGAAAGTAATGTAGAAAGGCAGAAGCAATGGGCTGGATTCTCCACCGTTGGGATGCTCCGTTTTGCCGGCAGCCTGGGGGTTTCCCGATGGCATGGGGCTGACCCACAATGGGAAACCCGATTGACTAGCCGGCAAAACAGAGCATCCCGCCGGCGTGCTGAACCAGAAACCTAGCACGGTGGGATGGAAAATCCAGCCCAATGACTTTAGACTTCCCAATTTGAATTGGAGAAAATTTCTGCTTATGGAGTGCTGGATGTCAGCTAAGCAAACTGATAACTTAATACCAGTGAAGAAGACAGGTGAATCGACTGCATATACTGTGCTTTTGGGTGGTGTCATCAAGGCACCAAAGCACGTAGATGAGAAATAAAAGGGAACAAGAATAGATCGTTGGGGGGAAGCAACAAAAGCAACAGTGTGGATGCAGAAGGAGAAGGCATTGCAAGAGACATTCTGGCTCTAATCAGATAGGTAATAATAGAACCAAATGAGAGCAGTCTCATCCAGCTGGATGACAGTGAGGACGTTTAGAGGAGAATGGTGTGGTGAACTGTATCAAAGGACACAGACAGGTCAAGAAGGACAACGGGGGGAACATTTACGTTTGTCACAGTCGCCTGGAATTTGAATTGTGACTTTGATAGGGTGACCAGATTTTTTAAAATCAAAACTGGGGCAAATTGAAAAGTATTGGGAAGGTGATGATCGACATGTTGGGCAAACAATAGCAGGATTCTAGCAGAGGGGAAGTTAAAAGTGTGAGGTCATGCGGTGTCATTCAGCAGGGCAGCGGAATTGGATTATGGGAGAAGTCAACTCACCTCGACTGTACTGTAGGTAGCCGAAGAACCCCTCCAGTGACAAACAGGAGGAAGATCTAGCGGACAAACTGGTGTCAAAGAGCGATAAAGCCCGAAACACTACTTTAGTGTTTCCCTGCCTCTCTCGTCCTCTAACCAAATCAAAAGGCATTGTGAGGAGGACAAGTAAGGTAAAATTCTACTGTATTTCTTCAGTGTACAAGGGCAGAGATGACAGTTAGGGCAGAGATATGCTCCTCCTGCCAGATGTGGGAGATCAGGCAGCTTTCTGGCGTCCCTGACGACTATGTCTGTAGGAAGTGTGACCTGCCGCACCTCTTCACAGATCATGTAGTTTGGTTGGAGTAGCAGCTGAACTCATTGCAGAGCATACAGGGGCAGAGAATGTGACAGACACTAGCTTCAGGAAGGTGGTCATGCCACAGGTTCAGTGGTAGATAGGTGACCGCCAGGAGAGGCAGGCACGTAAGGCAGGAGCCTCCAGTGCTATTCCCTTCTCAAACAGGTATACCATTTTGGATACTGTTGGGAGGGGGGGGGAGGGGGGGATAGCCTCTCAGGGGAAGGTACCAGCAGCAGCCAGGCCTGTGGCATCACAACTGGTTTTGCTGTAGAGCAGGGATGGACTAAGTCCAAGCGAGTGATAATAGTGGGAGATGTGATAGTTAGGGCACAGATAGGCATTTCTGTTGCCACAAACAGGACTCTTGGATGGTGTGGTGCCTACCTGGTGCCAGGGTCCTAGATGTCTCTGAACGTGCATCATGGCATTCTGAAAAAGGAGGGTAAGCAGACAGATGTCATTGTCCACATAGCATTGGTACTAATGACAGAGGCAAGAAGAAGGAAGAGGTCCTGCAAAGACAATTCTGTACTTAGGTCAGGAGCTAAAATGCAGGACCTCTAGGGTAGTAATCTCAGGATCACTCCCCGTGCCACGTGCTAGTGAAGCTTGGAACAGGCAGGTAGTATAGTTGAACACGTGACTGAAGAGCTGGTGTAGGAGGGAGGGCTTTCAATATATGGATCGCTGGGATGTTTTCTGAAGAATGTCAGAACTGTACAAGAAGGACACTAATATCCTTGGGGGGGGGGGGGGGGGGGGGGGGGGGGGGTGGGGGGGGGGTTGTACCAGAACAGCAGGCCAGTAAGTGTAGAGACTGAGAAAAAAGTGAGACGGAGATAAACACAGCACAGAGTAAGAGTAGGAAGGAGGAAGTCACAGACCTCAACGGGCCTGAAGGTCTCAAGTACTTTTGCTTCAAAGCAAAAAGTTCCTGACTTGGTTCACTGTCTGTGCAGAGTCTGCACATTCTCCCCATGTCTGCGTGGGTTTCCTCCGGGTGCTCCGGTTTCTTCCCACAGTCCAAAGATGTGCAGATTCGGTAGATTGGCCATGCTAAATTGCCCCCAGTGTCCAAAAAAAAAGGTTAGGTGGGGTTACTGGGATAGAGTGGAATGCGGGCTTAAGTAGGGTGCTCGTTCCTAGGGCCGGAGCAGACGCGATGGGCCGAATAGCCTCCTTCTGTACTGTAAATTATATGAAGTATAACAGGTAAATCAGCCTGGATTTTGGCATGGAACAATGCCTGACGTCG
This sequence comes from Scyliorhinus canicula, assembly GCF_902713615.1. Taxonomy (NCBI): domain Eukaryota; kingdom Metazoa; phylum Chordata; class Chondrichthyes; order Carcharhiniformes; family Scyliorhinidae; genus Scyliorhinus; species Scyliorhinus canicula. The sequence continues at coordinate 54,383,050 of NC_052158.1, read as the reverse complement.
ATATCGTAATCGGCGATCGTGCGGAGAATCCTTTCTGACGACCAAATCGGGGGCGGCACTGGTTTGACGCCGGTTTTCGAATCTCCACCCTCACTGAAATGGCATCATGGGAAGGCCCTCTCCCGAAGCTCTGGTCTCGATGGACCGAGTTCCCGACCACGTGGTTGACGTGATTGGGAACCCCGCTAGCGGAGGCGGACTGTGTCCGGCGCCGCCACAGTTGGCCGGGAGCCATGTTGCTGGCTGGGGGGCTTCCACAAGAGCTGCATCAGTGAGGGTTTGGCTGCGCTTTTGGCATCGTAAAATGCCCCAGTTCCCAAGCTGGCGTCGGCACTTAGCCGCAGAAACGGAAAAACCAGCCCAAGGTTAAAGGATGGATGGGACTGACAGCTTAACCTTTGTGAGGGCCACGAAGAATCCAGCACGAGTTTTCAGGATACAAAGAAATAACATTTATTTACAATAACATATATATATATACAACAGCAGCAGCAACTTCCCTTGCTGCTCAATCCTCTGTCTCTGCTGGTTCCAAACTGGCCAGCTCTATTTATGCAGGGAGTCTGCTAATGATTTCTCCGCCCCCCTCATTGGGGAAGCTCATACTACCTGTGGCGCTAACAATTATACTCAAAGCCGAGAGACTAGTACAATAGAGGCTTTATTGCTGTACGATGTTGTCCCTCCATCCGCAACTGTAGACTGAGGGTCTGAGCAGCTCTCGTACATTTATACATAAGCTCCCTGTGGGCGGAGCTAGCCGGCAGGGGCTGACCGGAGGAACCTGTATTACAGGTACAGGCATACATCCCCCTACTGCAGTACACATAACTACAGTGGTTATCTCACCACATTCACCCCCTGTAAAAATGAGTCCGGCGGGGGTGACATGTAACTCTAATACAAAGGATGCTATTTACAAGAGGGTCCAACAAGGATAATCAAGAGTCCATCCGGTTAGCAGGTTACAGGTTGAGCCGAATCGGTGGTCGGACATTCCGCTGTGAGCGGCGTAGCTGTGGTGGTGACGTCGACACAGGCGGTGATGGCCCCGATGGTGCAGGTGCTGGCGGTGTTGGTGCTGGCTGCTGGCAGGATGACTCCGAGAGCAAGCTGAAATCTTCCATGTCCTCCAGGGTGGGCAGGGGGATGAGGGATGGACCTGATGGGGACGAATAGGGGGTCGCTGGGGTTGGCGCAGGAAGGGGTGTGGGCATGGGATCGGTACCTGAGGGAGCCAGGTCCCGGAGCGAGACTGTGTCCTGGCGGCCGTCGGGGAACTCCACGTAGGCATACTGAGGGTTGGCGTGGAGAAGGCGTACTTTGTCCACCAGGGGTTCCGCCTTGTGGTGCCGTACATGCCTACGGAGAAGGACTGGGCCCGGAGTCGTGAGCCAAGTCGGGAGCGACACTCCGGATGTGGACTTCCTAGGGAAGGCAAAAACACGTTCATGGGGTGTACTGTTAGTTGCGGTGCACAGTAGCGACCGAATGGAATGGAGCGCGTCAGGGAGGACCTGCTGCCAGCGAGCGGCTGGGAGGTTCCTGGACCGTAGGGCCAGCTGGACGGCCCTCCATACCGTCCCGTTCTCCCTCTCTACCTGCCCGTTTCCCCGGGGGTTGTAGCTGGTCGTCCTGCTGGAGGCGATACCCCTGCTGAGCAGGAACTGACGCAGCTCATCGCTCATGAATGAGGATCCCCTGTCACTGTGGATATAGTCGGGGAAACCGAACAGGGCGAAAATGGAATCCAGGGCCTTGATGACGGTGGCAGACGTCATATCTGGGCATGGGATGGCAAAGGGGAACCTAGAAAATTCATCGACCACACTAAGGATGTAGGTGTTGCGGTCGGTAGAGGGAAGGGGCCCTTTGAAGTCCACGCTGAGGCGTTCAAAGGGGTGGGATGCTTTCACCATGGCTAAGCGGTCTGTGCGGAACACGCATTTCTCCTTGTTGTACGTGAGATTAAGGAGAGATGCGGTGTGGAGGAATTTATAAAGGTTGGCATCATGGTCCTGCTGGTCATGGCCGCAGATGGTGACATTGTCGAGGTACGGGAAGGTGGCCTGCAATTCGTACCGGTCAACCATTCGGTCCATTTCTCGCTGAAAGACCGAGACCCCATTCGTGACGCCGAAGGGAACCCTCAGAAATTGGTACAGACGACCGTCCGCCTCAAAGGCAGTGTAGGTGCGGTCCGATTTACGGATGGGGAGCTGGTGGTAGGCGGATTTCAGGTCAATAGTAGAGAAGACCCGGTACTGTGCAATCTGATTGACCATATCAGAAATGCGGGGGAGGGGGTACGCGTCGAGCTGCGTGTACCGGTTGATGGTCTGGCTGTAGTCCACGACCATCCTGTGCTTCTCCCCGGTCTTAACCACTACCACCTGGGCTCTCCAAGGGCTGTTGCTGGCCTCGATGATACCCTCCCGAAGCAGCCGCTGGACTTCGGACCTGATGAAGGCCTTGTCCTGGGTGCTGTACCGTCTGCTCCTGGTGGCGACGGGCTTGCAATCCACAGTCAGATTGGCAAAGGGGGAGGGGGGCTCGACCTTGAGGGTCGCGAGGCCGCAAACGGTGAGGGGAGGTAGGGGTCCACCGAATTTGAGGGTGAGGCTCTGGAGATTGCACTGGAAATCCAGGCCTAGTAGGAGTGAAGTGCAGAGGTCGGGGAGAATGTACAGACGGAAACGGTCGAATTCCACACCCTGTACAGTGAGTTTAACCAGGCAGAAACCCCGGAAACCACAGAGTGGGAACCGGAGGCAAGGGAGATCTGCCGGTCGGCGTGATGGATCGCAAGGGAATAGCGCCTTACCGTGTCCGGGTGGACGAAGCTCTCGGTGCTCCCGGAGTCGATGAGGCAGGAGGTCACGTGGCCGTTGACCAGCACCGATGTGGAAGAGGGTGCCAGGTTGCGAGGACGGGACTGGTCGAGCGTAACGGAGGCGAGCAGTGGTTGGTCGGCGGTTGAGTCAGATGAGTCCGACGAGGAGCGGTAGCGACCCGTGTCCCGTGATGGCGGCCCCTGGAGACGAGATGGCGGCATCCGCAGTACCTGTGGGTAAAATGGCGGCGTCCATGGAGCGCACGTTATGGGGTCGGAACAAAATGGCGGCGCCCATGGAACGCACATGGCTGTGGTGGATGAAGATGGCGGCGCCCATGGGGCGCACGTGGCGGGGGCGGCAAAAGATGGCGGCGCCCACTGATTGCACGTGGGGTCGGGGGAAGCGGACGGCGGGGCCCATTGAGGGAGCGGCTGAGGCGTGGGGACCGGCGGCGCGATAGCGGCGACCGTCCGGGACTGACACACCGCTGCAAAGTGGCCTTTCTTTCCACAAGCTTTGCAGGTCGCTGTGCGGGCCGGGCAGCGTTGGCGAGGGTGCTTCTGTTGGCCGCAGAAGTAACAGTGGGGACCCCCAGGGGGTGCGGTGCGTGGGCAGCGCAGGCATAGTGCGTGGGGGCGGCTGCTGGGGGGGCCGTTTGCGGGGTCCACGAGGGGTGGGACGGATGGGCCTGGGGAGCCGTTTGCGGGGTCCACGAGGGGTAGGACGGGTGGGCCGAGTGGCTAGCGGAGTAAGTGTGCGCACTACGGGAGGCGGCCGTCATGGAGAGCGCCAGGGCCTATGCGGCCGCGAGGTCGGGGGCGACCCCTTCCAGCAGTCGTTGCCGGATGGGGTCCGATGCAATGCCTGTAACGAAGGCATCGCGCATGAGTAAATCCGAATGTTCCGCGGCTGTGAGGGCCCGGCAGTCGCAGTCTCGTACCAGAGGTATAAGGGCCCTCCAGAAGTCCTCAATCGACTCACCCGGCTGCTGGACGCGAGTAGAAAGTTGGTGCCTCGCAAACAGGGTGTTCGTCGATGGTGCATAATTCTCCTTGAGCAGTTCCATAGCTGCGGTGTAGTCGGTCGCATCTTGAATGAGCGGAAAGACGCTGGAGCTAAGTCTGGAGTACAGGAGTTGCTTTTTCTGAGCCTCCGTCGGGGGAGGGTGTGCTGAAGAGATGTAGGCCTCGAAGACTGCGAGCCAGTGATCAAAGTCTTTTCTGGCGTGAGGCGAATGTGGATCCAGCTGCAGACGGTCAGGCTTGACTCTGATGTCCATGGTGACTGGGAAATCGTACAGCAATAAATTGTGGCGCTAACAATTATACTCAAAGCCGAGAGACTAGTACAATAGAGGCTTTATTGCTGTACGATGTTGTCCCTCCATCCGCAACTGTAGACTGAGGGTCTGAGCAGCTCGCATACATTTATACATAAGCTCCCTGTGGGCGGAGCTAGCCGGCAGGGGCTGACCGGAGGAACCTGTATTACAGGTACAGGCATACATCCCCCTACTGCAGTACACATAACTACAGTGGTTATCTCACCACACTACCATAGGATTGTGGGATTGTCATTTGTCCCCAGTCAATGGTAAGAAGGCAGGGTATAACATTAACGTTCCGGGATATCCTTATTTTAGACAGGACAGAAGGGGAACCAAAAGAGGTGAGGGAGTTGCATTGCTGATTCGGAAGCAGATCACAGCTGTTTTGAATGAGGACACATTGGAAGGAGGGATCTTGTCGTAAGGCATTATGGGTGAGCTCAGGAATAAGAAGCGTGAAATCACAATGTTGGGAGTGTACTATGGTCCTCCCAACAGCCCGCAGGAGATAGAGGAACAGTTGTGTAGTCAGATACTCAAAAGGTGTGAATAAAGCAGGGTAGCTGTGATGGGCGATTATAACTTCCCCCACATTGATTGGGAATCCCTTACGGTCAAGGCTTGGATGGAGAACAATTTGTTAGATGTGTCCATGAGGGCTTTTTGATGCAATATGTTGACAATCCAACCAGGGAGGGGGCCATACCAGACTTGGTATTGGGGAATGAGCCAGGCAAGGTGATTAATGTTTCAGTGGGGCCCATTTTGGGCTTAGCGACTGAAGTGCAGAACAGGCAAAAATTAAGGATAGAAATGGCAGGATTTGGGAACCATGGATGACAAGGGAAACTGTAAGCTTAGTCAAACAAAGCACAGTATCCCTCTGATACCAATATACCCTCCTGAACAGTAATCCTCCAATACCAATATACTGTCCTGCACTGTAACCCTCCAATACCAATATACCCTCCTGCACTGTAACCCTTCAATACCAATATACCCTCCTGCACTGCAACCCTCTGATACCAATATACCCTCCTGCACTGTAACCCTTCAATACCAATATACCCTTCTGCACTGTAACCCTCTGATACCAATATACCCTCCTGCACTGTAACCCTCCAATACTAATATACCCTCCTGCACTGTAACCTTCAATACCAATATACCCTCCTGCACTGTGACCCTCTGATACCAATATACCCTCCTGTACTGTAACCCTCTGATACCAATACACCCTGCTGCACAGTAACCCTCCAATACTAATATACCCTCCTGCACTGTGACCCTCTGATACCAATATACCCTCCTGCACTGTGACCCTCTGATACCAATATACCCTCCTGCACTGTAACCTTCAATACCAATATACCCTCCTGCACTGTAACCCTCTGATACCAATATACCCTCCTGCACTGTGACCCTCTGATACCAATATACCCTCCTGCACTGTGACCCTCTGATACCAATATACCCTCCTGCACTGTAACCTTCAATACCAATATACCCTCCTGCACTGTAACCCTCTGATACCAATATACCCTCCTGCACTGTAACCCTCCAATACCAATATACCCTCCTGCACAATAACCCTCTAATACCAATAAACCCTCCTGCATTGTAACCTCCAATACCAATATACCCTCCTGCACTGTAACCTTCAATACCAATATACCCTCCTGCACTGTAACCCTCTCATACCAATATACCCTCCTGCACTGTAACCTCCAATACTAATATACCCTCCTGCACTGTAACCCTCCAATACCAATATACCCTCCTGCACTGTAACCCTCCAATACTAATATACCCTCCTGCACTGTAACCTCCAATACCAATATACCCTCCTGCACTGTGACCCTCTGATACCAATATACCCTCCTGCACTGTAACCTCCAATACCCATATACCCTCCTGCACTGTAACCCTCCAATACTAATATACCCTCCTGCACTGTAACCCTCCAATACCAATATACCCTCCTGCACTGTAACCCTCCAATACTAATATACCCTCCTGCACTGTAACCTCCAATACCAATATACCCTCCTGCACTGTGACCCTCTGATACCAATATACCCTCCTGCACTGTAACCTCCAATACCCATATACCCTCCTGCACTGTAACCCTCCAATACTAATATACCCTCCTGCACTGTAACCCTCCAATACTAATATACCCTCCTGCACTGTAACCTCCAATACCAATATACCCTCCTGCACAGTAACCCTCCAATACCAATATACCCTCCTGCACAGTAACCCTCCAATATCAATATACCCTCCTGTACTGTAACCCTTCAATACCAATAAACCCTCCTGCACTGTAATACAACATTTGGCGCTGCGAGAAAAAATCCAATATCCTGAAGTGAGCTTCCATGAGGGACTGAGAAAAAGTGATCAAAGCCACGACCGGAGTAAAGAGACAGACGCCGGCACAAGGTAAGATTGACCTTGGTCTCTCTCTCTCTCGGATCTGTGCTGCGACCCCTCATCCCTGATGGAAGTAACTAAACAGGTGACGGTTCTCGAATCTAAATTTGACTGTGAGTACATTTTTTTTGTGTAATTAGCCGCAGGTCAGGGACCCTCTCAGTAATGTTTTCAGGTCAGGGACCTTGTTGATCTCGTTTTTCATCCGCATCAGATTTATACAGGCTGCCAATAAATTTGGGTCCGGGACCCTTTGATTAAGTTTTGGGGTCAGGGACCCTGTCAATAAGTTTTGGGGTCAGGGACCCTGTCAATAATTTTTTCGGGTCAGGGACCCTGTCAGTAATTTTTTGGGGTCAAGGACCCTCCAGTTTGATTTGGTACCAGAAATTTTGTTTGAGCGTTTTTTTGCCTGGGGCACATTTTACTGACATTATGCGACCAACTTTAGACAAAACTAGCGGCAATTCCCCTCTATTTTTCATGTGTTTAGAAACCCTTTCTCAAGAACGTAATATTCGAAGATTGGCTGCAGCGCTGCTTTAAACAATAAATTAGGTAACGATATCTGGCCAGTAGGTAACACAGGGAACTTGGAACTTTGACAATAGCATTGATTCAGAAAAAAAGCAATCTGGGAAAAAGAATGCCGGTTTCAAATTGTTTAATTTTACAGTTGAAAACAAAACAGTCCACTTAACGCAACGAACAATCACTATTAATGAGTTGGAGAGATAAAGCCCGCAAAAGAGATATTAATGAGTGTGTGAACGGTAAAGAGAAAAATTGGGAGACTTTAAAATTGTAATGTGAGCTTTGGTATGGAAAACAGTCAAAATGATAAAAAGCAATTCGGCAATAAGAAACCTCCTCTCACCAGACAGATACGACTGGCCAATAAGATTATAGGAAAGGAGGATCCTCCCAGTTGCTCTGGCATGCCGATGTTCCCACATTCAAGCGATACGGAAGACAAGGAGGATTTGAACCCTGGACCCCACCCTCATTTTGCGCTCCCCGATTTTACAATTCCACTTTCCCAAGTCCTGACTCCCACTTCTGATCCCATTACCAATGAAACTCCTGCTAACGTATCCCCCTTAGCGACACGCACTCGGTCACAGACGCAAGCCGTAAATATCGACCCACCCTTAAGCACCCTTAAGCACCCTTAAGCACTCCCCCTCACGAGCAAAAAGAACAATTTCTAAAACGGAACGGGCAAGGCATGAACGAACTGATCTACATGGCCTCAGCATTGGAACATCTGGCAAACGTAATGGCAACAGAAGCCAGGGACACTAGACAGGCACTGGCCGAGGTCTCAGCTGAGCTAGTGGCTGTCCGGACCGTGGCATTAGAAAATCGATTGGCTTTGGATTATCTGTTAGCCTCGCAGGGAGGAACTTGCGCTATCATAGGCCAAGAGTGCTGTACTTACATTCCAGATGGCTCTGAAAATATCACTAACCTGGCCGACCATGTTAAGAAACAGGCTGCTCAAATTCAAGAAATTGGCAGCGAATTTCACGACTATAACGGCTAGGGTGGTTGGGTCATGGATTATTTGACTGGATCTTTAAGGCCTTTATTCTACTTCTACTAATGCTATTAGGGATAGGATTGCTTTCCTGCTTGTGTAAATGCATTTTCAAACGAATCATGGATATACCTATTTAGCTAGTGGTCATGATATGACAAAAGGGGGGAGTGTGGTATTGTGTGAAGCAAATAATGGCATGATGGGAAAACTAGTCAAGTCTTCTTGGTACAATTGAATTTAACCTAAGACACAGATTCAGAATACACATAGACAGCATGTCCTGAGAGTCTAGATAAGGCTTGGAACTAGAAGTAGTCTCAATACATAACAAGCTGAACAACTGTCTCTTCCTGTATGTAAACAACTTCTTCCCTTTCTTAAAACAAAGACAAGATAATGATATGAAACTCAAGTCCCCTAAAGGTCAGAAGGTGACGCCATTGTAACGATTATTACTTATGTTTTACTTTCAATCAAATTCCTGACCAAGCTGTATTCATGTTATCTTGATCCTATAATGTATAAGAATCACCTTCTTTTCTGTACTATCGCAGACTTGGGACGGACTCCGCAGTTTGTAATTGACTGCCTTCCGACTTTCCAAGTTTCTGCCATTTCTGCTAGCAGTTCTAATTAGTGAATAAAGTTCAGTTTTGCTTATCTAATGAATGCTGTTTGAATTTCTCTATCACAGTCAAGATGCGGGGAAAATATAAAATACAACACCAATACCAATATACCCTCCTGCACTGTAACCTTCAATACTAATATACCCTCCTGCACTGTAACCTCCAATACCAATATACCCTCCTGCACTGTAACCCTCTGATACCAATATACCCTCCTGTACTGTAACCCTCTGATACCAATACACCCTGCTGCACAGTAACCCTCCAATACTAATATACCCTCCTGCACTGTAACCCTCCAATACCAATATACCCTCCTGCACTGTGACCCTCTGATACCAATATACCCTCCTGCACTGTGACCCTCTGATACCAATATACCCTCCTGCACTGTAACCTTCAATACCAATATACCCTCCTGCACTGTAACCCTCTGATACCAATATACCCTCCTGCACTGTGACCCTCTGATACCAATATACCCTCCTGCACTGTAACCCTCCAATACCAATATACCCTCCTGCACTGTAACCCTCCAATACCAATATACCCTCCTGCACAATAACCCTCTAATACCAATAAACCCTCCTGCATTGTAACCTCCAATACCAATATACCCTCCTGCACTGTAACCCTCCAATACCAATATACCCTCCTGCACTGTAACCCTCCAATACTAATATACCCTCCTGCATTGTAACCCTCCAATACCAATATACCCTCCTGCACTGTAACCCTCTGATACCAATATACCCTCCTGCACTGTAACCTTCAATACTAATATACCCTCCTGCACTGTAACCCTCCAATACCAATATACCCTCCTGCACAGTAACCCTCCAATACCAATATACCCTCCTGTACTGTAACCCTCCAATACCAATATACCCTCCTGCACTGTAACCCTCCAATACCAATATACCCTCCTGCACTGTAACCCTCTGATACCAATATACCCTCCTGCACTGTAACCTTCAATACTAATATACCCTCCTGCACTGTAACCCTCCAATACCAATATACCCTCCTGCACAGTAACCCTCCAATACCAATATGCCCTCCTGTACTGTAACCCTCCAATACCAATATACCCTCCTGCACTGTAACCCTCCAATACCAATATACCCTCCTGCACTGTAACCCTCTGATACCAATATACCCTCCTGCATTGTAACCCTCCAATACCAATATACCCCCCTGTACTGTAACCTTCAATACTAATAAACCCTCCTGCACTGTAACCTCCAATACCAATATACCCTCCTGCACTGTAACCCTCTGATACCAATATACCCTCCTGCACAGTAACCCTCCAATACCAATATACCCTCCTGCACTGTAACCTTCAATACCAATATACCCTCCTGCACAGTAACCCTCCAATACCAATATACCCTCCTGTACTGTAACCCTCCAATACCAATAAACCCTCCTGCACTGTAACCCTTCAATACCAATATACCTTCCTGCACTCTAACCCTCTGATACCAATATACCCTCCTGTACTGTAACCTTCTAATACCAATATACCCTCCTGTACTGTAACCTCCAATACCAATATACCCTCCTGCACAGTAACCCTCCAATGCCAATATACCCTCCTCCACTGTAACCCTCCAATACCAATATACCCTCCTCCACTGTAACCCTCCAATACCAATATACCCTCCTGTACTGTAACCCTCCAATACCAATATACCCTCCTGCACAGTAACCCTCTGTTACAATACACCCTCCTGCACTGTAACCCTCCAATACCAATACACCCTCCTGTACTGTAACCCTCCAATACCAATATTCTAGATAAGTCCCCTGGGATGAAGGGATACATGCAAGGTTACTACGGGGAGGGAGGGAGGAGATTACTGCGCGGTTGGCTATGATCCTTGCGTCCTTACTCTCCACTGGAGTAGTAGCGGATGATTGGAGGGAGGCGAATGTTGTTCCCCTGATCAACACTTTGCCAGTGTTCAGGTAGGTGGTTTGAAGTGTGTCTACTTCAATGCCAGGAGTATACGAAATAAGGTTGGGGAACTGGCAGCATGGGTTGGTACCTGGGACTTCGATGTTGTGGCCATTTCAGAGACATGGATAGAGCAGGGACAGGAATGGTTGTTGCAGGTTCCGGGGTTTAGGTGTTTTAGTAAGCTCAGAGAAGGGGGCAAAAGAGGGGGAGGGGTGGCGCTGCTAGTCAAGGACAGTATTACGGTGGCGGAAAGGATGCTAGATGGGGACTCTTCTTCTGAGGTAGTATGGGCTGAGGTTAGAAACAGGAAAGGAGAGGTCACCCTGTTGGGAGTTTTCTATAGGCCACCTAATAGTTCCAGGGATGTAGAGGAAAGGATGGCGAAGATGATTCTGGAAAAGAGCGAAAGTAACAGGGTAGTTGTTATGGGAGACTTTAACTTTCCAAATATTGACTGGAAAAGATATAGTTCGAGTACATTAGATGGGTCATTCTTTGTACAATGTGTGCAGGAGGGTTTCCTGACACAATATGTTGACAGGCCAACAAGAGGCGAGGCCACATTGGATTTGGTTTTGGGTAATGAACCAGGCCAGGTGTTAGATCTGGAGGTAGGTGAGCACTTTGGAAACAGTGACCACAATTCGGTGACCTTTACGTTAGTGATGGAAAGGGATAAGTATACCCCGCAGGGCAAGAGTTATAGCTGGGGGAAGGGCAATTATGAAGCCATTAGACATGACTTAGGATGTGTTGGTTGGAGAAGTAGGCTGCAAGGGTTGGGCACACTGGATATGTGGAGCTTGTTCAAGGAACAGCTATTGCATGTTCTTGATAAGTACGTACCAGTCAGGCAGGGAGGAAGGGGTCGAGCGAGGGAACCGTGGTTTACCAAAGAAGTGGAATCTCTTGTTAAGAGGAAGAAGGAGGCCTATGTGAAGATGAGGCATGAAGTTTCAGTTGGGGCGCTTGATAGTTACAAGGAAGCGAGGAAGGATCTAAAGAGAGAGCTGAGACGAGCAAGGAGGGGACATGAGAAGTCTTTGGCAGGTAGGATCAAGGAAAACCCAAAAGCTTTCTATAGGTATGTCAGGAATAAAAGAATGACTAGGGTAAGAGTAGGGCCAGTCAAGGACAGTGGTGGGAAGTTGTGTGTGGAGGCTGAGGAGATAAGCGAGATACTAATGAATACTTTTCGTCAGTATTCACTCAAGAAAAAGATAATATTGTGGAGGAGAATGCTGAGACACAGGCTATTAGAATAGATGGCATTGAGGTGCGTAGGGAAGAAGTGTTGGCAATTCTGGACAAGGTGAAAATAGATAAGTCCCCGGGGCCGGATGGGATTTATCCTAGGATTCTCTGGGAAGCCAGGGAAGAGATTGCTGAGCCTTTGGCTTTGATTTTTAGGTCATCATTGGCTACAGGAATAGTGCCAGAGGACTGGAGGATAGCAAATGTGGTCCCTTTGTTCAAGAAGGGGAGTAGAGATAACCCCGGTAACTATAGGCCGGTGAGCCTAACGTCTGTGGTGGGTAAAGTCTTGGAGAGGATTATAAAAGATACGATTTATAATCATCTAGATAGGAATAATATGATTAGGGACAGTCAGCATGGTTTTGTGAAGGGTAGGTCATGCCTCACAAACCTTATCGAGTTCTTTGAGAAGGTGACTGAACAGGTAGACGAGGGTAGAGCAGTTGATGTGGTGTATATGGATTTCAGTAAAGCGTTTGATAAGGTTCCCCACGGTCGGCTATTGCAGAAAATACGGAGGCTGGGGATTGAGGGTGATTTAGAGATGTGGATCAGAAATTGGCTAGTTGAAAGAAGACAGAGAGTGGTAGTTGATGGGAAATGTTCAGAATGGAGTTCAGTTACGAGTGGCGTACCACAAGGATCTGTTCTGGGGCCGTTGCTGTTTGTCATTTTTATAAATGACCTAGAGGAGGGCGCAGAAGGATGGGTGAGTAAATTTGCAGACGACACTAAAGTCGGTGGAGTTGTAGACAGTGCGGAAGGATGTTGCAGGTTACAGAGGGACATAGATAAGCTGCAGAGTTGGGCTGAGAGGTGGCAAATGGAGTTTAATGTGGAGAAGTGTGAGGTGATTCACTTTGGAAAGAATAACAGAAATGTGGAATATTTGGCTAATGGTAAAATTCTTGGTAGTGTGGATGAGCAGAGGGATCTCGGTGTCCATGTACATAGATCCCTGAAAGTTGCCACCCAGGTTGATAGGGTTGTGAAGAAGGCCTATGGTGTGTTGGCCTTTATTGGTAGAGGGATTGAGTTCCGGAGCCATGAGGTCATGTTGCAGTTGTACAAAACTCTAGTACGGCCGCATTTGGAGTATTGCGTACAGTTCTGGTCGCCTCATTATAGGAAGGACGTGGAAGCTTTGGAACGGGTGCAGAGGAGATTTACCAGGATGTTGCCTGGTATGGAGGGAAAATCTTATGAGGAAAGGCTGATGGACTTGAGGTTGTTTTCGTTAGAGAGAAGAAGGTTAAGAGGTGACTTAATAGAGGCATACAAAATGATCAGAGGGTTAGATAGGGTGGACAGCGAGAGCCTTCTCCCGCGGATGGAGGTGGCTAGCACGAGGGGACATAGCCTTAAATTGAGGGGTAATAGATATAGGACAGAGGTCAGAGGTGGGTTTTTTACGCAAAGAGTGGTGAGGCCGTGGAATGCCCTACCTGCAACAGTAGTGAACACGCCAACATTGAGGGCATTTAAAAATTTATTGGATAAGCATATGGATGATAAGGGCATAGTGTAGGTTAGATGGCCTTTAGATTTTTTTCCATGTCGGTGCAACATCGAGGGCCGAAGGGCCTGTACTGCGCTGTATCGTTCTAAGAAAGGGAATAGGGAAATCCCTGGGAATTACAGACCAGTCATTCTTACGTCTGTGGTGAGAAAAATACTGGAAAGGATCCTTAAAGATAGGATTTATGTTTATTTAGAAAAAATAGTTTGATTAAAGATAGTCAGCATGGCTTTGTGAGGGGCAGGTCATGCCTCAGTTATTTTGTTATTATATTTTTTCTTTTAACAGACGCAATCACTGTCTTTACAGAAAAGTAAAAAAATCTTGCTTCTGGATTCTCCTGGTTGGTTGAAAAGACCTTCAGGTCCACCTTGACAATCTCTCCTCTTTAGCTTTTGGTCCTCAGATGGATTTGCTGTTCTGCTTGCTTGCTGTGTTCTATTCTTCCGATGACCGAGGGCAGCTATGAGAGCTGACTCTCTCTTCTTTAGCTTTTGGTCTTCCTCAGATGGATTTGCTGTTCTGCTCGGTTGCTATGTTCTATTCTTCCCATGACCGAGCTATGAGAGCTGACTCTGCTGGCTGTCCCCTTTTTTAGGGTTTATATTCCCCTTCTAGCAGTTATTAAGTTTGTATGACATTATCGTAAAGTAACTTTATGTACTCCTGATTGTAAAAGGTACCTTTAATCTGAATTATTTCTAACATGACTATGCATTTATATTGAGCATGACTTCAGCTCATCAGTCTCTGATTACATTGTTTCCTTTGTGATGTTCAAAAGTGCTTTGATCCCAGAGGGGTGTTACATCTGGTTTCTGTAATTTCTAGAGTTGCTTTATTACCAAATAGTGGCCCAGCTCAGAACTCTGACTCCGATTTGGGTCTAACGGGTATTCCCGTGGACACGTTGTCTCCAGCTTACCATAATCACCTGGCGTCAGCAGAATTTCACACCTAAACATGTGTCACCCAATTCAACTGAAAATCCTAGCCATTCTTTTCTAGCTGCTTACTAAAATAATTAACTTCAAAGAAGGTGCGAAATATTGCTTTTTTCCATGTAACTAAAAGTTCAATCTGCTGTGACTTAAAAGACATAGAACATAGAACATTACAGCGCAGTACGGGCCCTTCGGCCCTCGATGTTGTGCCGACCAGTGCAACCATCTGAAGCCTATCTGACCTACACTGTTCTATTTTCATCCATATGTCTATCCAGTGACCACTTAAATGCCCTTAAAGTTGGCGAGTCTACAACAGTCGCAGGCAGGGCGTTCCACACCCCTACTACTCTCTGAGTAAAGAAACTGCCTCTGACATCTGTCCTATATCTACCACCCCTCAATTTAAAGCTATGTCCCCTCATGTTGGTCATCACCATCCGAGGAAAGAGACTCTCACTGTCCACCCTATCTAACCCTCTGACTATCTTATATGTCTCTATTAAGTCACCTCTCAGCCTTCTCCTCTCTAACGAAAAAAAACCTCAAGTCTCTGAGCCTTTCCTCGTAAGACCTTCCCTCCATACCAGGCAACATCCTAGTAAATCTCCTCTGAACCCTTTCCAAAGCTTCCACATCCTTCCTATAATGTGGTGACCAGAACTGCACGCAGTACTCCAGGAGCGGCCGCACCAGAGCTATGTACAGCTGCAGCATGACTTTGTGGCTCCGAAACTCAATCCCCCTACTGATAAAGGCTAGCACACCATATGCCTTCTTAACAGCCCTATTAACCTGGGTGGCAACTTTCAGGGATTTATGTACCTGGATGCCGAGATCTCTCTGTTCATCTACACTACCAAGAATCTTGCCATTAGCCCAGTACTCTGCATTCCTGTTACTCCTTCCAAAGTGAACCACCTCACACTTTTCCGCATTAAACTCCATCTGCCACCTCTCAGCCCAGCTCTGCAGCTTATCTATGTCGCTCTGTATCCTATAACATCCTTCAGCACTATCCACAACTCCACCGACCTTCGTGTCATCTGCAAATTTACTAACCCATCCTTCTACACCCTCTTCCAGGTCATTTATAAAAATGACAAACAGCAGTGGCCCCAAAACAGATCCTTGCGGTACACCACTAGTAACTGAACTCCAGGATGAACATTTTCCATCAACCACCACCCTCTGTCTTCTTTCAGCTAGCCAATTACTGATCCAAACCGCTAAATCACCTTCAATCCCATACTTCCTTATTTTCTGCAACAGCCTACCGTGGGGAACCTTATCAAACGCCTTACTGAAATCCATATACACCACATCAACCACTTTACCCTCATCCACCTGTTTCGTCACCTTCTCAAAAAACTCAATAAGGTTTGTGATGCATGATCTACCCTTCACAAAACCGTGTTGACTATCGCTAATCAACTTGTTCTTTTCAAGATGAATATAAACCCTATCTCTTATAACCTTTTCCAACATTTTACCCACAACCGAAGTAAGGCTCACAGGTCTATAATTATCAGGGTTTCCTCTAATCCCCTTCTTGAACAAGGGGACAACATTTGCTATCCTCCAGTCTTCCGGCACTATTCCTGTCGACAAAGACGACATAAAGATCAAGGACAAAGGCTCTGCAATCTCCTCCCTGGCTTCCCAGAGAATCCTAGGATAAATCCCATCTGGCCCAGGGGACTTAACTATTTTGACATTTTCCAAAATTGCTAACACCTCCTCCTTGTGAACCTCAATTCCATCTAGCCTGGTCGACTGAACCCGAGTATTCTCCTCGACAACATTGTCTTTCTCCAGTGTAAACACTGACGAAAAATATCCATTTAACGCTTCCCCTATCTCCTCTGATTCCACACACAACTTCCCACTACTATCTTTGATTGGCCCTAATCTTACTCTAGTCATTCTTTTGTTCCTGATATACCTATAGAAAGCCTTAGGGTTTTCCTTGATCTTATCCGCCAATTACTTTTCGTGTCCTCGCCTCGCTCTTCTTAACTCTCCCTTTAGGTCCTTCCTGGCTAACTTGTAACTCTCAAGTGCCCTAACTGAGCCTTCATGTCTTATCCTAACATAGGCCTTCTTCTTCCTCTTGACAAGTGCTTCAACTTCCTTAGTAAACCACGGTTCCCTTGCTCGACAACTTCCTCCCTGCCTGACACGTACATATTTATCAAGGACACGCAGTAGCTGTTCCTTGAAAAAGCTCCACATTTCGATTGTACCCATCCCCTGCAGCTTCCTTCCCCATCCTATACATCCTAAATCTTGCCGAATAGCATCATAATTGCCTTTCCCCCAGCTATAATTCTTGCCTTGCGGTATATACCTATCCCTGCCCATTGCTAAAGTAAACATAATCAAATTGTGATCACTATCACCAAAGTGCTCACCTACATCTAAATCTAAGACCTGGCCGGGTTCATTACCCAGTACCAAATCCAATGTGGCCTCACCCCTTGTTGGCCTGTCTACATACTGTGTCAGAAAACCCTCCTGCACACACTGCACAAAGACTGACCCATCTATAGTACTCGAACTATAGTATTTCCAGTCAATATTTGGAAAGTTAGTCCCCCATAACAACTACCCTGTTACTCTCGCTCCTGTCGAGAATCACCTTTGCAATCCTTTCCTCTACATCTCTGGAACTTTTTGGAGGTCTATAGACAACTCCCGACAGGGTGACCTCTCCTCTCCTGTTCCTAACCTCGGCCCATACTACCTCAGTAGATGAGTCCTCAAACGTCCTTTCTACCGCCGTAATACTTTCCTTGATTAACAATGCCACCCCCTCCCCCCCCCCCCCCCCCCCCCACCCCTCTTTTACCATCTTCTCTGTTCTTACAGAAACATCTAAATCCTGGAACCTGCAACAACCATTCCTGTCCCTGCTTTACCCATGTCTCCGAAATCGCCACAACATCGAGATCCCAGGTACCAACCCATGCTGCAAGCTCACCCACCTTATTCCGGATGCTCCTGGTGTTGAAGTAGACACACTTCAAACCAGCGTCTTGCTTGCTGGTGCCCTCTTTCGAACTTTTAACCCTATCCCTGACCTCACTACTCTCAACATCCTGTACACTGGGACTACAATTTAGGTTCCCATCCCCCTGCTGAATTAGTTTAAACCCCCCCGAAGAGCACTAGCAAATCTCCCCCCCCCAGGATATTGGTATCCCTCTGGTTCAGGTGAAGACCATCCTGTTTGTAGAGGTCCCACCTACCCCAGAATGAGCCCCAATTATCCAGGAAACCAAAACCCTCCCTCCTGCACCATCCCTGTAGCCACGTGTTCAACTCCTCTCTCTCCTTATTTCTCACTTCGCGAGCACATGGCACGGGTAACAACCCAGAGATAACAACTCTGTTTGTTCTAGCTCTCAGCTTCCACCCTAGCTCCCTGAATTTCTGTCTCAAATCCCCATCTCTCTTCCTACCTATGCTGTTGGTACCTATGTGGACCACGACTTGGGGCTGCTCCCCCTCCCCCTCAAGGATCCCAAAAACACGATCAGAGACATCACAAACCCTGGCACCTGGCAGGCAACACACCAACCGTGAATCTCTTTCGTTCCCACAGAACCTCCTGTCTGTTCCTCTAACTATGGAGTCCCCAATGACAAGTGCTCTGTTCCTCTTCTCCCTTCCCTTCTGAGCAACAGGGACAGACTCTGTGCCAGAGACCTGTGCCCTATTGCTTACCCCTGGTAAATTGTCCCCCGCAACAGTATCCAAAACGGTATACTTGTTATAGAGGGGAACGACCACAGGGGATCCCTGCACTGCCTGACGGTTCCCTCTCCCTCCCCTGACGGTAACCCATCTACCTTCTTCTTTTACCTGAGGTGTGACTACCTCCCTATAACTCCTCTCAATAACCCCCTCCGCCTCACGAATGATCCGAAGTTCATCCAGCTCCAGGTCCCTAACGCGGTTCTCGAGGAGCTGGAGTTGGGTGCACTTCCCGCAGATGTAGTCAGCAGGCACACTCGAGGTGACCCTTTCCTCCCACATTCTGCAGGAGGAACATTCAACTGCCTAGCCTCCATTCCCACTGAATTAACTTCCCAACTACTGAAAACTAAAAATAAACTTGTTAGTTTAGCAATCCGACGGACAGAACTTTTTTTTTACATCAGTTTTACAGCTTGAATAGTCACAAGCTGTTTTTTTTAAAGCCTGTTTGATAAAGGCTATCTGCATTTCAAAACCTTCTTTTGCAGCTGCTGTTAACCCTTCATGGGATTTTCCCCTACATTTTCTCACATTCCTTTAGGTCAGGTATTGCCAGACTTCCATGTTTCAAATGGCATATTTTCCCATTTTTACTTTTACAGGTCGGCTCATTCGGAAAGTTAGGGGGCATGAGAAATTTGGCTGGCTGGATACAGAATTGGCTGGCTGAAAGAAGACAGCGAGTGGTAGTGGATGGAAAGTATTCCACCTGGAGGTCGGTGACCAGTTCTGGGACCTCTGCTCTTTATGGGGGCGATTCTCCACACTCACGACGGTGCGGAGAATAGCGGGGGTCGTAAATTTTACGGCCACGCTAGTCTGACGCCCTCCCGCTATTCCCCCCCCCACGCCCGCCTCCCGACACGAATCGCTGCCCGCCGTTTTTCTACGGCGAGCAGCAATTCTCAGCTGGCCGATGGGCCGAAGTCCAAGCCCTTTACGACTGTTTTTAGGAACGTCAAACACACCTGGTCTGACCGTTCGTAAAAACGGCCGTAAAGTTCGGATCTTGGGAACCATGGCACCGATTGGCACGGCAGTACCACGGCCGTGCCAAGGGTGCCATGGGCCCACGATCGGTGGGCACCGATCGCAGGCAGCGGGTACTTACCCCGCGCACTCTTTGTCCTTCCGCCGCCCCGCTGTATCCATTCGCGGGGCGGCTGAGGGGCATCCCGGCCCGCGCATGCGCGGGTTTCGCGCAAATGCGCGATGACGTCATCCGCGCATGCGCGGCTGACGTCATGTGACGCGTCAGCCGTCGCAAACTCTGGCAAGCGGGCTTAATGAAATTCGTTAAGCCCGCGATGCCGGAGTTCACGGCCGCGGCATACTAGCCCCGACCGGGGACCAGAATCGGTTCCCGGTCGGGGGGGGGGAGGCTGGCGTCAAACCCGCCCGTTTTTGACGCCAGCCTCACGATTTCTCCCGGTTTGGGAGAATGTCGCGCTATGTTTTTTATAAATTACTTGGATGAGGAAGTGGAAGGGTGGGATAGTAAGTTTGCAGATGACACGAAGGTTGGTGGAATTGTAGATAGTGTTGAGGGCTGTTGCAGGTTACAACAGGACATTGACAGGATGCAAAGCTGGGCTGAGAAGAGGCAGATGGAGTTCAACCTTGGTAAATGTGAAGTGATTCATTTTGGAAGGTCGAATTTGGATGCTAAATACAGGGCTAAATACAGGATTCATAGAAGTATGGAGAAACAGAGGGATCTTGGGGTCCACATACATAGATCCCACAAAGTTGCCAGCCAGGTTGATACGGTTATTAAGAAGGCGTATGGTGTGTTGGCTTTCATGAACAGGGGGATTGAGTTTAAGAGCCGCGAGGTTTTACTGCAGCTTCATAAAACCATAGTTAGACCACACTTGGAATATTGTGTCCAGTTTTGGTCACCTCATTATAGGAAGGATGTGGATGCTTTGGAGATGGTGCAGAGGCGATTTACCAGGATGCTGACTGAACTGGAGGGTATGTCTTATGAAGAAAGCTTGAGGGAGCTAGGGCTTTTCTCACTGTAGTGAAGAAGGAAGAGAGGTGACTTGATAGAGGTTTACAAGGTGATGAGAGGCATGGATAGAGTGGACAGCCAGAGACTTTTCTGCAGGGCGGAAATGGCTGTCATGAGGGGACATAATTTTAAGGTGGAAGGTATAGGGGAGATGTCAGAGGTAGGTTCTTTACACAGAGTAGTGGGTGTGTGGAATGCACTGCCAGCAGAGGTGGTGGGGTCAGAGTCATTAAGGACATTTAAGCGACTCTTGGACAGGCACATGGACAGCGGTAAATCAAAGGGGTGTAGGTTAGGTTGATCTTAGATTAGGATAAATGGCAGACACAACACCATGGGCCAAAAGGCCTGTACTGTGCTGGACTGTGATATGTTCTATCTATACCTTCCTGCACTGTAACCCTCCAATACCAATATACCCTCCAGCACTGTAACCCTCCAATACCCATATACCCTCCTGCACTGTAACCCTCCAATACCAATATACCCTCCTGCACTGTAACCCTCCAATACCAATATACCCTCCTGTACTGTAACCTTCTAATACCAAATTATAATACATAAATTTAAAAATAAAATTGAAAATGAAACATATGGTGGTTTTCAGTAACATCTGTGGCTGAACTGGAAGGATTCGTAACCAGTAATCGGGACAGAGAAGAATGTCTGTTCTGAGATATAATGCCGGCTGCTGGAGCAGGCAAGGGGATGGCAGGCAGACGTCCAAATAAATGCCAGACATGATCAACACTTGCAGCATCACTTCTGGATATTAGATTTAGAGCTGGAAGCCTCTCAAACAAGCTGACCATAAAATATGGATTTGCAGAATACATCTTCATTTCTCTGTATTAGACCAGACTGAATCACATAGCCCTCCCACCACGCTCTCAACACTTCCTTTCCCTGCACCACATGCTTCAGGACTCACTGTATTATCTCTCTTCTTGCCAAACCGAAAAACGTGTTGATGTATTGGAGGGTTACTGTTTTCATTAGAAAGAACTCTTTCCCAGGGTGGGGGAGGTCAGTCACCAGAGGGCATAAGTATAAGGTCCGTGGGAAAAGTTTAGAGGAGATGTGCGAGGCAGGTTTTTTACGCAGAGGGTGGTGAATGCCTAGAACGCATTGCCAGGGGAGGTTGTGGAAGCAGATACATTAATGGCTTTCAAAAGGCATCTTGACAAACACATGGATAAGATGGGTATAGAGGGGTATGGCACAAGGAAGTGCTGAGGGTTTGGCCAAGGTTGGTATCATGACCAGTACAGGCTAGATGGGCTGAAGGGCCTGTTCCTATGCTGGATTGTTCTTTGTTCTTTGATGTTTGGCACCTGGTCAAAGAGCATTCTAATTCTTACCTGTAACTGTAGCAATGATCCCCTCACTGACTACTTTCTCACTTTGCAGTCCAAGCAATTCTTTTCATTGAACGCATTTGTAACTTGCTTCTTTTTCCATTTCAGCATGGACATTGTGCTCCTTTTCGACACATTCTCTTCCAACTTGTACTTCCATGTTCCCCCTCTCAGCGTCTAGCGGAAATACTAATTCATGATGACCGTGAAGCTAACATCGATTGTTGTAAAAACCCAACTGGTTCACTAATGTGTTTTAGCAAAGGAAACCTTTTTTAAACTTATTTTTTATTGGGATTTTGGCATTTCAGACCAGAAGTTAAAGAATAAGACAAAACCAACACATGTAACAACATAAATTACAACAAAATCTGCAGTTTCAGATATTACACATAAAGTGTATCGTCTCAAGACATAAAACTCATTATACAGGTTGAGTTTGCTCAGGCCACAAGGCAGTCGAGAGAGAGAGAGGCAACAGAAAAAATTAACAGGAAGAAAGGAAAAAAGAGAAAATTAAATTTACTGAAGAGCGATGCAGCTGAGTGCCAGCTGGGCCAGCGAGTGGCCCGAGGCATGTCCACAAAGTCGTGTAGGGCTGATAACTGGGGTGTGGACAGACCCTGTTTCGTCCGTTATCGCCATGCAGTCTCGCCCCTCCACCTTGATTTCCTCCTGGCACTGAGCTGTGTTGGAGGAGGGCGAGGGCGTGCCCACCGACTGTGCTTGTTGCTCTGGCTGCTTTTCACTTATTGCCCTTTGTTCCTTCCAGTTCCCCCTTCCTTTCCCATCCCTGTTTTGCGCTGTGTTCTGGTGTGTCCCTCTCCCCACCCCCTAGTTTATTGGTTGATGGTTACAAACAGGTCTTGGAAGAAGTTGGTGAACAGCCTCCACGTTTTGTGGAAGCCTTCCTCCAATCTTCTAATGGCCTATTTTACTTTCTCTAGCTTGATAAATTCTGCCAGGTCGGACAGCCAGTCGGTGCCGCTGCTGATCGCCAGCCGAGCAGGAGTCTCCGGCAGGCAAGCAGGCAGGCAAAGGCCAGGGCATCCTCTCCTCTCCCTTTGAAGAACTGTGGCTGTTCTGATACCCTAAAAGTTTCCACCCTCACCCCCACAACCCTGGAAATGGCCTCGAAGAAGGCCATCCAGTACCCAACAAGCCTGGGGCAAGATCAGAACATGTGGGTGTGATTGGCCAAGGCTCATTGTCACCGTTCACACTTGTCCTTCACCTCTGGGAAGAAGGCACTCATACCTGTTCTGGTTAGTTGCACACTGTGCACCATCTTTATCTGCTTTAGGCTCAGCCCAGCGTGCGTCGAGGTGAAATTTGCCCTGTGCAGTTCTTACATCCAGAGTTCTCCCGTCATCGTCATCTCAATTAGCGTCAGCGTATCTCCTCCAGTAGTTGTCTATACATGTCCACAAGGTTCCCATCACCTAGTACGTCCGGAATGAGTAGCTGTCGAATTGTGAATGTCCTGTTCTCTGGGGAATGTTGTCTCCATGTGGACAAAGTTTTTGATTTGATTATATCTCAGCTCATTTCCTTTTGGGAGCAACAGCTTGTCAATGCGTTCCCCCAGGGTCACTACTCTGCCTTCTATGTACATGTCTCCTTCCATCTCAATTAGCAGGGTAGCAGCAGGGTAGTAGGGGCAGCAGGGTAGCATGGTGGTTAGCATAAATGCTTCACAGCTCCAGGGTCCCAGGTTCGATTCCCGGCTGGGTCACTGTCTGTGTGGAGTCTGCACGTCCTCCCCCTGTGTGCGTGGGTTTCCTCCGGGTGCTCCGGTTTCCTCCCACAGTCCAAAGATGTGCGGGTTAGGTGGATTGGCCACGCTAAATTGCCCGTAGTGTCCTAATAAATGTAAAGTTAAAGGGGGGGTTGGGTTGTGGATATGTGGGTTTGAGTAGGGTGATCATGGCTCGGCACAACATTGAGGGCCGAAGGGCCTGTTCTGTGCTGTACTGTTCTATGTTCTATCTGGGTCCCTTCGTCCTGTCTCCACCTTGTAGTGGCGGTTAATGTGTTTTTTGCAGATGGGGGCCTTGAAGACATCTTGGTCAGACGGAAGTGATGCTGCATTTGGTTGCATGTTCTCAGAGTGACTACTACCACTGGTGGCTATCGCAATGAGTCTATTTGTTTCCAAATGGGAATAAATCCTGTCCCTGAGAATTTTCTCCAATAATTTACATACTACCAATGTGAGGCTCACCAGCCTATAGTTTCCAGGATTATCCCTGCTGCCTTTCTTAAACAGCGGTACCACATTAGCCATTCTCCAGTCCTCTGGGATCTCACCTGTAGCCAATGAGGATACAAAGGTGTCAGTCAAGGCCCCAGCAATTTCCTCCCTTTCTTCCCTCAGTATTCTGGGATAAATCCCATCCAGCCCAGGAGTATTATCTAACTTAATATCTTTCAAAAGACCCAATACCCCCTCCTTTTCGATGTCAACATGGCCCAGACTGTCCACACATCCTACCCAAGAATCATCTTCCACAAAGTCCTTTTCTTTGGTGAACACTGATGCCAAATACTCATGGAAATGAAATGAAATGAAAATCGCTTATTGTCACAAGTAGGCTTCAATGAAGTTACTGTGAAAAACCCCGAGTCGCCACATTCCGGCGCCTGTTCGGGGAGGCTGGTACAGGAACCGTGCTGCTGGCCTGCCTTGGTCTGCTTTAAAAGCCAGCGATTTAGCCCAGTGTGCTAAACCAGCCCCTTAGCAGTACCTCACCCATTTCCTCTAGCTCAACACATCGATTCCCCCCACTGTTCCTAAGTGGTCGAATCCTTTCCCTGGCCACCCTCTTGCTTTTTACATATGAATAAAAAGCTTTGGGATTCACCTTATCCTACTTGCCAAGGACCTTTGATGATCTCTCCTAGCCCTCCTAATTTCCCGTTTCAGTACCTTCCTACTTTCTTTATACTCCTCAAGGGTTTTGACTGTTCCCACCCTTCCAGACCGTACAAAAGTCTCCTTTTTCATAAAATAGCCTTTATTAAGCCTAAAAGATTTAAAATTGGAAGATGCACTTGAAACGTGTTGAGCGAATGAAATATCCAGGAATCAGTATTCAGTTATACTGATAAAAGAAAAGAGCACGAAAAAGCACCTCGGGGCCGACTGCGTTGGATCTGTGGCGCAGTTGAGAAACAAACACATTTCGGACGGCAACGTATTGCACATGTACATAGTTGCTCTGCACGTGCGCACTTCAACAAATAGGCGATTCGAGCGTAGACCGTTCTGCGCATGTGGGCAATCAATTTGCACATGACAAAAGCAACATCATGACGTGTGGACGTTGTGATCACGCCCACCCACACAAAAGATGCCCAGCATATGGAAAGATTTGCTCCAAGATTTGCGGCAGCACGGTAGCATGGTGGTTAGCGTAAATGCTTCACAGCTCCAGGGTCCCAGGTTCGATTCCCGGCTGGGTCACTGTCTGCACGTCCTTCCTGTGTGTGCGTGGGTTTCCTCCGGGTGCTCCGGTTTCCTCCCACAGTCCAAAGATGTGCAGGTTAGGTGGATTGGCCATGCTAAATTGCCGGTAGTGTTCTAAAAAGTAAGGTTAAGAGGGGGGGTTGTTGGGTTACGGGTATAGGGTGGATACTTGGGTTTGAGTAGGGTGATCATGCTCGGCACAACATCGAGGGCCGACGGGCCTGTTCTGTGCTGTACTGTTCTATGTCTATGTCTAAATGTGGCAAACTGAATCACTTTGCTGTCCAGTGCAGATCTGCATTAAAAGGGACACACTTTAAAACATCAAATTCAATGAAGAAACAAGTGCAGAAACCTCAAAGATGGATAATCCTAATGTTAACATTGATGCTTATTGTCTTGAAGATTTTTTCTTTGTGGGTATTGGTGAGAAGTACCAGACAACAGTAAAGAACATTTCCTATCCACAGATACTGCATCCCATACAATTGATTAACACGGAAGCGAAATAGAACACTCCCATTACAGGTCAATGGTTCCGAGATTGTGTTCAAACTGGACACTGGAGCATCTGCTAATTTAATCAATGCTCTTGATTTATCCCAACTATGTCATCGTCCTAAGGTTCAGAAAACTGATTGCCAGTTCCGAGACTACAATGGTAACACAATCACTTCTTTAGGCCATGCTATCTCTCAGTGACAAACAACGACACTGCAATAGCTTTGCGGTTTGAGATTGTTGAAACGAGATATTCATCACTATTAGGTGCACAGGCCTGTCAAGACTTGTGAAAAATAGAACATAGAAAAATACAGCACAGACAGGCCATTGTTGTACCAAACTAGGTACCAAAGGGAGCACGGTAGCAATGTGGATAGCACAATGGCTTCACAGCTCCAGGGTCCCAGGTTCAATTCTGGCTTGGGTCCCTGTCTGTGCGGAGTCTGCGCATCCTCCCCGTGTGTGCATGGGTTTCCTCCGGGTGCTCCGGTTTCCTCCCACAGTCCAAAGATGTGCAGGTTAGGTGGATTGGCCATGATAAATTGCCCTTAGTGTCCAAAACTTGCCCTTAGTGTTGGGTGGGGTTACTGGGTTATGGGGATAGGGTGGAGTTGTTGACCTTGGGTAGGGTGCTCTTTCCAAGAGCCGGTTCAGACTCGATGGGCTAAATGGCCTCCTTCTGCACTGTAAATTCTATGAAAAATGAAACTAGCACACCATTGGCCTTCTTCACAGCTCTATCCACTTAAGTGGCAACTTTAAAAGATCTATAAACATAGACCCCAAGATATCTCTGCTCCTCCACATTGCCAAGAACCCTACCATTAACCTTGTATTCCGCATTCATATTTGTCCTTCCAAAATGGACAACCTCACACTTTTCAGGGTTAAACTCCATCTGCCACTTCTCAACCTAGCTCTGCATCCGACCTATGTCTCTTTGCAGCCGAAAAAAGCTCTCCTCACTATCCACAGCTCCACCAATCTTCGTATCATCTGCAAATTTACTGACCCACCCTTCAACTCCCTCATCCAAGTCATTAATGAAAATCACAAACAGCAGAGGACCCAGAACTGATCCCTGTGGTACACCACTGGTAACTGGGCTCCAGGCTGAATATTTGCCGTCCACCACCACTCTCTGACTTCTATCGGTTAGCCAGTTCGTTATCCAACTGGCCAGGTTTCCCTCTATCCCATGCCTCCTTACTTTCAGCATAAGCCTACCATGGGGAACCTTATCAAATGCCTTACTAAAATCCATGTACACTACATCCACTGCTTTATCTTCATGCACGTGCTTGGTCACCTCCTCAAAGAATTCAATAAGACTTGTGAGGCAAGACCTACCCCTCACAAATCCGTGCTGACTATCCCAAATCAAGCAGCGTCTTTCCAGATGCTCAGAAATCCTATCCCTCAGTACCCTTTCCATTACTTTGTCGACCACCAAAGTAAGACTAACTGGCCTGCAATTCCCAGGGTTTTCCCTATTCCCTTTTTTGAACCGGGGCACGACATTCGCCACTCTCCAATCCCCTGGTACCACCCCTGTTGACAGTGAGGATGAAAAGATCATGGCCAACGGCTCTCCAATTTCATCTCTTGCTTCCCATAGAATCCTTGGATATATTCCTTCAGGCCGGGGGAACTTGTCTATCCTCAAGTTTTTCAAAATGGCCAACACGTCTTCGTTCTGAACAAGTAGCTCCTCGAGCTTACCAGTCTGTTTCACATTGTCCTCTCCAACAATATGACCCCTCTCATTCGTAAATACTGAAGAAAAGTACTCGTTGAAGACCTCTCCTATCTCTTCAGGCTCAATACACAATCTCCCGCTACTGTCCTTGATCGGACCTACCTTCGCTCTAGTCATTCTCATATTTATCACATATGTGTAAAAGGCCTTGGGGTTTTCCTTGATCCTACCCGCCAAAGATTTTTTGTCCCCTCTCTTCGCTCTCCTGATCCCTTTCTTCAGTTCCCTCCTGGCTATCTTGTATCCCTCCAGTGCCCTGTCTGAACCTTGTTTCCTCAGCCTTACATAAGTATCCTTCTTCCTCTTAACAAGACATTGAACCTCAACCATGGTTCCGTCACTCGACCATCTCTTCCCTGCCTGACAGGGACATACATATCAAGGACACGTAGTATCTGTTCCTTGAACAAGTTCCACATTTCAATTGTGTCCTTCCCTGACAGCCTATGTTCCCAACTTATGCACTTCAGTTCTTCTCTGACAGCATCGTATTTACCCTTCCCCCAATTGGAAACCTTGTCCTGCTGCACATACCTATCCCTCTCCATTACTGAAGTGAAAGTCACAGAATTGTGGTCACTATCTCCAAAACGCTCCCCACTAACAAATCTATCACTTGCCCTGGTTCATTACTAAGTACCAAATCCAATATGGCCTCCCCTCTGGTCGGACAATCTACATACTGTGTGAGAAAACCTTCCTGGACACACTGCGCAAACACCACCACATTCTAACTATTTGATCGAAAGAGTTTCCACTCAATATTTGGGAATTTTAAGTCACCCATGACTACCACCCTGTGACTTCTGCACCTTTCCAAAATCTGTTTCCCAATCTGTTCTTCCACATCTCTGCTGCTATTGGGGGGCCTATAGAAAACTCCCAACAAGTTGACTGCTCCTTTCCTATTTATGACTTCAACCCATCCTACCTCAGTAGGCAGATCCACCTCGAACAGCCTTTCTGCAGCTGTTACACTATCTCCAATGAACAATGCAACCCCCCCCCCCCCTTCCCCCCTCCCGCTTTTACCACCCTCCCTTACCTTATTGAAACATCCAAAACCAGGAACCTCCAACAACCATTTCTGCCCCTCTTCTATCCAAGTTTCCGTGATGGCCACCACATCGTAGTCCCAAGTAGCGATCCATGCCTTAAGTTCACCCACCTTATTCCTGATGCTTCTTGAGTTGATGTATACACACTTCAACTCATCTCCGTGCCTGTAACTACTCTCCTTTGCCAGTGTTACCTTCCCCACTGCCTCACTACATGCTTTTGCGTCCTGAACATTGGCTACCTTAGTTGCTGGATTACAAATCCGGTTCACATTCCCCTATCAAATTAGTTAAAATCTTCCCGAAGAGTACTAGAAAAGCACCCTCCCAGGATATTGGTGCCCCTCTGGTTCAGATGCAACCCGTCCTGCTTGTACAGGTCCCACCTTCCCCAGAATGCGCTCCAATTATCCAAATAACTGAAGCCCTCCTTCCTACACCATTCCTGCAGCCACGTGTTCAACTACACTCTCTCCCTATTCCTAGCCTCGCTATTTATGTGGCACTGGCAACAAATCAGAGATGACAAGTCTGTCTGTCCTGGCTTTTAACTTCCAGCCTGACTCCCTAAACTTGTTTATTACATCCACACCCCTTTTCCTACCTACGTCGTTGGTACCAATGTGCACCACGACTTCTGGCTGTTCACCCTCCCCATTAAGGATCCTGAACACACAATCCGAGACGTCACGGACCCTGGCACCCGGGAGGCAACAAACCATCCGAGAGTCTCGCCCGTACCCACAGAACATCCTGTACCTCTAACTATTGAGCCCCCTATAACTCATGCTCTCCTAACCTCTCCCCTTCCCTTCTGAGCCCCAGAGCCGGACCTCGTGCCAGTGACCTGGTCACTGCAGCCTACCCCTGCTGGGTATTTCCCCCCAACAGGGAGATTGTTGAGAGGAACAACCACAGGGGATCCTTGCACTGACTGCTTCCTCCTGCTCCCATCTCTAACTGTTGCCCAGCTACCTTTGTTCTCAGGTGTAACCATGTCCTGTAGCTTCTATCTATCACCCCCTCAGCTTCCCGAATGATCCTCAGTTTATCCAGCTCCAGCTCCAGTTCCCTAACACGGTCTGTGAGGAGCTGGAGATGGCTGCACTTCCCGCAGGTGAAGTCAGCAAGGACACCTGTAATCTCCCTTACATTCCACTGCCCTAGAAGCCATCACGTCTACTTCGTCTCCTCGTAAAAAAGGAAAAAAAAAAGTAAATAGCTTACCTGCTCACAGCACTGAGTCTTTTTTTTAGGTTAGAGGAGGGGGGAGGGGGGGAGACACTTCACGAATCTGCAGCACAGAAAAACCTCTCCCATCTGTGCAGGAAGATATTGAAAGCATCCTCGCAAAGTTTCTTCAGGTATTTTAAGGTATGGGTACTCTTCTTTTCCAATACAAAATTCAACGAAAAGCGAATGAGAAACCAGTGGTATACCCTCCAAGAAGAGTTCCTGCTCCGCTACGTGACTGTCGAAATACATACAGAAATTCTATGACTACATGTGTGACTTCCGATGTTCGTGGTTGAAACAGATCACTGAACATTAGTTCATGTAATAAAGAAAGATTTGAATGATATGACTCCAAGACTGCAACGATGTATCATGAAACTACGAAGGTACGCCTTTCAATTGGTCCACACTCCAGAGAAAGATATTATCATTATCAACGCATTATCTCGTGCTACAGAAACAGATGAACAGTAGCCTGAGACAGTTCAACTTGTAGAAGCTCAAGTGGAACTTACAGCTGAAACTCTTCCTGTCTCTGATGAAATACTCAAGCTCATCAGAGCAGAAACTGAAAAAGATGCAATATTACAACGAGTAATCAGCCATATGAAAAAGGTTGGATGAAAGTAAATTGTTCAAACTTCAAACATATTCAATCTGATCTCACTGTCGTAGATGGATTTCTACTTCGTCTCGATCGTCTTGTCATTCTTACTACACTAAGACACATGATCCTCCAGAAGGTTCATGAAGGTCATTTAGGTATAAAAAAGTGTAAGCGCCGAGCGAGACTAGCTGTACATTGCCTGGAATAAATACTGACATCGGCCAATTTTGTGCTGCAATGTGAGACATGCCAGCGAAATCAGACGATATAGTGAAAAGAGAAACTCAACTCATGATCATGAGAAGACTCAGTGGTCGAAAGTTGGTATTGATCTTTTTCATTTTCATGGTCGTGATTATGTATTGATCATTGACTAGTTTTCAAACTCCCCGGAATTAATGAAATTGTCTGATTGTACTTTGAAATCCGTGATCAAAGCGGCTCATGAAGTGCTTGCTCATCATGGGATACCTTGCAGATTAATGACAGACAATGGACCTGGCTTTGATAGTGATGATTGGACAGAATTTTATCATAATTATAATTTCACTCATATTACGTCTAGTCCTCTTTATCTGCAATCTAATGGCAAGGTTGAAAAAGGCGTTCACATTGTGAAACAACTTTTCAAGAAAGCACTTGACTGTGACTCAGATAAGTTCTTAGCTTTATTAAATTATAGGGCTACACCTCTCTCAACTAGTTTATCTCCTGCTCAGTTGCTAATGAACAGATCAGTGTGTACAACTCTTCCATGTTTACTTCCATGCTGATCCTGATCTTCAGCAAGTCATAGAGAAAATGCAGCATCAAACGCATATTCAGGAGAAATACTACAATGAACATGCAAAATCTTTGGGACCACTTGATCCGGATGATCTAGCGAGAATTCAGATTCCCACTGGAGGATGGTCTGACTTAGCTAAGGTCATACACCAAGCAGCACCTCACTCGCATATTGTTAAAGCAACTGTTGGTTCTGTTCTTAGAAGAAATCAATGTGTTCTTTTGAAAGTCAAGTCTTCTCAAACTTTATTTCCGTGTCTTCAGTTTAATGGTATTTTATTACAAACTACTACAGCATGTGATGATAAACAAGATGACTTCCAGAAGCCACTGGAAATATCTGCAAATCAATTGACTGGATTGAGAAGATAATTCAGAATCAGAAAGAAAGCTGAAAGACTTAATTTGTAAAGAAAAACAAACAAATTTTTAAACAAATTTTGACTCACTTGTTAACTTTTGGCATACATATCAATGTATCATGTAATATCGTTACTTATATTTTCCTGTTTGTACTGTTCAGACTCGAAACAAAAAAGGGGGATGTAATGATATGTATCATAAGAACATAAGAACATAAGAACTAGGACCAGGAGTAGGCCATCTGGCCCCTCGAGCCTGCTCCGCCATTCAATTAGATCATGGCTGATCTTTTGTGGACTCAGCTCCACTTTCCGGCCCGAACACCATAACCCTTAATCCCTTTATTCTTCAAAAAACTATCTATCTTTACCTTAAAAACATGTAATGAAGGAGCCTCAACTGCTTCACTGGGCAAGGAATTCCATAGATTCACAACCCTTTGGGTGAAGAAGTTCCTCCTAAACTCAGTCCTAAATCTACTTCCCCTTATTTTGAGGCTATGCCCCCGAGTTCTGCTGTCAACCGCCAGTGGAAACAACCTGCCCGCATCTATCCTATCTATTCCCTTCATAATTTTAAATGTTTCTATAAGATCCCCCCTCATCCTTCTAAATTCCAACGAGTACAGTCCCAGTCTACTCAACCTCTCCTCATAATCCAACCCCTTCAGCTCTGGGATTAACATAGTGAATCTCCTCTGCACACCCTCCAGCGCCAGTACGTCCTTTCTCAAGTAAGGAGACCAAAACTGAACACAATACTCCAGGTGTGGCCGCACCAACACCTTATACAGTTGCAACATAACCTCCCTAGTCTTAAACTCCATCCCTCTAGCAATGAAGGACAAAATTCCATTTGCCTTCTTAATCACCTGTTGCACTTGTAAACCAACCTTCTGTGACTCATGCACTAGCACACCCAAGTCTCTCTGAACAGCGGCATGCTTTAATATTTTATCGTTTAAATAATAATCCCGTTTGCTGTTATTCCTACCAAAATGGATAACCTCACATTTGTCAACATTGTATTCCATCTGCCAGACCCGAGCCCATTCACTTAACCTATCCAAATCCCTCTGCAGACTTCCAGTATCCTCTGCACTTTTCGTTTTACCACTCATCTTAGTGTCATCTGCAAACTTGGACACATTGCCCTTGGTCCCCCACTCCAAATCATCAATGTAAATTGTGAACAATTGTGGGCCCAACACGGATCCCTGAGGGACACCACTAGCTACTGATTGCCAACCAGAGAAACACCCATTTATCCCAACTCTTTGCTTTCTATTAATTAACCAATCCTCTATCCATGCTACTACTTTACCCTTAATGCCATGCATCTTTATCTTATGCAGCAACCTTTTGTGTGGCACCTTGTCAAAGGCTTTCTGGAAAGCCAGATATACCACATCCATCGGCTCCCCGTTATCTACTGCACTGGTAATGTCCTCAAAAAATTCCACTAAATTAGTTAGGCATGACCTGCCTTTAACGAACCCATGCTGCGTCTGCCCAATGGGACAATTTCTATCCAGATGCCTCGCAATTTCTTCCTTGATGATAGATTCCAGCATCTTCCCTATTACCGAAGTTAAACTCACTGGCCTATAATTTCCTGCTTTCTGCCTACCTCCTTTTTTAAACAGTGGCGTCACGTTTGCTAATTTCCAATCCACCGGGACCACCCCAGAGTCTAGTGAATTTCGGTAAATTATCACTAGTGCATCTGCAATTTCCCTAGCCATCTCTTTTAGCACTCTGGGATGCATTCCATCAGGGCCAGGAGACTTGTCTACCTTTAGCCCCATTAGCTTGCCCATCACTCCCTCCTTAGTGATAACAATCCTCTCAAGGTCCTCACCTGTCATAGCCTCATTTCTATCAGTCGCTGGCATGTTATTTGTGTCTTCCACTGTGAAGACCGCCCCAAAAAACCTGTACAGTTCCTCAGCCATTTCCTCATTTCCCATTATTAAAACTCCCTTCTCATCCTCTAAAGGACCAATATTTACCTTAGCCACTCTTTTTTGTCTTATATATTTGTAAAAACTTTTACTGTCTGTTTTTATATTCTGAGCAAGTTTACTCTCATACTCTATCTTACTCTTCTTTATAGCTTTTTTAGTAGCTTTCTGTTGCCCCCTAAAGATTTCCCAGTCCTCTAATGTCCCAGCAATCTTTGCCACTTTATATGCTTTTTCCTTCAATTTGATACTCTCCCTTATTTCCTTAGATATCCATGGTCGATTTTCCCTCTTTCTTCCGTCCTTCCTTTTTGTTGGTATAAACCTTTGCTGAGCACTGTGAAAAATCGCTTGGAAGGTTCTCCACTGTTCCTCAACTGTTCCACCATAAAGTCTTAGAAACATAAAGTACTCTCTGTACTCATCTTCAGAGAGTAAATGGTTAACAAGATGATGTTCATGTATCTCAGCACTAGATGGCATCACTGAATAGTCTTATAAAAGGCTACATAAGAACATAAGAACATAAGAACATAAGAACTAGGAGCAGGAGTAGGCCATCTGGCCCCTCGAGCCTGCTCCGCCATTCAATTAGATCATGGCTGATCTTTTGTGGACTCAGCTCCACTTTCCGGCCCGAACACCATAACCCTTCATCCCTTTATTCTTCAAAAAACTATCTATCTTTACCTTAAAAACATGTAATGAAGGAGCCTCAACTGCTTCACTGGGCAAGGAATTCCATAGATTCACAACCCTTTGGGTGAAGAAGTTCCTCCTAAACTCAGTCCTAAATCTACTTCCCCTTATTTTGAGGCTATGTCCCCTAGTTCTGCTTTCACCCACCAGTGGAAACAACCTGCCCGCATCTATCCTATCTATTCCCTTCATAATTTTAAATGTTTCTATAAAATCCCCCCTCATTCTTCTAAATTCCAACGAGTACAGTCCCAGCCTACTCAACCTCTCCTCATAATCTAACCCCTTCAGCTCTGGGATTAACCTAGTGAATCTCCTCTGCACACCCTCCAGTGCCAGTATGTCTTTTCTCAAGTAAGGAGACCAAAACTGAACACAATACTCCAGGTGTGGCCTCACTAACACCTTATACGATTGCAACATAACCTCCCTACTCCATCCCTCCAGCAACGAAGGACAAAATTCCATTTGCCTTTTTAATCACCTGTTGCACCTGTAAACGAACTTTCTGTGACTACGTCACCAGACATTCTGGGAGAAACGTATGGAGAAGGATAGCGTGAGGTTGAGATCGCGTGTTGGTTGCATTAGAGAGACATAATAGATTACTGTAACATAGATTCAATACTGTTATTTCGTTAGCTATTAATCAGGAGAGTGTGCAAACCATTTAAAGTAGTGGAAAATAAACTAGTTTTGTTTTAAATACATAGCTTGATGTTCTTTGTTAACACTACGACATTTAGCGATGTTGGAGAACTATACAAGGAACGTCACACCGACAACACTAACAAAAGGCCCGGCAAGGAACTCAGCCGCAGCTCTGTTCAGGAGCAATCTGTCTGGCTTGTACAGGTGCGACATATCTCCAGAGCCAGTTCCCAGTGTCCCAGGATCCAAAACCTCTCCCTCCAGCACCATGGGACCGCACGGTGACACAGTGGATCGCACTGCTGCCTCACATCTTCAGGTTCCCAGGTTCAATTCCGGCCTGGGGTGACACTGTGGAGTTTGCTCTTTCTCCCCATGTCTGCGTGGGTTTCCTCCGGGTGCTCCAGTTTCCTCCCACAGTCCAAAGATGTGCTGGTTAGGTGGATTGGCTAACATTGCCAGTCAGTGGCCAAAGGTAGTGTTACGGGGATGGAGTGGAAGCATGTCCTTCCAAGGGCTGGTGCAGACTCGATGGCCGAAGGGCCTCCTTCTGCACTGTAAATTCTATGATCTCCCCAGAGCCAGTCCCAGTGTCCCAGGAAACTAAACCTCTCTGTCCTGCCCCATCGCCCCAGAGCCATGTGGTATATCTGGATTTCGAGAAAGCCTTTGACAAGGTGCCACACAAAAGGTTGCTGCATAAGATAAAGATGCATGGCATTAAGGGTAAAGTAGTAGCATGGATAGAGGATTGGTTAATGAATAGAAAACACAGAGTGGGGATTAATGGGTGTTCCGCTGGTTGGCAATCAGTAGCTAGTGGTGTCCCTCAGGGATCAGTGTTGGGCCCACAATTGTTCACAATTTACATAGCTGATTTTGAGTTGGGGACCAAGGGCAATGTGTCCAAGTTTGCAGACGACACGAAGATGAGTGGTAAAGCGAAAAGTGCAGAGGATACTGAAAGTCTGCAGAGGGATTTGGATAGGTTAAGTGAATGGGCTAGGATCTGGCAGATGGAATACAATGTTAACAAATGTGAGGTTATCCATTTTGGTAGGAATAACAAAAGGGATATTTCAATTATAAAATATTAAAACATGCTGCTGTGCAGAGAGATCTGGGTGTGCTAGTGCATAAGTCGCAAAAAGTTGGTTTACAGGTGCAACAGGTGTTTAAGAAGGCAAATGGAATTTTGTCCTTCATTGCTTGAGGGATGGAGTTTAAGACTAGGGAGGTTATGCTGCAATTGTATAAGGTGTTAGTGAGGCCACATCTGGAGTATTGTGTTCAGTTTTGGTCTCCTTACCTGAGAAAGGACATACTGGCACTGGAGGGTGTGCAGAGGAGATTCACTAGGTTAATCCAAGAGTTGAAGAGGTTGGATTACGAGGAGAGGTTGAGTAGATTGGGACTGTACTCATTGGAATTTAGAAGGGTGAGGGGGGGATCTTATAGTAACATTAAAAATTATGAAAGGAATAGATAGGATAGATGCGGGCAGGTTGTTTCCACTGGCGGGTGAAAGCAGAACTAGACTCAAAATAAGGGGAAGTAGATTTAGGACTGAGTTTAGGAGGAACTTCTTTACCCAAAGGGTTGTGAATCTAAGGAATTCCTTGCCCAGTGAAGTAGTTGAGGCTCCTTCATTGAATGTTTTTAAGATAAAGATAGATCGTTTTTTGAAGAATAAAGGGATTAAGGGTTATGGTGTTCCGGCTGGAAAGTGGAGCTAAGTCCACAAAAAATCAGCCATGATCTCATTGAATGGCGGAGCAGGCTCGAGGGGCCAGATGGCCTACTCCTGCTCCTAGTTCTTATGTTCTTAAGTTCAGTCCCAGTGTCCCAGGAATCTAAACCTCTCCGTCCTGTCTCATCACCCCAGAGCCAGTCCCAGAAATGGAGTACAGTGTTCAATTCTGGTTGCCACACTACCGGAAGGATGTGGAGGCTTTAGAGAGGGTGCAGAAGAGATTTACCAGGATGTTGCCTGGTATGGAGGGCATTTGCTATGAGGAGCAGTTGAATAAACTCGGTTTGTTCTCATTGGAACAACGGAGGTTGAGGGGCGACCTGATAGAGGTCTGCCAAATTATGATGGGCGTAGATAGAGTGGATAGTCAGAGGCTTTTCCCCAGGGTAGAGGGGTCAATTACTAGGGGGCATAGGTTTAAGGTGCGAGGGGCAAGGTTTAGAGGAGATGTACGAGGCATGTTTTTTACACAGATGGTAGTGGGTGCCTGGAACTCGCTGCCGGAGGAGGTGGTGGAAGCAGGGACGATTGTGACATTTAAGGGGCATCTTGTAAATACATGAATAGGATGGGAATAGAGGGATACGGACCCAGGAAGTGTAGAAGTTTGTAGTTTAGTCGGGCAGCATGGTCGGCATGGGCTTGGAGGGCAGAAGCGCCTGTTCTTGTGCTGTACTTTTCTTTATTGTTAAACCTCTCCGTCCTGTCCCATCTCCCCGGAGCCAATCTCAGTGTTCCAGGAATCTAAACCTCTTCATCCTGCCTCATCTCCCCGGTGCCAATCTTAGTGTCCCAGGAATCTAAACCTCACCGTCCTGCACCATATTTCTAACCACACATTCATCTCCACAATATCAAAATGTTCCAAAACATTTCAGAGCCAAGATAAATGAAAAATTAAGTGCTGCTCTTATTTGATTACTACTGTGACATCTTTTATATTCACCTCTTTTGATCTGAAGGACAGTACCTTCAATAGTGCAGCACTCCCTCAGCACTGCGCTGGATTGTCAGCTGGATTGTGTGCTCTGGTTACTGGAGTGGCTGGAACATAAACTGTTTGGTCCTATGTGGGAGAACAACTATCCTCTGAGCCGCGGTTGATCTGGGAGGAATGAATAATCAGGCAAAGGATTGGACAATCTTTTAATTCTGAACATCTTTGTCCTCGCTGATGCCTTGGCTTCTCCTATGTCATTTCCTTCCTGGCCAGATGTGGAAAGGCTTGTTTGATGTTCTGAGATTGGATGTACATTTCCATTGCACACTGAGGCTTTACTCAGAATGGAACATGTCAACACAATGCAGATGTGTACCACAGAAAGCCATCAGAACTAGCTTTCTCCAGGCATCTGCTCAGAGAGTGTACAATAGACACTGAAAGAAATACGTGAGAGAGAAGAATTTGCAGGGCTGTGGGTAAAGAACAGGAGGAATGGCACAAATTGGATAATTAATTCAAAGAGCTAATACTGGCTTGATAGCCCAAATGGCCTCCTTTAGTAATGTATCATTTTATTACTCTAAATTAAGTAGCCAGGCTTTTCTTTATATAAACTGAATAAAGCTTAATAATCTTGATTAAGAAGGGGATCAGGGGCTATGGGGAGAAGGCAGGAGAATGGCGATGAGATAATTGTAGTGATCTCTGTAGGTGCATGTAAACAAGGGGTTAATGGGTAAATAGCAGCACCACATGATTACTAGAGGGCCAGACCAAAAACAGCCACACTCGGTCTCTCTCTCTTTCTCTCTCTCTTGGGTGTACTGTGAACAGGGTAATATCAGAATAGTTTAGATAGTTAGTGGAGTTACATTTAGTTATTGTTGTTAACTCTTGTTCTCTTGTTAACCTTATCCCTAGTTTCCAAGTTCAGGTAAAGAACTCATGCACTTATTGTTATAGTTACTCAATAAATCTTTGTTCTTACTGGACGAGTTTGAGTCTTCTTCAACAAGATTCAGAGGACCTCAGCATCAACCAAGGATTGAGTAACATGTGTTATCGACCAGGCAGGTAACACAACATGGTACCAAGGAGTGTTGGCCTCAACAACAAAAACAGAAACTAGCTAGATTGGGTTCGATAATAATAAAAGAAGAGACAAGAAAAATTTTTTGGAAACGATATTCGGCCGAGGAAGGCATCGCAACACTCGGATCTCTCAGGCACAAACTGGTAAGATGGAGTCACTTCCAGCTCCAGAACACCTCAGAATCTCTGGTAATCGCCAGTATCATTGGAAAATTGTCCTGCAACAATTTAATCTATTTCTGGAAATTAAAGACATGACCACTGCGCCAGATTCTAAAAACATAGCCCACCTCTTAGCTGCGGGATGGAAACCGGCCATGGAGATATATAATTAATTTACCTACGCGGAAGGGGAGGACAAAGGTAAGTTAGTTATAAAAAAATTCGACACCCACTGCAAATCGGAGGTTAATGAGAAATTTGAACGCTTTAAATTCACCAGGTGTATACAAAGACCAGGAGAATCGTTCAGAAACTTTCTCACTGACTTATCCCAATCCTGTAATTATGAAAACCTCTGTGACTCCCTCATCAGAGACCAAATTGTCAGTGGCATCTCTGACGAGGTACTCAGAAAATCTCTCCTGAAGCACAGAAACCTTACTCTTGAAATGGCCATACAAAAATGCTCTGCTCACGAAATCACTGAAGCACAATATCAACAATTTACTCACCGGGAATAAGGCCTCCACCACGAGGTTGGATCTGTTAAAATGGTGGCCCAGGCATCTAGAAGGCGCTCCTCCACCGGCAATCCCACGCCCGCGAATCTGGAAGTGGCCCACACACATGCGCAGTTCACACGGAGACTGGAACCGGCTGACAACAGTACCGCGCATGCGCGAGCGTGGTGGGACAGCGTCATGACGTGTCCTGACTGCGAAAATGGCCACTTAAAAGGGCAATGTCCAGCTTTCGGCAAACAGTGCCTGAGGTGTGGAAGATACAACCCCTATGCATTCAAATGTTGAGCTGTGCTACATATGACTTCCATGGGACAAAAACTAAGGCCCTGTGACGTTAGGAACGTGGCATCTATGGAACGCAAACCAATATACAGTGATTACCTGTCAGAAAATCATGACCTAGCCTATGGCGACTCAAATGGAGTGGACACGGTTGTAGCAACTGAGAAACCTGACATAACAGTCTCCACGCCTCATCCGAAATGCCCGAGAGTAAACAACAAGGGTTTTAAAGTTATGAAACACAAAATTATTTTCTCCAACGACAGAATGAAGCCCGAGCCTCCACTCACAGTTAAAGATCACTGCCGCAGCACCCTGGAACATGCAGTTTGCAACATCCAAAGAGAAGAGCACAATGACAAATCCATAGCAAAAGATTTGTTCATTGACGATAATTACTCAGGAGATGCGTTCCTCATTGGACAAATAGAGCACCATGACATATCCTCGCCAAGAAGCGATGATTTGTTCGCTGACGAATGCCAATCAGCCATGGATCAGTTCTCCGGATCTGATGGTCATTGTAGCAGCAACATGGGTGCCATGTTCAATATGAGTCTCATGGTGCAGGAATCCAGTACAATGACGACCATGGCAGCTCGTCGATACAACGGCCACATGTCAAATATCCCAGAAGAAGGTGACGCCACGCAGAGAGCACAGATCGACTCCACAGAAGGAGTGATACCAGCCTCCATAGCGAGCTCGTTGACAGGCTCTAGAATGGAAGCAATCAAAGACTCTGGAGCGACAGCCGTGAACGAGGAAGACTATGACGGTCTATCTGCCTTATATGAGCAACCAGCAGCAGACTATGAAAGTCTACCCAGCTTATGTCACCACCGAGAAGACATTAAATGTCTACCCACTGTCAATAAAAACAGTGACAAAGTGATCACACTAGGCAGACAAGGTGTGCAAGATTACAGCGAGACTGACAGAGCTCGGCTCGCATGTACAGATACGCTCAACGAAAAATTGGCTACAAAAAAGGACACTGACCCGAACACCTTTGAGTATGACTCGAATAATAAACATGGTACAGTCAGTGAGCAAAACCGCAACAACAACTGATATGTTGGGCTGGCTGGGTCGATGTGGACTGCACTTGATGCAGTGTAGCGAGAGAAAGACTTCCAACACTTGATGAGATGCAACATGATTTTATTCAACATCCAATCTATTATACATGTTCAACTGTGGGTTGACACTATGCTGACTTGAATGGAGACTTGACACTAGCTTGACCAGACTTACTAGCTACAACATGGTGTTTGCACTGGCTATGCTCACGAGCTCTGACTGTCTCAGAGGCTGGGTCCTGAGAGAGCGGGAATACTGGTGCCCTCTGGCTTTATAGTGATCGTGTCCTGTCTGGTGATTGGGTGCTCTGTTCTGTGTGCTTACTGGTCATCCTGTGTGTCAATCACTGCCTGTCTGCACTCCATTATATACATAGATGTATATTATGACAACAACAACACCAACAGTGGTATCAACAGAGACAGAAATCACACCAATGAAACAATGACCTGTACATCATGTCACAACTCCACCCAAAAAGGACAATATCCAGTACTGTTCAGAACAGGAGTAAGACTACAAACTTTACATTCCATGACAACAGATCTCGTGATTTTGTGTCTAAGCCGCAGCAATCAACCACCCCAGCTTGCAAAAAAGATGACATGCGGAGTCAATACCTCAAGCACAAAAGAAAGTTTGGTACTGACAACAAACTACTTCGACCATTTCTATATCTCGTGATGTGCTCACGTACACACATAAACACTGACGGTGGTCACAATGAAACAATGACATCAACACTGCCACCTCAACGATAGAAGAGATCAACCCACCTGATCGAACTCATACAGTCTGGACTCACAAATTTTTTTGTTAGGGTTGGACTTTTTAAACGTTGATTGACTTTGTAGTCATTATTACCATTACATACTGTACACAGCATTACTTGTATTATCTGTTCCCAGATGACTTAATTCATTATGTTTGTTCAATT
Organism: Scyliorhinus canicula; assembly: GCF_902713615.1. Classification (NCBI taxonomy): domain Eukaryota; kingdom Metazoa; phylum Chordata; class Chondrichthyes; order Carcharhiniformes; family Scyliorhinidae; genus Scyliorhinus; species Scyliorhinus canicula. The sequence goes on along the minus strand of NC_052158.1, from coordinate 54,341,584 downwards.
TTCTTCACACTATACTGAAAATCTGTAACACACGAAAAAGGAGGGGATGTAGTGATCTCTGTAGGTGCATGTACACAAGGAGTTAATGGGTAAATAGCAGCACCACATGATCACTAGATGGCTGGACCAACAGGGGTATAAAAAGCAGCCACACTGGGTCTCTCTCTCTCTTGGGTGTAGTGTGAACAGAGTAATATCAGAATAGTTTAGATAGTTAGCGGAGTTACGTTTAGTTATTGTTGTTAAATCTTGTTACCTTATCCCTAGTTTCCAAGTTAAGGTAAAGAACTCACGCACTTATTGTTATGGTTACTTAATAAATCTTTGTTGTTACTGGACGTGTTTGAGCCTTTTTCAACAAGATTCAGATGCCCTCACCATCAACCAAGGATTGAGTAACCCGTGTTATTGACCACGCAGGTAACAGCAAAAATATCAGCCATGATTGAATGGCGGATTAGATTTGATGGGCCAAGTGGCCTAATTCTGCTCCTATGTCTTATGGTGTTATAAAGGGTGGTGGCAGCATTAAAACCTTGTTAGGAGCTCTTTTGATAGAATCTCTACAGTTCAGAAGGAGGCCATTCGGCCCAGCGAGTCTACATTGGCCCTCTGAAAGAGCGCCCGACCTAGGCCTACTCCCCAACCCTATTCCCATAACTCAGTAACCTTTTGGACACTGAGGCACAATTTAGCATAAAAGAAATTACTGTGGATGCTTTAATCTGAAACCAAAGGGAAAATGCTGGAAAATCTCAGCAGGTCTGGCAGCATCAGTAGGAGAGAAAAGAGCTAACATTTTGAGTCCAGATGACACTTTGTCAAAGGGTCCCTTTGATAATTTATCATGGCCAATCCGCCTAACCTGCACATCTTTGGACTGTGGGAGGAAACTGGAGCACCCGGAGGAAACCCACGCAGACACGGGGAGAAAGAGCAAACTCCACACAGACAGTGACCCGGGCCGGAATTGAACCTGGGTCCCTGGTTCAGAGAGGCAGCAGCGCTAACCACTGTGCCACGCAGTTTTTCAATTATTTAGACTGTGTAATTACCAGTATTCAGATAGACAGGTTGGTTATTGACAGTTCCATCCCCCTGTAATCTTTGTGATTGTAACATCTGGTTAGATTTGACTTTTTCAGGATTCTGAGTGATTGCACAAATAAAGCAATAGTAACAGTGCACGATGGTTATTATTTATCTGAAATATCAGTGACATGAGAGGTAGATTGAGTGAATCTCAGTGAAATGCATGTTAATAGGAAACTTGGTTCATTTGTAATATGTGTTTACAAAGATGAATGATTCTGCATAGTCCATTCACTGATCACAATATTCACTGGAGAGAGGCCCATGAGAACAGTGTGAACCAGGTTAATAGACTCGAACAGATTGATATTAAGAAGGAGGATGTGCTAGAAATTTGGAAAAGCATCAGGATAGATAAGTCCCCTGGGCCAGACGGGATATACCCAAAGTTACTACGGAAAGCGAGGGAGGAGATTGTTGCGTCATTGGCAATGATCTTTGCATCCTTACTCTCCACTGGAGTAAACATAAGAACATAAGAACATAAGAACTAGGAGCAGGAGTAGGCCATCTGGCCCCTCGAGCCTGCTCCGCCATTCAATGAGATCATGGCTGATCTTTTGTGGACTCAGCTCCACTTTCCGGCCCGAACACCATAACCCTTAATCCCTTTATTCTTCAAAAAACTATCTATCTTTACCTTAAAAACATGTAATGAAGGAGCCTCAACTGCTTCACTGGGCAAGGAATTCCATAGATTCACAACCCTTTGGGTGAAGAAGTTCCTCCTAAACTCAGTCCTAAATCTACTTCCCCTTATTTTGAGGCTATGTCCCCTAGTTCTGCTTTCACCCACCAGTGGAAACAACCTGCCTGCATCTATCCTATCTATTCCCTTCATAATTTTAAATGTTTCTATAAGATCCCCCCTCATCCTTCTAAATTCCAACGAGTACAGTCCCAGTCTACTCAACCTCTCCTCATAATCCAACCCCTTCAGCTCTGGGATTAACCTAGTGAATCTCCTCTGCACACCCTCCAGTGCCAGTACGTCCTTTCTCAAGTAAGGAGACCAAAACTGAACACAATACTCCAGGTGTGGCCGCACTAACACCTTATACAATTGCAACATAACTTCCCTAGTCTTAAACTCCATCCCTCTAGCAATGAAGGACAACATTCCATTTGCCTTCTTAATCACCTGTTGTACCTCTAAACCAACCTTCTGTGACTCATGCACTAGCACACCCAAGTCTCTCTGAACAGCGGCATGCTTTAATATTTTATCGTTTAAATAATAATCCCGTTTGCTGTTATTCCTACCAAAATGGATAACCTCACATTTGTCAACATTGTATTCCATCAGCCAGACCCTAGTCCATTCACTTAACCTGTCCAAATCCCTCTGCAGACTTCCAGTATCCTCTGCACTTTTCGCTTTACCACTCATCTTAGTGTTGTCTGCAAACTTGGACACATTGCCCTTGGTCCCCAACTCCAAATCATCTATGTAAATTGTGAACAATTGTGGGCCCAACGGATCCCTGAGGGACACCACTAGCTACTGATTGCCAACCAGAGAAACACCCATTAATCCCCACTCTTTGCTTTCTATTAATTAACCAATCCTCAATCCATGCTACTATTTTATCCTTAATGCCATACATCTTTATCTTATGCAGCAACCTTTTGTGTGGCACCTTGTCAAAGGCTTTCTGGAAATCCAGATATACCACATCCATCGGCTCCCTGTTATCTACTACACTGGTAATGTCCTCAAAAAATTCCACTAAATTAGTTAGGCATGGCCTGCCCTTTATGAACCCATGCTGCATCTGCCCAATGGGACAATTTCTATCCAGATGCCTCACTATTTCTTCCTTGATGATAGATTCCAGCATCTTCCCTACTACCGAAGTTAAGCTCACTGGCCTATAATTTCCTGCTTTCTGCCTACCTCCTTTTTTAAACAGTGGTGTCACGTTTGCTAATTTCCAATCCACCGGGACCACCCCAGAGTCTAGTGAATTTCGGTAAATTATCACTAGTGCATCTGCAATTTCCCTAGCCATCTCTTTTAGCACTCTGGGATGCATTCCATCAGGGCCAGGAGACTTGTCTACCTTTAGCCCCATTAGCTTGCCCATCACTACCTCCTTAGTGATAACAATCCTCTCAAGGTCCTCACTTGTCATAGTCTCATTTCTATCAGTCGCTGGCATGTTATTTGTGTCTTCCACTGTGAAGACCGACCCAAAAAACCTGTTCAGTTCCTCAGCCATTTCCTCATCTCCCATTATTAAAACTCCCTTCTCATCCTCTAAAGGACCAATATTTACCTTAGCCACTCCTTTTTGTTTAAATATTTGTAAATACATTTACTGTCTGTTTTTATATTCTGAGCAAGTTTACTCTCATACTCTATCTTTCTCTTCTTTATAGCTTTTTTAGTAGCTTTCTGATTAATTCTATTAATTAATTCTATTAATTGGAAACAGTGACCACAATTCGGTGACCTTTACGTTAGTGATGGAAAGGGATAAGTATACCCCGCAGGGCAAGAGTTATAGCTGGGGGAAGGGCAATTATGATGCCATTAGACATGACTTAGGATGTGTTGGTTGGAGAAGTAGGCTGCAAGGGTTGGGCACACTGGATATGTGGAGCTTGTTCAAGGAACAGCTATTGCATGTTCTTGATAAGTACGTACCAGTCAGGCAGGGAGGAAGGGGTCGAGCGAGGGAACCGTGGTTTACCAAAGAAGTGGAATCTCTTGTTAAGAGGAAGAAGGAGGCCTATGTGAAGATGAGGCATGAAGTTTCAGTTGGGGCGCTTGATAGTTACAAGGAAACGAGGAAGGATCTAAAGAGAGAGCTGAGACGAGCAAGGAGGGGACATGAGAAGTCTTTGGCAGGTAGGATCAAGGAAAACCCAAAAGCTTTCTATAGGTATGTCAGGAATAAAAGAATGACTAGGGTAAGAGTAGGGCCAGTCAAGGACAGTGGTGGGAAGTTGTGTGTGGAGGCTGAGGAGATAAGCGAGATACTAAATGAATACTTTTCGTCAGTATTCACTCAAGAAAAAGATAATATTGTGGAGGAGAATGCTGAGACCCAGGCTATTAGAATAGATGGCATTGAGGTGCGTAGGGAAGAAGTGTTGGCAATTCTGGACAAGGTGAAAATAGATAAGTCCCCGGGGCCGGATGGGATTTATCCTAGGATTCTCTGGGAAGCCAGGGAAGAGATTGCTGAGCCTTTGGCTTTGATTTTTAGGTCATCATTGGCTACAGGAATAGTGCCAGAGGACTGGAGGATAGCAAATGTGGTCCCTTTGTTCAAGAAGGGGAGTAGAGATAACCCCGGTAACTATAGGCCGGTGAGCCTCACGTCTGTGGTGGGTAAGGTCTTGGAGAGGATTATAAAAGATACGATTTATAATCATCTAGATAGGAATAATATGATTAGGGATAGTCAGCATGGTTTTGTGAAGGGTAGGTCATGCCTCACAAACCTTATCGAGTTCTTTGAGAAGGTGACTGAACAGGTAGACGAGGGTAGAGCAGTTGATGTGGTGTATATGGATTTCAGTAAAGCGTTTGATAAGGTTCCCCACGGTCGGCTATTGCAGAAAATACGGAGGCTGGGGATTGAGGGTGATTTAGAGATGTGGATCAGAAATTGGCTAGTTGAAAGAAGACAGAGAGTGGTGGTTGATGGGAAATGTTCAGAATGGAGTTCAGTTACGAGTGGCGTACCACAAGGATCTGTTCTGGGGCCGTTGCTGTTTGTCATTTTTATAAATGACCTAGAGGAGGGCGCAGAAGGATGGGTGAGTAAATTTGCAGACGACACTAAAGTCGGTGGAGTTGTAGTCAGTGCGGAAGGATGTTGCAGGTTACAGAGGGACATAGATAAGCTGCAGAGCTGGGCTGAGAGGTGGCAAATGGAGTTTAATGTGGAGAAGTGTGAGGTGATTCACTTTGGAAAGAATAACAGGAATGCGGAATATTTGGCCAATGGTAAAATTCTTGGTAGTGTGGATGAGCAGAGGGATCTCGGTGTCCATGTACATAGATCCCTGAAAGTTGCCACCCAGGTTGATAGGGTTGTGAAGAAGGCCTATGGTGTGTTGGCCTTTATTGGTAGAGGGATTGAGTTCCGGAGCCATGAGGTCATGTTGCAGTTGTACAAAACTCTAGTACGGCCGCATTTGGAGTATTGCGTACAGTTCTGGTCGCCTCATTATAGGAAGGACGTGGAAGCTTTGGAACGGGTGCAGAGGAGATTTACCAGGATGTTGCCTGGTATGGAGGGAAAATCTTATGAGGAAAGGCTGATGGACTTGAGGTTGTTTTCGTTAGAGAGAAGAAGGTTAAGAGGTGACTTAATAGAGGCATACAAAATGATCAGAGGGTTAGATAGGGTGGACAGCGAGAGCCTTCTCCCGCGGATGGAGGTGGCTAGCACGAGGGGAAATAGCCTTAAATTGAGGGGTAATAGATATAGGACAGAGGTCAGAGGTGGGTTTTTTACGCAAAGAGTGGTGAGGCCGTGGAATGGCCTACCTGCAACAGTAGTGAACTTGCCAACATTGAGGGCATTTAAAAGTTTATTGGATAAGCATATGGATGATAAGGGCATAGTGTAGGTTAGATGGCCTTTAGTTTTTTTTTTCCATGTCGGTGCCGAAGGGCCTGTACTACGCTGTATCGTTCTATGTTCTATGTTAACCAATCCTCTGGGCTTTCTGTTGCCCCCTAAAGATTTCCCAGTCCTCTAATCTCCCAGCAATCTTTGCCACTTTATATGCTTTTTCCTTCAATTTGATACTCTCCCTTATTTCCTTAGATATCCACGGTCGATTTTCCCTCTTTCTACCGTCCTTCCTTTTTGCTGGTAGAAACCTTTGCTGAGCACTGTGAAAAATCGCTTGGAAGGTTCTCCACTGTTCCTCAACTGTTCCACCATAAAGTCTTAGCTCCCAGTCTACCTTAACTAGTTCTTCTCTCATCCTCTTGTAATCTCCTATGTTTAAACACAAAACACTAGTATTTGATTTTACTTTCTCACCCTCCATCTGTATTTTAAATTGTGATCGCTCCTTCCGAGAAGATCCCTAACTATGAGATCATGAATTAATCCTGTCTCATTACACAGGACAAGATCTAAGACCGCTTGTTCCCTCGTAGGTTCCATTACATACTGTTCTAGGAAACTATCGCGGATACATTCTATAAACTCCTCCTCAAGGTTGCCTTGACCGACCTGGTTAAACCAATCGACATGTAGGTTAAAATCCCCCATAATAACTGCTGTACCATTTCTACATGCATCAGTTATTTCTTTGTTTATTGCCTGCCCCACCATAACGTTACTATTTGGTGGCCGATAGACTACTCCTATCAGTGACTTTTTCGGCAGTAGTACTGGATAATTGGAGGGTGGCGAATGTTGTTCCCCTGTTCACGAAAGGGAATAGGGTAATCCCTGGGAATTACAGACCCATCAGTCTTACATCTGTGGTGAGCAAAATATTGGAAAGGATCCTTAAAGATAGGATTTATGATTATTTAGAAAAACACGGTTTGATTAAAGATAGTCAGCATGGCATTCTGAGGGGCAGGTCATGCCTCATAGCCTCATTGAATTCTTTGAGGATGTGACGAGACACATTGATGAAGATTGGGCAGTGGATGCGGTGTATATGAATTTCAGTAACCGGGTGCTCCGGTTTCCTCCCACAGTCCAAAGATGTGCGGGTTAGGTGGATTGGCCATGCTAAATTGCCCGTAGTGTCCTAATAAATGTAAGGTTAAGGGGGGGGGGGTTGTTGGGTTAAGGGTATAGGGTGGATACGTGGGTTTGAGTAGGGTGATCATGGCTCGGCACAACATTGAGGGCCGAAGGGCCTGTTCTGTGCTGTACTGTTCTATGTTCTATTTGATAAGGTTCCCTATGGTAGGCTCATTCAGAAAGCCCCCATGGGATACAGGGAAATTTGGCTGTCTGGATACAGAATTGGCTGGCCGAAAGAAGACAGTGAGTGGTAGTAGATGGAAAGTATTCTGGCTGGACGTCAGTGACCAGTGGTGTCCCACAAGGATCTGTTCTGGGACCACTGCTCTTTGTGGTTTTTATAAATGACTTGGACGAGGAAGTGGAAGGGTGGGTTAGTAGGTTTACCGATGACACGACGGTTGGGGCAGTTGTAGATAGTGTTGAGGGTTGTTGCAGGTTAAAGCAGGATATTGATAGGATGCAGAGCTGGGCTGAGAAGTGGCAGATGGGGGTGTAGGTTAGGTTGATCTTAGATTAGGATAAATGGTCAGCACAAGATCGTGGGCCAAAGGGCCTGTACTGTGCTGTACTGTACTGTTCTACCTAACATAATTAACATTTATAATCTTTATGTTCTCTATCACAACGCTTTTCAAAGCCAGAGCACAATTCGATTGCAACAACAGGAGCTTTGTTTTTAACAAGGTGCAATGATGCCATCTGGTGGAATGTTATGTGTCTTCACAAGATCGTTCAAGAAAGACCGTTTCTCCATCCACACATAGTCCCAAATCTACCCTGTCTCTTTCTTAAATGATCCCAGGATTTCAGCCCTCATTCGTCCAAGTGTTGATCACCCCATGATCACCTCCTGACATTAACTCAAAACTATGTTTAACCTGCATCATCGAATCCTACATCCACAATTTAATTTAAAAAATAATGGTGAACATTCTTGCTGCCATTTTCTATGTGAATCATAGAAAATCCATCTGGAATCATAGAACCCTTACAGTGCAGGAGGCCATTGGCCCATCGGGTTTGCACCTGCCCTTAATTTAGCATGGCCAATCCACCTAACCTGCACGGTAGCACAGTTGCTTCACAGCTCTAAGGTCCCAGATGAGATTCCTGGCTTGGGTCACTGTCTGTGTGGAGAGTACACATTCTCCCTGTGTCTGCATATGGGTTTCCTCCCAGGTAATTTGGACATTCTGAATTCTCCACCAGTGTGGCGACTTGGGGCTTTTTACATTAACTTCATTGCAGTGTTAATGTAAGCCTACTTGTGACAATAATAAAGATAATGATTATTTTTGGACTGTGGGAGGAAACTGGAGCTCCCGGACGAAACCCACGCAGACACGGGGAGAAAGTGAAAACTCCTCAGACAGTCACCCGAGGCCGGAGTTGAACCCAGGACCCTGAAGCTGTGAGGAAGCAGTGTTAACCACTGTGCCAATGTACTGCACTAAGGGTAATGGAATTGATGTTACCCACACCAAAGAAAACAGGAGAGGTAAGGCGGAGGTGGAATTCAAACTACAACTTTAATGTAATAAAACACTCCAAGGCACTCTTCAGGAGCTTTATAACTTGAAGCCACATAAGGAGATAATGGTTAGATGACCAAAAGCATTAAAAAAAAGTCGTTGAAATTTTTAAGGAGTGTATTAAATGAGCAAAGCGGCGTTGAGGTTTAGGGAGGAAATTCCAGAGTTTGGCGCCGGGCAACTGAAGGCCTGGAACAAATGTTGGAATCATTGAAATTGGGGAACCTCAAGAGGCCAGACTGAGAGAAGCACAGATATCCTGGCATTGGAATGGATGATGAACGTGGGTCATTATGTGTGTTTTCCTTGTGTGAGGTTTCATCATTTGATGCTTGAGGCCTTGATCAATCCACAGTGTACACCATTACAGACTTAAAGCAAAAGCCTCCAACTGAAAGCCTGGACGACAGAAAGTTGCACTGCAAGACATCCATCTGAAACAAAGGCTTTTATTCCTTTTACATTATTTTTTCTTTACACCCCACTTTCCCCTTTGTGTGTGTTTGTATTGTGTGCGTGTAGAGAGTGGTGAGTCAATTCCTGGGGCATTGGAACCGTTTCTGGGGGAGGTGGGACCAGTACAAACCCGACGGTCTGCACCCGGGCAGGACTGGAACTGATGTCCTCTGTTTGCCAGAGCTGTTGGGGAGGGATTAAACTAATGTGGCAGGGGGATGGGAACTGATGCAGGAAGTCGGAAGGTAGTAGGAAACAAAAGGCAGAAAGGGGAAAAGTGCAAGGCAGAGAAGACATAGTCAAAAATCAAAAAGGGTGACAGTACAAGGTACAGTGACTGAGGGGAGCTCAGTGAATAGGCCCAGTGTTATTAAAAGGAATAAAATGGGAAGTAAAAACATAAATGGTCAGCGATCCGGCAGGTTGTTACATGAAGATATGGGTTCAGCGACAAGGAAAATTAGGAGAAACGTTATGAGGAAATATAACTTAGGAGAGGTTACTGATCGAGGTGTTAAGATTCAAAACAGAGGTATAAAAGCCAACAAAAGTGTACTTTACCTGAATGCTTGTAGTATTTGGAATAAGGTAAATGAGTTGATTGTGCAAATCATCCTGAATGACTATGTGGCTATTACTGAAACATGGTTAAAGGATGGTCACAATTGGGAGTTAAATATCCGAGGGTATCAAACTATTCGGAAGGACAGAGTGGATAGTAAGGGAGGTGGTATAGTTCTGTTATTTAAGGATGACATCCAGGCAATAGTAAGGGATGACATCGGTGCTATGGAGGATAAGGTTGAATCCATTTGGGTGGAAATCAGGAATAGTAAGTCAAATACGTCACTGGTAGGTGTAGTCTCTAGGCCACCAAATAGTAACATTATGGTGGGGCAGGCAATAACTGATGCATGTAGAAATGGTACAGCAGTTATCATGGGGGATTTAGATTGGTTTAACCAGGTCGGTCAAGGAAGCCTTGAGGAGGAGTTTATAGAATGTATTCGTGATAGTTTCCTAGAACAGTATGTCTATGGGAACAAGCAGTCCTAGATCTAGTCCTGTGTAATGAGACAGGATTGATTAATAATCTCATAGTTAGGGATCCTCTCGGAAGGAGCGATTACAATATGGTGGAATTTAAAATACAGATGGAGGGCGAGAAGATAAATTCAAACACATGTGTTTTGTGCTTAAACATAGGAGATTACAATGAGATGAGAGAAGAACTAGCTAAGGTAGACTGGGAACAAAGACTTTATGGTGAAACAATTGAGGAACAGTGGAGGACTTTCCAAGCGATTTTTCACAGTGCTCAGCAAAGGTTTATACCAACAAAAGGGAAGGACGGTAGAAAGAGGGAAAATCAACCATGGATATCTGAGGAAATAAGGGAGAGTATCAAATTGAAGGAAAAAGCATACAAAGTGGCAAATATTAATGGGAGACTAGAGGACAGGGAAATCTTTAGGGGGCAACAGAAAGCTACTAAAAAAGCTAGAAAGAAGAATAAGATAGATTATGAGAGTAAACTTGCTCAGAATATTAAAACAGATACTAAAAGTTTCTACAGGGCAGCACGGTAGCATTGTGGATAGCACAATGGCTTCACAGCTCCCAGGTTTGATTCCGGCTTGGGTCACTGTCTGTGTGGAGTCTGCACATCCTCCCCGTGTGTGCGTGGGTTTCCTCCGGGTGCTCCGGTTTCCTCCCACAGCCCAAAGATGTGCAGGTTAGGTGGATTGGCCATGATAAATTGCCCTTAGTGTCCAAAATTGCCCTTAGTGTTGGGTGGGGTTACTGGGTTATTGGGATAGGGTGGGTGGAGGTGTTGAACTTGGGTAGGGTGCTCTTTCCAAGAGCCGGTGCAGACACGATGGGCCGAAAAGCAACCTTCTCCATTTGAAATGCTATGATCTACAAATATATAGAACAAAAAAGAGTGGCTAAGGTAAATATTGGTCCATTAGAGGATGAGAAGGGAGATTCAATAATGGTAGATCAGGAAATGGCTGAGGAACTGAACAGGTTTTTGGGTCGGTCTTCACAGTGGAAGACACAAATAACATACCTGTGACTGATAGAGATGAGGCTTTGACAGGTGAGGACATTGAGATGATTGTTATCACTAAGGAGGTGGTTATGGGCAAGCTAATGGGGCTAAAGGTAGACACGTCTCCTGTCCCTGATGCAATGTATCCCAGAGTGCTAAAAGAGATGGCTCGGGAAATTGCAAATGCACTAGTGATAATTTACCAAAATGCACGAGACTCTGGGGTGGTCCCAGCGGATTGGAAATGAGCACCACTGTTTAAAAAAGGAGGTAGGCAGAAAGCGGGTAATTTATACGCCAGTGAGCTTAACTTTGGTAGTAGGGAAGATGCTGGAATCTATCATTCAGGTAGAAATAGCGAGGCATCTGGATGGAAATTGTCCCATTGGGCAGATGCAGCATGGGTTCATAAAGGGCAAGTCGTGCCTAACTAATTGAGTGGAATTTTTTGAGTACATTACCAATGCGGTACATAACGGGGAGTCAATGGATATGGTATATCTTGATTTCCAGAAAGCCTTTGACAAGGTGCCACACTAAAGGTTGCTGCATGAGATAAAGATGCATGGCATTAAGGGTAAAGTAGTAGCATGGATAAAGGATTGGTTAATTAACAGAAAGCAAAGAGTGGGGATTAATGGGTGTTTCTCTGGGTTGGCAATCAGTAGCTAGTGGTGTCCCTCAGGGATCCGTGTTGGGCCCACAATTGTTCACAATTTATATAGATGATTTGGAGTTGGGGACCAAGGGCAATGTGTCCAAGTTTGCAGACAACACTAAGATGAGTGGTAAAGCAAAAAGTGCAGAGGATACTGGAAGTCTGCAGAGGGATTTGGATCGGTTAAGTGAATGGGCTGGGTCTGACAGATGGAATACAATGTTGACAAATGAGGAAGGAGCAGTGCTCCGAAAGCTAGTGTTTGAAACAAACATGTTGGATTTTAACCTGGTGTTGTGAGACTTCTCACCCCAGTCCAACGCCAGCATCTCCACATCATGACAAATGTGAGGTTATCCATTTCGGTAGGAATAACAGCAAATGGGATTATTATTTAAATGGCAAAATATTAAAACATGCTGCTGCGCAGAGAGACCTGGGTGTGCTTGAGTCGCAAAAAGTTGGTTTACAGGTGCAACAGGTGATTAAGAAGGCAAATGAAGTTTTGTCCTTCATTGCTAGAGGGATGAGGTTTAAGACTATAGAGTTTATGCTGCAATTGTATAAGGTGTTAGTGAGGCCTCACCTGGTGTATTGTGTTCAGTTTTGGTCTCCTTACTTGAGAAAGGACGTACTGGCACTGGAGGGTGTGCAGAGGAGATTCACTAGGTTAATCGCAGAGCTGAAGGGGTTGGATTACGAGGAGAGGTTGAGTAGACTGGGACTGTACTCATTGGAATTTAAAAGGATGAGGGGGGATCTTATAGAAACATCTATAATTATGAAGGGAATAGATAGGATAGATGCAGGCAGGTTGTTTCCACTGGTGGGTGAAAGCAGAACTAGGGGGCATAATCTCAAAATAAGGGGAAGTAGATTTACGACTGAGTTTAGGAGGAACTTCTTCACCCAAAGGGTTGTGAATCTATGGAATTCCTTGCCCAATGAAGCAGTTGAGGCTCCTTCATTAAATGTTTTTAAGAGAAAGATACATCGTTTTTTGAAGAATAAAGGGATTAAGGGTTATGGTGTTCGGGCCGGAAAGTGCAGCTGAGTCCACAAAAAATCAGCCAGGATCTCATTGAATGGCGGAGCATGCTCGAGGGGCCAGATGGCCTACTCCTGCTCCTAATTCTTATGTTCTTATTTTCTCAGTTCTTTTTATTCATAAAAATTCATTGGGCTAGATTCTCCGCCCTGCCACGTACAAAACTCTAGTACGGCCGCATTTCTCCCGCGGATGGAGGTGGCTAGCACGAGGGGACATAGCCTTAAATTGAGGGGTAATAGATATAGGACAGAGGTCAGAGGTGGGTTTTTTACGCAAAGAGTGGTGAGGCCGTGGAATGCCCTACCTGCAACAGTAGTGAACACGCCAACATTGAGGGCATTAAAAAATTTATTGGATAAGCATATGGATGATAAGGGCATAGTGTAGGTTAGATGGCCTTTAAATTTTTTCCATGTCAGTGCAACATCGAGGGCCGAAGGGCCTGTACTGCGCTGTATCGTTCTATGTTCTATGTTCTATGCCTTGACCGGCCGGCAGGATTCACCGTTACACCGGCCGGTCAATGGGGTTTCCCTTGGGGCAGCCCCATGCCGTCAGGAAATCCCCGGACGCCAGCATATCAGAGAATCCCCCCGGCAAAGAATCCCGCCCATTGTGTTTAAATTCACAAACCTGGTGACTGTAGTTATTGGGCAGCCAAAGACCAAAGCCGTCAGGTATTTTCAGGATTATTTGTTGAGTTAAATTGTAACTCCAGGTCAAATGGAACTGGAATTGACACTGCACTAGCCCGTAACATAATTTGGGGGCTCATCCAGGATCTTTGGGACGGTAGGTGGTGATGTTTGAATGACAGTATCTATTAAAAAGAGGCACCAGGTTTGTAATCATACAACAGGATTGCTCTAGAAGTTGCTAAGATATTTCTTGCGGTAGAGGACATCAAAAAGACAAGCTAATCAAATTTGCTGGTTAATTAAAAATAGAGGTTCTAGCTAAAGCTAAGAAGGCAGAGATAAATGGTATCTTGTTTGAGTGCTTAGGTCTGTTAGAAACAGAGGAGAACCCACCTCGACCCCTTTTTTTTCATTCCATTTCATTTTAACTATCTTTTACCTTTTAAATCTTTCTTGCCTTTTTTTGTATATATTTCCCTCCCTATCCTATACCCCCCCCCCCTTTCCTTACCTTTGCTTCCCCTTCCCCTCTCTCTCCCACCCATGTCCCCCCGCCCTCCCACATCTACATTTTACCCTCTGATTTCAGATTCTCTGCTGTTTGGCTTTTCACACCTTTTGTTCTCTCTGGGGACTGCCATTAGCACTCTTTCCCCTTAGTTTCTGTGGCTATTCACACTCTTTTCCCTTGGCTTCTATGGCAATGACTCATCTTTAATTCCCTCACCCCACAGTACAAAAGTCTCCAACTTTCTATGCCTTTTAGCTTTGACAAAGGGTCATCTGGACTCGAAACGTGAGCTCTTTTGTCCCCTTACAGATGCTGCCAGACCTGCTGGGATTTTCCAGCATTTTCTCTTTTGGTTTCAGATTCTATCTGCATCAATTTGCCATGAAAGGGTCAGCAGGGAATTAATTAAAACAGAGATTAAAGGGGTAGGTCTGAGATGAATCTTGACTCTGTGGTTGCATGGACGCTAGCACACCATAGGCCTTCTTCACAGCTCTATCCACTTGTGGCAACTTTCAAAGATCTATGAACATAGACCCCAAGATCTCTCTGCTCCTCCACATTGCCAAGAACCCTACCGTCAACCCTATATTCCGCTTTCATATTTGTCCTTCCAAAATGGACAACCTCTAGTCCTGGAGTTCAGCTGTTTTTCCTTGACTGATTCCTGTACAAAACCATGGTGACTTTCTCACAAATGCTTCCACCTTAAGCTTTAATTTTTCAGCTCTTCCCAGCCCCTGACACACATGGCTCGAAGGTTACTGACCTTTGGGAAAACATGTACTTTCACACTCAAGATCTCTTTCCAAGATCTGTTGGTGTCTGTGTTCCTTTAACACAGGAAAGTCTTCACAGATTTTGCTACAATGCTTCTTAAAATCGTCCAGCACACGGAGAGAGGGACTTTAAGCTCCTTGTTCTCTGGTTGCTTAACAGAACTGAACAAAAAATGGCACTCTCCAGAAGACTCGCCTTCTTCCCTGAAAGTTACTGACTGGTTTCACCAACCACAAGCCGCAACAGAAGATTGAAAGTCTTATACACTGATTGGTTGCTTGCCAAGTCTGTCAGACGACATCACGGATTCTATCATAGAACCTAAAGGGGATGTCTCGGACCAACCCATAAAAAAGGGGAGGTTTTTCCCCAGTGTCCAAAGACTCCAATTTGAACAGAAAACCCAAAGGCTGCAGTAACTTTGCAGCAGTTACCCAGAAGAATGTATCTCAAAACAGGCAGCAGGAGGGGCATTAAAAGGGAACACAGGACAGACAGACAATATCCTAACGACAGACGTACGCTGAATGTGAAAGAGTTAAGCAGAAACATTTTAATAGATGGTTACGAGCATTGGGAGCTGAAACTACCTTTGAGGCTCTGAGAGAGGTCATTCTCGTAGAAGAATTTAAGAATTTACGATCTACTGCGATACGAATCCATGTTGACAACCAAAGGGTGATGACCGCTAAACAAGAGGAAATTTTAATAATAATCTTTATAAGAATAATCTTTATTGTCACAAGTAGGCTTACATTAACACTGCAAGGAAGTTACTGTGAAAAGCCCCTAGTCGCCACATTCCGGCACCTGTTCGGGTACACAGAATTCTGAATGCACAACTCACCGAACAACACATTTTTGGGGACTTGTGGGAGGAAACCAGAGCACCCGGAGGAAACCCACGCAGTCATGGGAGAACTTGCAGACTTCACACAGACAGTCACCCAAACCAGGAATCGAACCAGGGACCCTGATGGCTGACGATTATGAGCTGATCCAAAAATCAAAACCTTTCTTCCTTCACCCCCAGAATTTTGAAAAGTATAGGAAGTGGGAGAGTGAAAGGAAGGCAGATAGGCAAGGAACGGAAAAAGAACAAAGTACAATACAGCACAGGACAGGCCCTTTGACCCTCCTAGTCTGTACTGGCTGATGGTGCGGGGGGGGGGGGGGGGGGGGGGGGGGTCAGCGATGATACCTCTTAAAACTGAATAGTTAGCATGCCACTGGAGTAGCTTTACAGAAGTTACTTTATTAAGGATTGCGATGAATTATAGGATTATTAAACATTAAACATGTATTTTTAGGTCAGAGCAGTAATAAGTAATCAAATGGGATTTAGGATAGCTAACTTTGTCAAAAGGATGTCACCCCCCAAGGGTCGGAGAATCGCCCAGGGCCGACGTCAATCCTGCCCCCGCCGTGTCCCGAATTCTCCGCCACCAGAGATTCGGCGGGGGTGGGAATCATGCCGGTCAGCGGGCCCCCCGCGGCGGTTCTCCGGCCCGCAATGGGCCAAAGTCCCACCACTGTCAACGCTGAAGGTGGATTAAACCACCTACCACACCGGCGGGAGCAGGCGGCGGGGGCCGGGGTCCTGGGGGGGCGCGGTGCAATCTGACCCTGGGGGGTGCCCCCACGGTGGCCTGGCCCACGATCGGGGCCCACCGATTGGGGGGCGGGCCTGTGCCGTGGGGGCACGCTTTTCCTTCCGCCTTCGCAATGGTCTTCACCATGGCAGAGGCAGAAGAGACCCCCTCCCCTGTGCATGCGCCGGGATGACGTCAGCAGCCGCTGGCGCTCCGGCGCATGCGCGGACTTACGCCTATGCCCCCTGGTGACTGACCCCTCCACCCTAGGAAAGAGTGCCTGCCCACCGACTCTATCCTTCCCCCTCATAATCTTGTAGACATCTATCAGGTTAACCCTCAACCTCCATCGTTCTAATGAAAACAGTCCGAGTCTATTCAGTCTCTTCAAATAGCTAACATCCTCCAGACAAGGCATCATCCCAGTAAACCTCCTCTGCACCCTCTCCAAAGCCTCCACATCCCTCTGGGAGTGTGGCGGCCAGAATTGTGCAAAATCTTGCAAGGGCAGCTTGAACAAGGTTCTATACAACTGTAGCAATACTTGCCAGTTTTTATGCGCCATCCAGTAAAGACAAGCATAGAACATAGAACAGGACAGCACACAACAGGCCCTTCGGCCCTCGATGTTGTGCCGAGCTTTGTCCAAAACCAAGATCAAGCTATCCCACTCCCTGTCATTCTGGTGTGCTCCATGTGCCTATCCAATAACCGCTTGAAAGTTCCTAAAGTGTCCGATTCCACTATCACAGCAGGCAGTCCATTCCACACCCTAACCACTCTCTGAGTAAAGAACCTACCTCAGACATCCCTCCTATATCTCCCACCCTGAACCTTATAGTTATGCACCCTTGTAACAGCTACATCCACCCGAGGAAACAGTCTCTGAACGTCCACTCTATCTATCCCCCTCATCATCTTATAAACCTCTATTAAGTCGCCTCTCGTCCTCCTCCGCTCCAAAGAGAAAAGCCCTAGCTCGCTCAACCTTTCCTCATAAGACCTACCCTCCAAACCAGGCAGCATCCTGGTAAATCTCCTTTGCACCCTTTCCAATGCTTCCACATCCTTCCTGTAATGAGGTGACCAGAACTGCACACAATACTCCAAATGTGGTCTCACCAGGGTCATGTATAGTTGCAGCACAACCCCACGGCTCTTAAACTCAAGCCCCCTGTTAATAAACGCTAACACACTATAGGCCTTCTTCACGGCTCTATCCACTTGAGTGGTAACCTTCAGAGATCTGTGGACCTGAACCCCAAGATCTCTCTGTTCCTCCACATTCCTCAGAACCCTGCCGTTGACCCTGTAATCTGCATTCAAATTTTTCATACCAAAATGAATCACCTCGCACTTATCAGGGTTAAACTCCATCTGCCATTTTTCGGCCCAGCTCTGCATCCTATCAATGTCTCTTTGCTGCCTACAACAGCCCCCCACCTCATCCACTACTC
Source organism: Scyliorhinus canicula (assembly GCF_902713615.1). Classification (NCBI taxonomy): domain Eukaryota; kingdom Metazoa; phylum Chordata; class Chondrichthyes; order Carcharhiniformes; family Scyliorhinidae; genus Scyliorhinus; species Scyliorhinus canicula. The sequence continues at coordinate 54,324,020 of NC_052158.1, read as the reverse complement.
CACCAATCTTGGTGTCATCAGCAAATTTACTGACCCACCCTTCAGCCCACTCCTCCAAGTCATTGATAAAAATCACAAATAGCAGATGACCCAGCACTGATCCCTGTGATACATCGCGCTGTGTCTCCAGTCTGAAAATTTTCCATCTACCACCACCCTCTGTCTTCTATGTGATAGCCAGTTACTTATCCAATTGGCCAAATTTCCCTCTATCCCACACCTCCTTACTTCCTTCATGAGCTGACCATGAAGAACCTTATCAAACGCCTTACTAAAATCCATGTATATGGCATCAACTGCTCTACCTTCATCGACACACTTAGTTACTTCGTCCAAGAATTCAATCAAATTTGTGAAGCAAGACTTACCCTTCACGAATCCGTGTTGACTATCCCTGATTAAGCTGCATCTTTCCAAATGGTCATGAATCCTATCCTTCAGGACCTTTTCCCTTAACTTACTGACCACTGAAGTAAGACTAACTGGCCTATATTACCAAGGTCATTCCTATTCCCTTTCTTGAACAGAGGAACAACATTCGCCACTCTCCAGTCCTCTGGGTTTATCCCCGTGGACAGTGAGGACCCAAAGATCAAATCCACAGGTTCTGCAATCTCATCCCTTGCCTACCAAAGAATCCTTGGATGTATCCCATCTGGCCCAGGGGACTTGTCGACCCTAAGGTTTTTCAAAATTGCTAATACATCCTCCCAGAACATCTACCTCCTCCAGCCTACCCGCCTGTATCACACTCTCATCCTCAAAAACAAGGCCCATCTCCTTGGTGAACACTGAAGAAAAGTATTCATTCTACGCCTCTCCTATCTCTTCTGACTCCATGCACAAGTTCCCATGACTGTCCTTGACTGGCCCTAACGTCACCCTGGTCATTCTTTTATTTCTCACTAAGAGTAAAAAGCCTTGGTGTTTTCCTTGATCTGACCCGCCAAGGACTTCTCATGCCCCCCGAGCTCTCCTAAGCCCTTTTTTTTAGCTCATTCCTTGCTACCTTGCTTAAACAAAGGAGATTACAAGGGGATGAGAGAAGAACTAGCTAAGGTAGACTGGGAGCTAAGACTTTATGGTGGAACAGTTGAGGAACAGTGGAGAACCTTCCAAGCGATTTTTCACAGTGCTCAGCAAAGGTTTATACCAACAAAAAGGAAGGACGGAAGAAAGAGGGAAAATCGACCGTGGATATCTAAGGAAATAAGGGAGAGTATCAAATTGAAGGAAAAAGCATATAAAGTGGCAAAGATTGCTGGGACATTAGAGGACTGGGAAATCTTTAGGGGGCAACAGAAAGCTACTAAAAAAGCTATAAAGAAGAGTAAGATAGAGTATGAGAGTAAACTTGCTCAGAATATAAAAACAGACAGTAAAAGTTTTTACAAATATATAAGACAAAAAAGAGTGGCTAAGGTAAATATTGGTCCTTTAGAGGATGAGAAGGGAGTTTTAATAATGGGAAATGAGGAAATGGCTGAGGAACTGAACAGGTTTTTTGGGTCGGTCTTCACAGTGGAAGACACAAATAACATGCCAGCGACTGATAGAAATGAGGCTATGACAGGTGAGGACCTTGAGAGGATTGTTATCACTAAGGAGGGAGTGATGGGCAAGCTAATGGGGCTAAAGGTAGACAAGTCTCCTGGCCCTGATGGAATGCATCCCAGAGTGCTAAAAGAGATGGCTAGGGAAATTGCAGATGCACTAGTGATAATTTACCGAAATTCACTAGACTCTGGGGTGGTCCCGGTGGATTGGAAATTAGCAAACGTGACGCCACTGTTTAAAAAAGGAGGTAGGCAGAAAGCAGGAAATTATAGGCCAGTGAGTTTAACTTCGGTAATAGGGAAGATGCTGGAATCTATCATCAAGGAAGAAATTGCGAGGCATCTGGATAGAAATTGTCCCATTGGGCAGACGCAGCATGGGTTCGTTAAAGGCAGGTCATGCCTAACTAATTTAGTGGAATTTTTTGAGGACATTACCAGTGCAGTAGATAACGGGGAGCCGATGGATGTGGTATATCTGGATTTCCAGAAAGCCTTTGACAAGGTGCCACACAAAAGGTTGCTGCATAAGATAAAGATGCATGGCATTAAGGGTAAAGTAGTAGCATGGATAGAGGATTGGTTAATTAATAGAAAGCAAAGAGTTGGGATAAATGGGTGTTTCTCTGGTTGGCAATCAGTAGCTAGTGGTGTCCCTCAGGGATCCGTGTTGGGCCCACAATTGTTCACAATTTACATTGATGATTTGGAGTTGGGGACCAAGGGCAATGTGTCCAAGTTTGCAGATGACACTAAGATGAGTGGTAAAGCGAAAAGTGCAGAGGATACTGGAAGTCTGCAGAGGGATTTGGATAGGTTAAGTGAATGGGCTCGGGTCTGGCAGATGGAATACAATGTTGACAAATGTGAGGTTATCCATTTTGGTAGGAATAACAGCAAACGGGATTATTATTTAAACGATAAAATATTAAAGCATGCCGCTGTTCAGAGAGACTTGGGTGTGCTAGTGCATGAGTCACAGAAGGTTGGTTTACAAGTGCAACAGGTGATTAAGAAGGCAAATGGAATTTTGTCCTTCATTGCTAGAGGGATCGAGTTTAAGACTAGGGAGGTTATGTTGCAACTGTATAAGGTGTTAGTGCGGCCACACCTGGAGTATTGTGTTCAGCTTTGGTCTCCTTACTTGAGAAAGGACGTACTGGCACTGGAGGGTGTGCAGAGGAGATTCACTAGGTTAATCCCAGAGCTGAAGGGGTTGGATTATGAGGAGAGGTTGAGTAGACTGGGACTGTACTCGTTGGAATTTAGAAGGATGAGGGGGGATCTTATAGAAACATTTAAAATTATGAAGGGAATAGATAGGATAGATGCGGGCAGGTTGTTTCCACTGGCGGGTGACAGCAGAACTAGGGGGCACAGCCTCAAAATAAGGGGAAGTAGATTTAGGACTGAGTTTAGGAGGAACTTCTTCACCCAAAGGGTTGTGAATCTGGAATTCCTTGCCCAGTGAAGCAGTTGAGGCTCCTTCATTACATGTTTTTAAGGTAAAGATAGATAGTTTTTTGAAGAATAAAGGGATTAAGGGTTATGGTGTTCGGGCCGGAAAGTGGAGCTGAGTCCACAAAAGATCAGCCATGATCTAATTGAATGGCGGAGCAGGCTCGAGGGGCCAGATGGCCTACTCCTGCTCCTAGTTCTTATGTTCTTATGTTCTTATGTACCTTGTAACCCTCAAGCGACCCAACTGAACCTTGTTTTTTCATCCTTACATACGCTTCCTTTTTCCTCTTGACAAGACATTCAACCTCTTTTGTGAATCATGGTTCCCTCACACGGCCATTTCGTCCCTGCCTGACAGGGACATGCCTATCAAGGACACGCAGTATTTGTTCCTTGAACAAGCTCCACTTTTCATTTGTGCCTTTCCCTGACAGTTTCTGTTCCCACCTTATGCTCGGTAATTCTTGCCTAATTGCATCATAATTACCCCTCCCCCAATTATAAACCTTGCCCTGCCGTATGGCCCTATCCCTCTCCATTGCAATAGTGAAAGACACCGAATTGTGGTCACTATCTCCAAAGTGCTCTCCCACAAATAAATCTAACACTTGTCCCGGTTCATTACCCAGTACCAAATCCAATGTGGCCCCACCTCTTGTCGGCCTATCCACATATTGCGGCAGGAAATCCTCCTGCACACACTGTACAAAAACTGCCCCACCCAAACTCTTTGACCTATCGAGGTTCCAATCAATATTTGGAAAGTTAAAGTCACCCATGACAATTGCCCTGAGAACCCACCTATCCAGAATCTGTTTTGCAATTTCTTCCTCCACATCTCTATTATTATTTGGGAGTCTATAGAAAACTCATGAATCATCTTTGTCACCTCCTCAAAAAACTCGATCAAGTTAGTGAGGCACGACCTCCCCTTCACAAAACCATGCTGTCTCTCGCTTATGAATCCATTTGTTTCCAAATGAGTATAAATCCTGTCCCTGAGAATTATCTCCAATACTTTACCTATTACCGCCATGAGGCTCAGTGGCCTATAGTTTCCGAGATTATTCCTGCTTCCTTTCTTAAACAGCGGTAGCACATTGGCTATTCTCCAGTCCTCTGGGATCTCACCTGCAGCCAATGAGGATATAAAGATGTCATTTAAACGCCAGCAATTTCCTCCCTTGCTTCCCTCAGTATTCTGGGGTAAATCCCATCCGACCCAGGAGACTTTTCTGCCTTAATATCCTTTTAAAGACCCAATACCTCCTCCTTTCGATGTTATCATGATCCAGACTGTTCCCACATGCTGCCCAAGAATTATCTTCCCCAAAGTTCTTTCCTTTAGTAAACACTGATTCAATGTACTAATTTGATATCTCACCCATTTGTTCTTGCTCAACATATAGATTCCCCCATCTTCCTTAAGTGGTCCAATCCTTTTCCTGGCCACTCTCTTGCTTTTTACATATGAATAAAAAGCTTTGGGATTCACCTTAATCCTACTTGCCAAGGACTTTTCATGACCCTTCCTAGCCCTCCTAACTTCCTGCTTTAGAAGCTTCCAATTTTCTTTATACTCCTCAAGGGATTCGACTGTTCCCACACTGTTAGACCATACAAAAATCTCCTTTTTCTTTTTGACGAGGTTCACAATATCCCTTGTTATCCAAGGCTCCCAAAGCTTCCCATAATTATCCTTCATTCTCTCAGGGACGTGACTTTCCTGAATCCTAATCAACTGTCGCTTGAAAGACTCCCACGGGTCCGATGTTGATTTACCTTCCAACAGCCGCACCCAATCCAAATTCTTCAATTCCTGTCTAATATTATCGTAATTTGCCTTTCTCCAGTTTAGCACCTTAACGCGAGGGTTACCCTCATCCCTGTCCAAAAGCACCCTAAAACTTACCGAATTGTGGTCACTGCTCCCAAAGTGCTCCCCGACTGAAACCTCAACGACCTGTCCAGGCTCATTCCCTAATACCGCATCCAGTACTGCCCCTTCCCTAGTTGGACTATCACACATTGCATCAAGAAGGCTTCCTGGACACACCTTACAAACTCTGCCCCATCTAAACCCCGAGTACTAAGTGAGTCCGAGTCAAAATAGGGGAAATTAAAATCCCCTACCACAACAACCCTGTTACTTTTGCACCTATCCAAAATCTCTCTACCTATCTGCTCCTTTATCTTTCCCTGGCAGTTGGGGGACCTGTAATAAACCCCCAACATTGTGATTGCTCCTTCCTGTTCCTGAGCTCGACCCCTCTGAGGTGTCCTCCCGCAGTACGGCTATAATATTCTCCTTAATCAGTAATACAACTCCCCCACCCCTTTTACATCCCCCTCTGTCTCTCCTGAAGCACCTGTATCCTCCAATGTTCAGCTGCCAATCCTGCCCTTCCTTTAACCATATTTCTGTGATATCCACAACATCGTAATTCCAAGTACTAACAAATGCTCTAAGTTCATCTGCCTTACCTACTATACTTCTGGCATTGAAACAAATACACTTCAAACCACTGCGTTTGAGCAGACAGGGTAATGTTGTTCTCTTAGTTTTGTTCTCTATTTTCCCTTCAGTTATTAAACCTTCTAAGCTAACACTCTGGTTCCCACCCCCCTGCCAAACTAGTTTAAATCCTCCCGAGTGACTCTTCCGCAGACCAGGAAAGAAGGTACTGAGTGAATGTGAGAATCAAAGGCCAAGGTGTTACCATTGTAACAAGATTGGACATGTTCGTTCAGACTGTTGGAAGTTGAGGTAAATTCCACAGGACCTATTGGGGTTCTGGATAAGGAGGATTCTGAAAAGGGAACAAAAGTGGAGAATATTAAAGAGCACACTGTATCTCCTCAGAGACCTGAGGTAAACACTGCTGTGGGAGTAGGTGTGAGGAATGAGGTAGATGAGTGATATGCAGGGTTTTTGTCTCAGGGGACAATCATTCCAATTTCATCAGTTGATATTGCCAAACCCATAACTATTTTAAGGGACACAGGTGCTACTCAAACTCCAGAGAGTTTAATGAAAGCTAAGGTATTAGTGAATGGGATAAGTAGAGATTATATCAAGTTCCATTATATCAAGTACAATTGATTTATTGTCAGGTTTAGTAATTGTCAGAGTGATTTAGATGTTAACATGGATGGAGTAGACTTAGTTTTGGGAATGATTTGACAGGAGTGAAGGCTTTAGCTTCACCCATGATTACAGAGAATCTGAGCAAATATAAGGAGACAGAACAGTTACAGGAACAATTTCCCAATATTTTTCCATTGTGTGTGGTGACCAATGCAATGGCTAAACAAAGAGATAAAGTCACACCACAATCAGATGGTAGAGTAGCCAAAACTATCCTTGAGAATGAGGATAATTCTGAGGAAGTGCTTTTTCATTAATTGTGGCCCAGGAGATAGATCCAGAGATACATAGATTATCACAGTCAGCTCTCATAGAAGTTGAGGCTGACGGACTTCCAGAGTGCTATTACATTAAGAAAGGAGTTCTGATGAGGAAGTGGAGAGATCCTCATAGACCTGTGGACGAGGAATGAATGGTTATTCATCCGATAGTGGTACCACCCAAGTATCGTAGGGATGTACTATGGATAGCACATGAGATATCAATGGCATAACATATAGGAGTTCGGAAAACTCAGGCATCAGTCAACAGGCATTTCTCCTGGCCAGGACTGCAAAGGGATGTAGTGCCATTCTGTAGAGCCTGTCATATGTGTCAGGTAATAGATAAACTAAAATTTATTTCCTGAAAATTTAAGAAATAAAATTAGAACCCTGGTCAGATTGTACTTCTAAGGGTACGCCTTAGCGTGTGAAAAGCTGTCAAATTTTCCATTGCTGCCTTAGCTGTAATTGTTCTCAAAGGTATGGGGCGCGATTCTCCCAAAACGGGAGAAATCGTAAAGCTGGCGTCAAACCCGGGCGGGTTTGACGCCAGCGCGCCCCTTCCCGACCGGGAACTGATTCTGGTCCCCGGTCGGGGCTAGCAGCCCGACTCCGGCATGACGGGCTTAACGAATATCGTTAAGCCCGCTTGCCGGAGTTAGCGCCGGCTGACGCGTCATATGACGTCAGCCGCGCATGCGCGGATTGGAAGACTCCAACCCGCGCATGCGCGGATGACGTCATCGCGTATTTGCGCAAAACCCGCGCATGCCCACCGATCGCGGGCCCATGGCACCCTTGGCACGGCCGTGGTACTGCCGTGCCAATCGGTGCCATGGTTATGAAAAGCGAGTTTGTGACGCCATTTTTACGAACGGCCAGACCAGGTGTGTTTGCCGTTCGTAAAAACGGCGTAAAGGGCTGGGACTTCGGCCCATCGAACAGCTGTGAATCGCTGCCGGCCGTAAAAAAACGGCGGCAGCGATTCGGGTCGGGAGTTGGGCGGGGGGTGGGGGAGAATAGCGGGAGGGCGGGAAAAATGTCGGGAAGGCCCTCCCGCTATTCTCCGACCCGTCGTGGGGGTCGGAGAATTTCGCCCATGGCTTCTGGAAATTGGGTAGTCATATCCATGTAGAAGAACAGCGAATAGATCTAATAAAGATACTGAAAAAATATGGGCAGATGTGTAGGGACACACCAGGGTGCTCTATGTTAACTAATCATCATGATGTAGCCATAGGAACCTCCGAACCAATAGTGCAGCATCCAAATTGGCCAAACTCACAGAAACTGGCTCAGTTAGAAGCAGAAATTCAATATATGTTGGAGAATCGTTTGATTGAGCTGAGTAAGAATAGCTGGATTCCACCAATAGTGTTAGTGCCTGAGCCGGATGGAACATGTGGTTCTGCATTGATTACCACAAAATAAAAGCCATCATCAAAATGGATTTATATCTAATTCCAAGTTTAGAGGATTGTATCGATATGACAGGCAGTGCCTCATTCCTGTCCAAGATCGATCTGTTAATGAGATATTGGCAGGTCCCATTAACGCTCAGGGCTAAGGAGATATCTGCCTTTGTGATGCCCAGAGGGTTGTATCAATGTAAGGTGATGATACTCGGACTGAAAAACGCACCAGCTTTCTTCCAACGACTCATGCACCAAGTAGTGCCTGGAGTGCCTAACTGCATGGTGTACTTAGAACATAGAACAGTACAGCACAGAACAGGCCCTTCGGCCCTCAATGTTGTGCCGAGCCATGATCACCCTACTCAAACCCACGTATCCACCCTATACCCGTAACCCAACAACCCCCCCCTTAACCTTACTTTTTTTTTTATTAGGACACTACGGGCAATTTAGCATGGCCAATCCACCTAACCCACACATCTTTGGACTGTGGGAGGAAACCGGAGCACCCGGAGGAAACCCACGCACACAGGGGGAGGACGTGCAGACTCCACACAGACAGTGACCCAGCCGGGAATCGAACCTGGGACCCTGGAGCTGTGAAGCATTTATGCTAACCACCATGCTACCCTGCTGCCCCCCACTTGGACTATGTGATAGTGTATAGTGGCACACGGAAGGAGCATACGGAACAATTGGAAAAGTTACTCAAACAACTGGAGTTGGCCAAACTAGCAATCAATTTGGACAAAAGCAAGCTTGCCTACGCAAAAGTAACCTATCTAAGGCATGTTGTGGGACAGGGGCGAGTGACCAAAGTAAGGGATTACCCCGTTCCCAAAACCAAATGGGAAATTATTAGATTCCTGGACATGTGCGGATTCAACAGGAAACTTGTACCGAACTTAAGTACTTAAGTAACAGCGGCACCTTTAACCAATGTCCTGGTGAAACAAGTGAAAATGGTGTGGTCCACAGACTAACAAACAGTGTTTGAGAAGTTGAGGGCCATAGTAATAAACAAACCAGTGCTGGCTGCCCTGGAGTTTTCCAAACTCTTTAAATTGGACCTGGGTGCCAGCGACCTAGAGTGGGGGCAGTGCTGCTACAAGACAATGATGGGGGAACAGAGAGACCAGTTAGATATTTTCAAAAAGACGAAGTTCATGCCAAAGAAAGTATTCCACCATTGAAAAGAAAGACTTGCTACTAGCTTTTCATCTCTTTTAAGTATATGTCCAAAATGACAATAAACAAAGCTTAGTTTATACTGACAATAATCTGCTTGCATTTAGAGAAAAGTTTAAAACCCAGAACACAAGATTATTCCATTGGCATTTATTTCTTTTACTCTATCTTATCATTTTGATCCATGGGTAGTTAACATACGGGCAGCACAGTAGCACAGTGGTTAGCACAGTTTCTTCACAACTCCAGGGTCGCAGGTTCGATTCCTGGCTTGCATCACTGTCTGGGTGGAGTTTTCACGTTCTCCCAGTGTCTGCATGGATTTCCTCCGTGTGCTCTGGTTTTCTCCCACAGTCCAAAGATGTGCAGGTTAGGTGGGTTGGCCATGCTAAATTGCCCTAGTGTCCAAAACGTGGGGTGGGGTTACTGGGTTACGGGGATAGGATGGAGGTGTGGGCTTGCGTAGGTTGCTCTTTCCAAGGGCCAGTGCAAATCAGATGGGCCGAATGGCCTCCTTCTGCACTGTAAATTCTATGATCCATGAATTGATGTATACCTTTAAATCGAACAGAAGAAGTGAGGAACTCAAAAGTTGAAAAACTGTGCTACGATGATTTAAATTTTCAACAGAAGAACTCAGACTTTCTGGCACCTGAAGGATCAGAGGGATTCTGTTAGATTGGTTGGCTGGTGGCCAATGGATTGACCATGTTCTGCCCAGCAACAGACCTTGAGTGGCCCCAGGAAGAAAGCAGAACTCTCCTGGACACCGAGAGAAGAATCTGTGAGCTTCTCTCTCTCTCCAAAAAGGCTTCCTGCCTGCTGATTTCTGAACAAAGAACAAAGAAAAGTACAGCAGAGGAACAGGCCCTTCGGCCCTCCAAGCCTGTGCCAACCATGCTGCCCGTTTAAACTAAAATGTTCTGCACTTCCGGGCCTACATCCCTCTATTACCATCCTATTCATGTATTTGTCAAGATGTCCCTTAAACATCATTATCATCCCTGCTTCCACCGCCTCCTCCAGCAGCTAGTTCCAGGCACCCACTACCCTCTGTGTAAAAAACTTGCCTCGTACATCTCCTCTAAACCTTGCCCCTTGCAGCTTCAACCTATGCCCCCCAGTAATTGATCCCTCTACCCTGGTAAAAACATCTGACTATCTACTCTGTCTATGCCCCTCATAATTTTGTAGACCTCTCTCAGGTCGCCCCTCAACCTCCATCGTTCCAGTGAGAACAAACCGAGTTTATTCAACCTCTCCTCATAGCTAATGCCCTCCATACCAGGCAACTTCCTGGTAAATCTCTTCTGGACCCTCTCTAAAGCTTCCACATCCTTCTGGTCGTGTGGCAACCAGAGTTGAACACAAGTGTGGCTGAACTAAGGTTCTATACAGCTGCAACATGACTTGCCAATTTTTATACTCAATGCCCCGGCCAATGAAGGCAAGCATGCTGTATACCTTCTTGACTACCTTCTCCAACTGTGTTGCCCCTTTCAGTGACCTGTGGACCTGTGGACCTGTACACCTAGATATCTCTGACTGTCAATACGCTTGAGGATTCTACCATTCACTGTATATTCCCTACCTGCAGTAGACCTTCCAAAATGCATTACCTCACATTTGTCCGGATTAAACTCCATCTGCCACCTCTCCGGCCAAGTCTCCAAACGATCTAAATTCTGCTGTATCCTCTGACAGTCCTCATTGCTATCTACAATTCCACCAAACTTTATGTTGTCTGAAAACTTACTAATCAGACCAGTTACATTTTCCTCCAAATCATTTATATATACTAGAACAGCAAAGGTACCAGCACTGATCCCTGCTGAACACCATGAGTCACAGCCCTCCAATCAGAAAAGCACCCTTCCATTGCTACTCTCTGCCTTCTATGACCTAGCCAGTTCTTATTCCATCTTGCCAGCTCACCCCTGATCCCATGTGACATCACCTTTTCGACTAGTCTGCCATGAAGGACCTTATCAAAGGCCTTACTGAAGTCCATATAGTCAACATCCACTGCCTTACCTGCATCAATCATCTGAATCTGCAAAGAAGTCTTGAGATCCTGATGAATCTACAGTGAAAACAATTACCGACGGAAAGAAAGAACCTCCAACTGAATGCCGAGACTAAAAGATTATTTGGGAAATGTCAATCTGAAACAGTGACTTATATCCATTTTACTTTTCGTATTATTTTTCTTTACACCCCTCTTTCGTCTGCATTTGTCTGTCATGTGTGTGTGTGTGTGTGTAGAGGGTGGAAATGAGTTCAAGGTGTTAGGAATTAGATCACAGTTATTGTTATTAAGTAAAATTAATTATGTTTAAATTTACAAACATGGCAACTGTAATTATTGGGCATCCAAAAACTTCGGGTATTTTCCAAGAATTAACAATTAATTAATTTGTTGTGTCTCTGGGTCAAGTGAGGCGTTTACCATGCACTAGACTAGGGTGTTGTAACAATGCTGACAGGGAGCTCTGAGTCAGTTGATGAGTTTGTTCTTTATGGCGAATCCAATTCCATGTGTCCAGGGCTCATCCTCGGATTTTCCTCTCCAGAAGAAGGTGTAACAACCACCATCTCCCTTCGCCTGCTCTTCGGGTCTCTTGCAAGGCAGCAACATCAATGTTGAAGTGCCTGAGTCTACGGGCAACAAGGGCAGTTCTCTGTTCTGGTCGATTGTTTTGCTCATTGCCCATAAGGGTTCATGCATTCCAGGTTTCAAGATTGAGTTTAACTTTGATTTTCTGACCATAGATAGATGAGCCTGCTGGATGTGGTTTCCCAGCCAGGTTGGGGATGTGACAGACTAATTTTAATTTTAGGGCACATTTCCCCATGTAGGTACTATTGAGCATAGTACCTGAAGAGGGCTATTTAGTCATGAAGCAAGCTGCTGAAATGTTCTCCTGATCCTTTTCCAAGAGAGAGCCGACGGAATCAAACTCCATCGCCTATATGCCTGTCCAAAGCTAGTGATGTCCTGATCTCATGGTCCTGTCCCCGTCACCTCTCGCCGATCATCGCAGGACTTGTCTAAGTGAGGGGGTGCTGGTTTCCTCAAGGTAGACATCTGCTGTGGGACATCTTTTAACATGGGTACGTAGTTGCACATTAGCAGACAGACGGTCCTTGACAGAGGGTAAGTCTAGTTCCAGTGGGAAGGGAATATCGACAACTGTGGATCTCCATATTGCAGCCTTCATTCACCATCACAGCCGTTGATTCCATACGAATATCTTCCACCTGATCCACCACTCAGGTCTTATTTTGGATTGCACCTTATCTGGTTCCTCCCTTCCGACCTTACTGTCATGGGTGACCGTGCCAGGAGTTTAAGACTCCTGACACCATTGCTCTCAGAATTAACGGAATGTTCCAGCCTCTCCACCACAGAAAGGTGATAATCCAAGAAAAGGTGAATCAATCATAATATGAATCTAAATTAATCTGAATGTGAATCCGCAACAATCTGGATAGGAATCAGAATCAATTTTAATATGAACCTGAATCAATCTAAATGTGAATCTGAATTAATGTGAATGTGAATCTAAATCAATTTAAATGGGAATCTGACTAAATATGAACATGAATCAGAACCATTCTCAATGTCAATCTGAATGGAAATCAGAAATCATATGAATTTCAATATGAATCAATTGGAATGGGAATCATAGAACTACAGCTCAGAAGGAGGCCCATCCACTCTGCACCGACCCTTTGAAAGACCAACCTACCTCGGCTGAATTCCCCGTCCTACTCCTGCAGCCCCGCCCCAAGGAGCAATTTAGCATGGCCAATCGACCTAACCTGCACATCTTTGGACTGTGGGAGGAAACCGGAGCACCCGAAGGAAACCCACGCAGACAGGCAGAGAATGTGAAAACTCCACATAGACAGTGACCTGATGGTGGAATGGAACCTGGGTCCCTGGCTCTGTGATGCAGCAGTGCTAACCACTGCATCACCATGCCACCCTTTGGTGATCAAGGAGTTAAATTGGACTCCCCCAAGGCAGGAAATAAATCTTGAAAATTGTCTTTGTTTCTCTGCTGGCCACATATGTATTGGAATATACTTTGAACAAAATAAAGGGTGCTATTTAATGTGCAAAAAACAGAGTCCGCTTTCGGCGCCTCTTGCAGAGTGTTTCTTGGTGTCTACAACAACGAGAACAACCCCACTATCTAACGGGTCTCTGTCGGGCTTTTTGGCCTCGATTGGGAACAACCCGACGAGGCCGCACTTACCTCTTTTCTTGCATGACTTGCGATCCGGGCCGCCATTTTTAAATGCCACCTTGATTCTTCAACACCCCCTCTGCTTCTCTAACGTGGCCTCTGGAGTTATCGAGCAGCACCATTAATCAATGGGCTTTCACCATTACAGTTGTTGATGAATTGGCAGCTAAGAACAACCTTGATGTGCATTTCAAAGCAACCAAATAATCAAAAACTAGTGAGGAAATTCATTTATCAAAAAAGGAGGTGAAAGAGGTATTGTAACAAATCCACAGGAAGGCTACAGCCAATGCTAAAAGATGACACAGTAAAGGTGGAACATCTTGATGGAAACGAATAGTTGAAGTATGCTGAGGTACTTCAACAGGCAGGTTAATCATCACCGATAATGGGACAGTCTTGAGAAACAGAACTTTGCTGAAGGTTCAGCAACATTTTGTTATGGAACCACAAGCAGACATTGTAAGCAATCCAATGATAGTTAAACAAGAGACACCTCAGCATACAGAGCAAGAACAAAGTAAAAAGGCACAAATTCAAGTTAAACAAGAATCATCTGAAACAACAAATGAAAATCAAGCAAGTTCACAAGTTTAACCAATGTTTAGAAGGTTGACAAGACAAAGAAGAAAGCTGGACAGATTGAATTTGTAACGGACTGTAAATATTTAAATGATCAAAAGTATTATGCATATCATGTGTACTGTATTGTAAATCAAAGTCATGTATGTGAATAGTGTATATTTCCAAAGGAAAGGGAATGTGATTATTTGCATAAGCAATCATGTATACAACCTCCAGCTAGCAGGTGGCTGTGGAGGACTACCGTGTGACTATACTTCGAGGAGTCTGGTGATAGTTGTGATAGTGGATAGTCATACTTCCAGTAGCTGGAGGATAATTTATTATAGGTAGTAGATTTTTCATATATTTCTCATAGTTATCTAAACACACATTTATTTTATAAGAAACATTTAACTCGTCAAGAACGAGACTTTCTATTGTGCATGATTCCTACCGGCCAAGCACCAGAACGTAACGCTCACAACACATATTCCCACCAAGTTTGTGTCATCAGCAAACTTTTGGTTACATTTGGTCTCCACATCCAAATCATTGATATGTATTGTGAATAGCTGGGGCCTAGGTTCTGAGGGGGAGTTGCGTTTTGGATTAGGGAGAATATCACGGCAGTACTGAGAGGAGATATAATCTGAGGGTTCGGCACTGAGCATATGAGTGGAACTGAAAAATAAGAAGGGAGAGATCACTTTGTTAGGATTGTACTACAGACCCCAAATAGTCAACGGGAAATTGAGGAGCAAATATGTAAGGGGATTACAGAGAGCTGCGATAAAAATAGGGGGTAATAGTTAGGGATTTTAACTTTCCCAACAATGACTGGGACAGCCATAGCATTAGGGGCTTCAATGGAGTGTATTCAGGAGGAATTTCTCATTCAGTATGTGGATGGCCCGACTAGAGAGGGGGCAAAACCTGACCTCCTCTTGGGAAATAAGAAGGGCAGGTGACAGAAGTGTTAGTGAGGGATCACTTTGGGACCAACAACCATAATTCCATTAGTTTTAAGATAGCTATGGAGAATGATAGGTCTGGCCCAAAAGTAAAAATTCTAAATTGGGGCAAGGATAACTTTGATGGTATTAGATTGCGATTCTAAATGCCGACGCCGGAGTGAAAACCAGACTGTTTCACTCCGGCGTTGGAGGCCGCTCCTCATCCCCTATTCTCCCATCCCCAGGGGGCAAGGAGCGGCGGCGTGTCAATCTCACGCGCCGGGCCTTGGCGCCCGCGTCAAAGTGGCACCGCCTGAATGACGCAGCCGGCGGCGCCTAAATGACATCACAGGGTCGGAGAATCGCCCGGGGCCGGCGTAAATCCCGCCCCCGCCGTGGCCGGAATTCTCCACCACCCGGGAATCGGCGGCAGCGGGAATCACGGCGCGCCGATCGGCGTACCCCCCGCAGCGATTCTCCGGCCCGCGATGGGTCGAAGTCCCGCCGCTGACAGGCCTCTCCCGCCAGCGGGAATTGGAGCACCTCTGGTGCTGGCAGGAGTGGCGGCGCGAGCGGGACCCCGGGGTCCTGGGGAAGGCGAGAGGCGATCGGACCCCGGGGGGTGCCCCCACGGTGGCCTGGCCCGCGATTGGGCCCACTGATCGGTGGGCGGGCCAGTGCCGTGGGGGCACTCTTTTTCTTCCGCCTCCGACACGGCCTCCACCATGGCGGAGGCGGAAGAGACCCCCCTACCGCGCATGCACCGGTGGTGACGTCAGCGGCCGCTGACGCACCGGCGCATGCGTAAACCGGCGAAGGCCATTCGGCTGGCCCCGATGCCGGGCGGTGGGCGTCAAAGGCTGTTGGCGCCGGTTTTGGCACCAGTCGGCGTGGCAGCAACCACTCTGCCGTGGGCCTAGCCCCTAAAGGTGCGGAGAATGCCGGAGTGTTGGCGCCACTCCGCTACGCCGGGACCCCCCCGCCCCACCGGGTAGGGGAGAATCCCGGCCATAGAACATAGAACATAACAGCACAGAACAGGCCCTTCGGCCCTCGATGTTGTGCCGAGCAATGATCACCCTATTCAAACCCACGTATCCACCCTATACCCATAACCCAACAACCCCCCCCTTAACCTTACTTTTTATTAGGACACTACGGGAAATTTAGCATGGCCAATCCACCTAACCCGCACATCTTTGGACTGTGGGAGGAAACCGGAGCACCCGGAGGAAACCCACGCACACAGGGGGAGGACGTGCAGACTCCACACAGACAGTGACCCAGCCGGGAATCGAACCTGGGACCCTGGAGCTGTGAAGCATTAATGCTAACCACCATGCTACCCTGCTGCCCCCATGCTACCCTGCTGTCCCCATGCTACCCTGCTGCCATTGTGTGCAGTTCTGGTCACCTCACTATAGGAAGGATGTGGAAGCATTGGAAAGGGTGCAAAGGAGATTTACCAGGATGCTGCCTGGTTTGCAGGATAGGTCTTATGAGGAAATGTTGAGGGAGCTAGGGATTTTCTCTTTGGAGCGGAGGAGGATGAGAGGCAACTTAATAGAGGTTTATAAGATGATGACGGGGATAGATAGAGTGGACGTTCAGAGACTATTTCCTCGGGTGGATGTAGCTGTTACAAGGGGGCATAACTGAGGTCTGATAGGGGCACCACTAAGAGGGAACCACAGATTTGCGCCGGGAAACACAGGAGGGGGATTCCAGAGCTGGCAGAGGGCGGGTATTAGACAACTGAGGGACTTGTTTATAGAGGGGAGGTTTGCGAGCCTGGGAGAGCTGGAGGAGAAATTTGGGCTCCCCCCGGGGAACACGTTCAGGTACCTCCAAGTGAAGGCATTTGCCAGACGACAGGTAGCGGGGTTCCCCGCGCTCCCCGACAGGGGGGTGAGTGATAGGGTGCTATCAGGGGTCTGGGTCGGGGAGGGGAAGATCTCGGACATCTATAAGATCGTGCAGGAGGTGGAGGAGGTACCAGTAGAGGAGCTGAAAGATAAGTGGGAGTTAGAGCTGGGGGAACAGATAGAGGACGGGACATGGGCAGACGCCCTGGAGAGGGTCAACTCGTCGTCGTCATGTGCGAGACTAAGTCTCATTCAATTTAAGGTACTGCATAGAGCCCACATGACGGGGACAAGGATGAGTCGGTTTTTCGGGGGTGAAGACAGGTGTATTAGATGTTCGGGAAGCCCTGCGAATCATGCACATATGTTTTGGGCATGTCCGGCACTGGAGGAGTTCTGGAAGGGGGTGGCAGGGACGGTGTCGAGAGTGGTGGGGTCCAGGGTCAAGCCAGGATGGGGACTTGCGATCTTCGGGGTTGGGGTGGAACCGGGGGTACAGGAGGCGAGGGAGGCTGGAATATTAGCCTTTGCGTCCTTGGTGGCTCGGAGGAGGATCCTGATTCAGTGGAGGGACGAAAGGCCTCCGAGTGTTAACACCTGGTTAAACGACATGGCAAACTTCATCCAATTGGAAAGGATCAAATTCGCCCTGAGAGGGTCGGTGCAGGGGTTTTCCAGGCGATGGCAACCCTTCCTAGACCTCTTGGATCAGAGATAGAAACTGAGGCCGTGACAGCAGCAACCCGGGAGGGGAGGGGAGGGCGGGAGGGAGGGGGGAGGAGGGGGGGGGGGAGGGGGGACAAAGACGAAGGAAGTACGGTAGCGGTGGTGGCACGGGCAAGGCCTGCCCGAGGACGCTGCTAGAAATGATAAGTTGGTCTGACTGTCGGTTCGCCGGCGGGGGGGGGGGGGGGGGGGGGGGGGGGGGGGGGGACGCGCGGGTGGGGGGGGCCTTTTTTTTTTCTTTTTCTTGTTAAGTAGGGGGGTTTGACTTTGTTTTGTTATAATTTAAATGTGAATGTAGGAGGGGTTAAAATGTTTGTATTTTGAAAAATTCAATAAAAATTATTTTAAAAAAAAAACAAGGGGGCATAACTATAATGTTCAGGGTGGGAGGTATAGGAGGGATGTCCGAGGTAGGTTCTTTACTCAGAGAGTGGTTTTTGGTTTCGGACAATGCTCGGCACAATATCGAGGGCCGAAGGGCCTGTTCTGTGCTGTACTGTTCTATGTTCTATGTACTTATCCAAATTATACTGCAACTGCCATTGGTTTGCCCACTCGCCCAACCTGTCCAACTCTTGCTGTAGGATCCCTGCATCCTCGTCACAATTCACCCTCCCACCTAATTTGGTATCATCTGCTAACTTTGAGATGTTATGTTTTGTTCCCTCATCCAAATCATTAATGTATATTGTGACTGGCTGGGGTCCCAGCACCGATCCCTGCGATACCCCACTGGTTACTGCCTGCGAATTTGATAAGGACCCATTAATCCCTATTCTTTATTTCCTCTATGCCAACCAGTTTTCTATCCACCTCAATACATTTCCCCCAATCCCATGCGCTTTAATTTTGAACAATAATCTCTTCTGCGGGACTTTGTCAAACGCCTTCTGAAAGTCCAAATTGTTATGGGCCAGGGCTTAGAGAACCCCAAAGTGTATCATGGAGTTCACCTGACCCACAACTGTTAATAGATTGTGGTATGGGGAGCACACCGCCCACTCTACAGGTCTGGTACAGCAGAAATGGAAAAGTACGTTTTAAAGCAAAACAATGTTTATCCTCTGAACTCAAGTTAAACTTTTTAAAACATACCATGAACATCTCAGCAACTATCAATTCAAATATAACCTTAAAGGAATACAACACTAAGTAATCTTTAAGCTGTACTTTTAACATCCAAAAGACTTTAAAAAAAACTTTTAACAGAAGCACATCAGGTTAAAGCCACTACTGAGAGCAGTCATTAGTTTTAAATCACCAAAGGATCGATTTACAGTCTTTGGATTAGAGAGAGAGAGACTAATACCCCTTTTGGCTGTGACTGCAGCTATCCAGCTCTGAAAACAAAACTAAAACACACCCTGCAGCAAACAGCCTAAAACGAAAGTAAAAAAGCTGACAGACAGCCCAGCTCTATCCACAATTTGACATCACTGATATACATTCATTTCCTAAAGATACATTTTTAAACACTCATTTCTTAAAGGTACTCTGACACCTCCCCCCAAGAAGAAAAAATAAACCATCAACTTCATGATGGGTTTCATTTTTCACTCTTTCACTATCCTTTAAGTAATGAACACCGTAAATATATTTTTTTGTTTCAAAAAACAACACACACAAACAGGTATAATAATATAGTCCATTTTCTTTTCATTCTTCTTCCTCCAACTGAAATCCTTCTCGATTGACAGTCTCTTTGAACAAGAAGGTCTCTGCACGATCCATCCATTTCTCTACACCTCGGCATTTCTCTTTAAAATCAGATACTTTCGTTCAATCTGATCACAGAGTCCTTTTTAATTCTCCAACACAGGAGCATCAGTTATCACAGCTTTCATGCAGTCAATTGCATGTTGAAACTCCGCTGTCCACTGAAATTTATGACGTTTCTTCAGCAAGTCCATCAGTGGAGCAAACACGGTCAAAACGTTTGCAGAAATGTTCGATCAAATCCACTCATGCCAAGAAATCGCATTATTTCCCTTCGTCTTGAGGGTATCGGAAACTCAAGGAAAGTGACTTACACTTTTCCAAATTCACTTTTGGCTAGGTTTATCACCAAACCCGCCTCCTGAAGTCGATCGAATAACTTCTTCAGATGTTTTAAATGTTCTTTCCATGTCTGGCTGAAAATTACCAGATCGTCGATGTATACCGCACAATTGGTTAATCCTGAAACAACTTTGGCTGGGGCATTTTTCATGCCAAATGGCATAACTTTGAATTGGTTTATAACATCTGGAGTCACAAAGCTGAAATCTCCTTCACCCTTTCGGATAAAGGTACCTGCCAGTAACCTTACAGTAAATATGGAAATAAAAGCTGATTATTCCACTTTCTCAATGCAATCCTCCAAGTATGCGATAGGATAAGAGTCCGTTCTTGTAACTGCATTAATCTTTCTATAGTCCACCGCCTGGTTTTGGTTCTGTGGGTAAGCTCCATTGGCTGCAACCCACTTCAATTAAAAGAATACTCTCAATCTCTTTGTTAACCTGTGCCAATTTTAAAGTCTGTATGGATGTTTTTTGATTGGAACAGCATTTCCCACATCTACATCATGTATCGCCATTTTAGTACTTCCCAATTTATCTCCACAAACTTGCCCAAGTGATATCAATGACTCTTTCAGGTCAGTTTGTTTTTCCTCCGGAAAGTAACTCAACAATTTATCCCAATTTAAAGAACATCCTCATTTTCCAATTTAATTTGAGGTATGTCAAATTCACAGTCATCTGGATTTGGTTCATCACTTTGAGTTAGAATCATTAAAAACTCCTCCTTTTTCTCTCCTTCCCTTTCAAAGTATCTTTTAAGCATATTCACATGACACACTCAGTGAGTCTTCCTTCTATCTGGTGTTTTTAATATATAATTCACCTCACTTAATTTCAGTTCAATCTGATAAGGTCCACAAAACCTAGCTTTTAAAGGTTCACCTACCACCGGTAACAACACTAAAACTTTATCTCCACTGGCAAAACTACGAACTTTGGATTTCTTGTCCGCTACCCGTTTCATCATTTTGTGCAACTTTTAAATGTTGTCCAGCCAATTCACCTGCTTTAGTTAACCGTTCCCTAAAATTTGACATGTAATCCAATAATGTAATTTCCAATTTCTAACTCACCAATTTGTTCTTCATCAATTTAAGTGATCCTTTTACCTCATGACCAAAAATTAGTTCAAAAGACTGAATTTGGTTGACTCATTAGGTGTCTCCCTAATTGCAAACAGTACGAATGGAACTCCTTTATCCCAATCCTCTGCATAATCGTGACAATATGCCCTCAACATTGTCTTTAATGTCTGATGCCACCTTTCTAACGTTCCCTGCTATTCTGGATAGTATGCAGTTGATTTAAATTGTTTTATTCCTAAGCTATCCATAACGTCTTTGAATAACCTTGAGGTAAAATTTGATCCTTGATCCGATTGTATTTCTGTGAGTAGTCCATATCTAGTAAAAAATTTAAGTAACTCCTCCAAAATCTTTTTAGCTGTAATATTCCGTACTGGAGTGGCCTCTGGAAACCTAGTAGACACATCCATTATAGTTAAAAGATATTAATTCCCACTTTTTGTTTTAGGAAGCGGTCCGAAGCAATCAATTAGGACCCTTGTAAAAGGTTCCTCAAATGCTGGAATGGTTATTAAGGGCGCTGGTTTTATCACTGCTTGAGGTTTCCCTCTCACTTGACATGTGTGACATCATTGACAAAACGTAACTCCATCTTTATGTAGTCCATGAACATCTGCCCACTTTTCATCTGCCTGCATATGTGAAGGTCTACATCTTTATGTAATCCAGGCCCCTAAAAATGTTTCTGGATTTTAGCTTGAGTTTTCCTTATTCCCACATGACCTCCTGCAACTCGCAACACCTCCTTTCAATACCCTACCAGCAATACTACTTGATGAACCTCTGCCCACTTTTCATCCACCTGCATATGTAAAGGTCTCCATTTTCTCATCAAGACATTACTTTTACGGCAAAACACTCTGGTATACACTCAGATTCCTCTTCCGTATATGCTTTCTGATACATCCGTTTTATATCTATATCTTTCTGTTGTAACTTCGCCAATTTTCCTGAACTAAAAATATTCGCCTCATCCTCCACCTGTTCTTGTTCTTTTTCAACCATCTGATCAAAAATCGTTTCTGATAATTGCACTTCAACTTCATCTTCACTCTTTCATTTCTTCTCTTGTCTTAACCTGTCACTTGGCAACCTTGTTACTGCACAATCCGGAAATATCCCAGGATATTCGTCCTTCAACACTTCAGTTGACTGATTTTTCACTGGCTTATCCACCACAGTAGGCATCACTCTCACCTGCGATCCAGCATATCATTACCCAAGATAAACTATATTCCTCGGCAAGATAGTTTTTCTATTACTCATACTACCACTTCATCACTCTTCACTGGACTTTCCAACCTTACCTTATATAATGGAACACTACTACTCTCAACCTGAACTCCGCATATTACCACCTTTTCTGGCAATATTCTTCCCAAGCTACATAACTCCTCATCTCTTACCATTAAAGATTGACCAGCTCCCATATCTCTTAAAATTGTGACTTCTTTACCTGCTCCTCCTGATACACATGAGTAAACTTTACCCACACAAGTAAATTCTTTAAAGACACCTGGCACCCTCTTGTCAATCACCTCTTGAACAGGCTGTACAATCTTTTGCACCTCCTTCGCTTCACTTGGGCTTTCCTTTACCACTTTAACAAATCCCACTGTCGTATCCTGTTTTACCACATCAGCCTTCCCAGTGCTTTTCTTCAACCACCAACACTGTAACTTGACATGTTATCACAGTGAAAACATTTGAAACTTTTCATGTCTCTTCCATCCTCCTGGATTTCTTTTTTAATCTGAGGTCCCATCAGATCACCTTTACCTTTACCACGAGTATTTCTCATGTCCCCAGTTTCTGTCCCTCGCAGGCTGAAACTGATGTCAGAAACCAAGCTTTGATTTATGAACTAATTGATAATCATCTGCCATTTCTGCTGCTTACCTCGCAGTTTTAACCCTCTGCTCTTCCACATGAGTTCTCACTACATCAGGAATTGAATTTTTAAACACCTCCAAAAGTATAATTTCTCTGAGAGCTTCATACGTTTGGTCTATTTTCAAAGCCCTTATCCACCTATCAAAATTACACTGTTTGAGCCTTTTAAACTCCATGTATGTTTGACCATATTATTTTGTTAAATTTCGAAAGCTTTGTCTATCGGCTTCGGGCACTAGTTCATATGCACCTAAGATGGATTTTTTCGCCTCCTGATGCATTCCAGATACCTCCTCCGGTAGTGATGCAAACACTTCACTCGCCCTACCTACCAGCTTTGTTTGAATCAGTAATACCCACATGTCCTGTGGCCATTTCATTTGTTTAGCTACCTTCTCAAATGAAATGAAAAAGGAGGTGGTCCTTCTCATCAAACCTTGGCAATGCCTGGACATGTTTAAATAGATCCCCACCAAGCCTTCGACTTTGACACTCTTTTTCACCATCCACATTATTATCCTCCAACTGCACTTTTCCCTTTACGTCTGCCAATTTTAACTGACTGTTATGTTTCATAGCCATTTTCTCAAGTTCAAACTCTCTCGCTTTTTCCCTTTCCTTGCTATCTCTTTATTTTTGTTCTGATCGGGCTATTCTTTCTTTGTTTCTTTCTTCTCTCTCCTTTTCTTTTTCCCCGATCTGGATCTCTCTTTCTCTTTTTTTTCTCTCATTGCATACACAAGCTGCTTTAATTCTTTTTCATGTTCAAGTTTCTTAATCTTCAACTGGATCTTTGCCATTTCTAATGAGTCAAACTGTATCTCAGGCAACTTTAAATGCTCAGCTACCGCAATAAGTACCTCACCTTTTCGCATTTTGGCAGGTAATTTTAACTGCAATGTTTTTGCCAAATCTAAAAGTCTGTTTTTAGTCTCTGTCCGTAAGGTACTGCGTGTCACTAAACCAATCCAATAGATAGACTTTTATCCCCCTCGAGCCCCCAATTTGTTATGGGCCAGGGTTTAGAGAACCCCAATGTGTATCATGGAGTTCACCTGACCCACAACTTTTAATAGATTGTGGTATGAGGAGCACACGGCCCACTCTACAGGTGTGGTGCAGCAGAAATGGTAAAGTATTTTTTGAAGGAAAACAATGGGCGCGATTCTCCGCAATGGCCGAAACCCGGAGTGTTTCACGACGGCGTCGGAGGCCGCTCCTCGCCCCGTATTCTCCCCCCCCCCCCTC
Source organism: Scyliorhinus canicula (assembly GCF_902713615.1). Classification (NCBI taxonomy): domain Eukaryota; kingdom Metazoa; phylum Chordata; class Chondrichthyes; order Carcharhiniformes; family Scyliorhinidae; genus Scyliorhinus; species Scyliorhinus canicula. The sequence goes on along the minus strand of NC_052158.1, from coordinate 54,300,336 downwards.
CGGGGGGCTAGGAACGACGCTGCGGGGAACTTGGCCGCCGGGCCTTGACGCTGGCGACAAGGTGGCGCGTCGATAATGACGCGGCCGGCGGCGTGTAAGTGACGTCAGCCGCGCGGTTGCCATCTTCCCCTCCGCTGCCCCGCAAGATGTGGTGGCTTGATCTTGCGGGGCGGCGGAGGGGAAAGAGTGCATCTCTTAAAGACGCCGGCAGCACGGTAGCATTGTGGATAGTACAATTGCTTCACAGCTCCAGAGTCCCAGGTTCGATTCCGGCTTGGGTCACGGTCTGTGCGGAGTCTGCTCATCCTCCCTGTGTGTGCGTGGGTTTCCTCCGGGTACTCCGGTTTCCTCCCACAGCCCAAAGATGTGCAGGTTAGGTGGATTGGCTTGATAAATTGCCCTTAGTGTCCAAAATTGCCCTTAGTGTTGGGTGGGGTTACTGGGTTATGGGGATAGGGTGGAGGTGTTAACCTTGGGTAGGGTGCTCTTTCCAAGAGCTGGTGCAGACTCGATGGGCCGAATGGCCTCCTTCTGCACTGTAAATTCTATGATAATCTATGATTAAGCTGTCCTTTTAACACTGCATGTGACCGTCTCCACCCCCAAAAAAGTTCAGAGCCTCTGAAAGAGCCATTGTCCACAACGCACTCCCTACTTAACCAAAAATACCACACCTGAAAAGCAACCATAATGTGCTCACCCCTCACTGTCTTTAAGTTTACCAAGCCAATCCAATAGATAGATTTGTCTCCCCCTCAAGGCCCCAATACCCCATATTACCACCTTTTCTGGCAATAGTCTTCCCAAACTACATAATTCCTCATCTCTTACCATTGAAGATTGACTAGCTCCCGTATCTCTTAAAATTGATAAACACCCATTTCTTAAAGATACTCTCACATGACAAAATATACCACATCGACTGGCTCCCCCTTGTCGATTGTACTGGTTACCTCTTCAAAGAATTCCAACAGATTGGTCAAGCATGATTTTCCCTTCATAAATCCATGATGACTCTGACTGATCCTCCCACTGCTTTCTAAATGTTCTGCTATAAAGTCCTTGATAATGGATTCAAGCATTTTCCCCACTACCGATGTTCGGCTTACTGGTCTATAATTCCCTGCTTTCTCTCTACCTCCCGTTTTGAATATCGGAGTGACGTGAGCTACCCTCCAATCTGCAGGTACAGTTCCAGAGTCTATAGAATCCCGGAAGGTGACCAGCAATGCATCCACTATTTCCCGAGTCACCTCCTTAACCACTCTGGGATGCAGATTCTCAGGCCCTGGGGATTTATCTGCCTTCAATCCAATCAGTTTTCACAGCACCATTTCCCTACTAATGTTGATCTCTCTATGTTCTTCCCTCTCACTAAACCTTTCATTCTCCAACATTTCTGGGATCTGATTTGTGTCATTTGTGAAGACAGAACCAAAGTATGTATTCAATTGCTCAGCCATTTCTTTGTCCCTTATTATGCATTCCCCTGTTTCTGTCCGTAGTGTGCCTACATTTCTCTTTACCAATCTCTTTCTCTCCACAAATCTGTATAAACTCTTAGTGTCAGTTTTTATGTTCCCTGCAAGTTTCCTTTCATACTGTACTTTCCTCTTCTTAATCAATCCCTTGGTCCTTCTTTGCTGAATTCTAAACTGCTCCCAATCATCAGACCTATTATTTTTCATGACCAATCTGTATGCTTCTTCCTTGTATTGGATACTATTTCAAATTTCCTTTGTAAGCCATGGATTGGCCCTCTTACCCCTTTTGCTTTTGTGCCAGACAGGAATGAACAGTTGCTGTAGTTCCTCCATGCGTTCCTTGAATCTTTGCCATTGTTGATCCACTGTCATCCCTTTGAGTAACACCCCCCCCCCCCCCCAGTCTATGATTGCCACGTCACGCCTCATATCCTCATAGTTCCCTTTATTAATATTCAGCACCCTCGTCTCCGAATCAACTACTTCACTCTCCATCTTGATAAAAAATTCTACATGTTATGGTCGCTCATCCCCAAGGGGTCTCGTACAGCCAGATTGGCAATGATTCCCTCCTCATTACACAGTACCCAGTCTAAGATGGCCTGCTCTCGAGTTGGTTCCTCCACATATTGGTCAAGAAAACCATCCCGTATATATTCCAGGAATTCCTCCTCTACGGCATTGTGGCTAATTTGGTTTGCCCAATCTACGTGAAGATTAAAATCACTCATCATCACCGACATTCCTTTATTACATGCATCTCTAATTTTGTGTTTAAAGCCATTCCCAACCTCACCACTGCAGTTTGCGGATCTATATATGACACCCACTAATGTTTTTTGTCCCTTGGTATTTCTCGACTCACCCCATGCAGATTCCACATTGTCAGAGCTAATATCCTTTCTCATTATTGTGTTCATTTCCTCTTTAACCAGCAGTGCCATGCCACCACCTTTTCTTTGATGCCTGTCCTTCCTAAATACTGAGAACACTGGAGATTCACCCTGCAGCCATGTCTCCATAATCCCGATTATATCATACCCATTTATATCTATCTGCGTGATTAGTTCATCCACTTTATTGCAAATGCCCCGTTCATTAAGGCACAGAGCCTTTAAGTTTGTCTTTTTCACAATGCTTGTCTTGCTCCCAATATTTTCTCTGCTGCCCTGTTTGAATTTTGTCCCTTGGTTTCTCCACCTATCACTTTTCTTATTCACTTTTCTACCTTTTGCTTTTGTCCTTGCTCCCTCTTTCTCTGACTCCTTGCGTAGGTTCCCATCCCCCTGGCATATTAGTTTAAACCCTCCCCAACCTTTCTAGTAAATAGCCCCCTTAGGACATTAGTTCCAATCCCGCCCAGGTGTAACCCGTCCAGTTTGGACAGGTCCCACCTCCCCCAGAACTGCCCCAGGAATCTGAAACCCTCCATCTGGCACCATCTCTTCAGCCACGTATTCATATATATCCTGTCATTTCTACTCTGACAAGCACGTGGCACCGGTAGTAATCCTTGAGATCACTACCTTTGAGGTCCGATTTCTTAACTTCCTTCCTAGCTCCCTGTATTCTGCCTTTAGCACCTCATCCCTTTTTTTCCCTGTGTAGTTTGTATCGATGTGTACCAGGGCCACTAGCTGTTCACCCTGCCCCTCCACAAAGTCCTGTACCCGCTCCGAGACATCCTTAACCCTCGCACCAGGGAGGCAACATACCATCCTGGAGTCTCGTTTGTGGCCACAGAAATGCCTGTCTAATCCCCTTACAATTGAATCCCCTATAACTGTTGCACTGTCACACTTATTACTCCTCCCCTTTGCAGCAGAACCAAACGTGGTGCCAAGAGTTTGACTGTTGCTGTTTTCACCTGAGAGGCCATTTCCCTCAACAGTATCCAAAGCGGTATATCTGTTCTGCAGGGGAATGGCCTCAGGAGATTCCTGCACTACCTGCCTCATTCTTGTGCTCTGTCTGGTGGTCACCCATTCCCTTCCTGCCTGTGGAGTCTGAGCCTGCGGTGTGACCACCTCTCTATACATGCTATCCACGATGCTCTCCGACTCGTGGATGCTCCACAGTGTCTCCAGCCTCCGCTCCAGCTCTGAAACTCGAGCTTCCAGGAGCTAAAACTGGAGACACTTCCTGAACACATGCTGATCCTGGGGACTGGAACTGTCCCCAGCCTGCCACACGGAGCAAAAAGAGCAGACCATGCCTTGGAGCTGTCCTGCCATGATTTATTCCTTTAAATTAAACTTTTGACATTAAACTTTAGAAAGATGTTTATGTCAGATTAAATCCAATCCCCGTATACTATTTAATAAATTTTTTTGTTTAAACTGAGTATTTATTCCTCTTGATCTGACAACAAATTATAAATAGTTATTTAATTGAAATTAAAATAGTTTAAATCAGTAACTCCAGATATTCAAATTTAGCCCAATCTGCCTTTCAGCCAATCAGGTCACAGTCTCATGTGACGTCACTTTACCGAGTTATTTTCAATTTTGCAACAGCTGTCTTACCTCTCTGCTCTCTATATTGAAGTCTCGCCCTCTCTCTCTCCGCGCTCTTCATTGAAGTCTCGCACTCTATCTCCGCGCTCTTTAGTGAAGTATCGGCGCCTCTTTCACCGCACTCTTTGTGGGACATTTTCAAACGCCTTCTGAAAGTCCGTAGATCACATCGACTATCTCCCCCTCGTCAACTGTACTAGTTACATCTTCAAAGAATTTCAACAGATTTGCCAAGCATATTTGAATATTGGAATGACATTAGCTACCCTCCAATCTTCATGGATAGTTCCAGAGTCTATAGAATCCCGGAAGATAACTGGCAGCACGGTAGCATTGTGGATAGCACAATTGCTTCACACCGCCAGGGTCCCAGGTTCGATTCCGGCTTGGGTCGCTGTCTGTGCAGAATCTGCACATCCTCCCCGTGTGTGCGTGGGTTTCCTCCGGGTGCTCCGGTTTCCTCCCACAGTCTAAAGATGTGGTTAGGTGGATTGGCCATGACAAATTGCCCTTAGTGTCCAAAATTGCCCTTAGTGTCCAAAACTGCCCTTAGAGGTGGGTGGGGTTACTGGGTTATGGGGATAGGGTGGAGGTGTGGACCTTGGGAGCCGGTGCAGACTCAATGGGCCGAATGGCCTCCTTCTGCACTGTAAATTCTATGATAATTTATGATAACTACCAATGCGTCCACTATTTCCAGAGCCACCTCCTTAAGCACTCTGGGATGCAGATTATCAGGCTCTGAGGATTTATCCGTCTTCAATCCCGTCAATTTTCCCAGCACCATTTCCCTACTAATATTGATCTCCCTATGTTCTTCCTTCTCACTAAACCTTTCATTCGCCAACATTTCTGTTACCTGATTTGTGTCTTCTTTTGTGAAGACAGAACCAAAGTATGTATTCAATTGCTCAGCCATTTCTTTGTCGCTTATTATACATTCGCCTGTTTCTGTCGAGAGGGGCCTACATTTGTCTTCAGCAATCTCTTTCTCTTCACATATCAATAGAACCTCTTAGTGTCAATCTTTATGTTCCCTGCAAGCTTTCTTTTGTACTGTATTTTCCCCTTCTTTATCAATCAATTGGTCCTTCTTTGCTGAATTCTAAACTGCTCCCAATCGTCAGACCTATTATTTTTCTTGGCCATTCTATCTGCTTCTTCCCTCGATCGAACACTATTTCTAATTTCCTTTGTAAGTCATGAATTGGCCCTCCTTACCTTACCCATTTTGCTTGTCTGGACACAAGTGTCATGGCCAATTGCAACTCAACGGGGTCTCACTTGCTCACCCGAGACAGCACACTACCCCGGCAACAACCCTTTCCTCTGGGCCACCGGCCATATTCAGGGCCCTCTGCTCGGGCATGGTTAGGGTCGCAGTTCTGTTGTTCCCCTCCAGTCTTCTACCGCTCCCGGCAATTGTGTGCTGCCTTCCCCTGGTGAGGGGGGAGAACACATACAACAACACCGTTAGACGGTCTGACGCTTGCAGACCAGCGGTTGGGTAGATGTTGGCCTCGATGGCGAGGGCACCCGGCAATGGCAGCTGGCATGGGTGCTGACACATGGGGAAGGGTGGGGGTCTGGCCGTCCCCCGGGGGGGAGGGGCAGTGTTACAGGTGTGTGATGGGACGGGGTTGGTTCCAGGGGTCCAACTCACCCTGGCCGCCGTGGGAAGGTCGTGAGGTTTCTTGCGGCATTGCATGCCAGTCCGGACAATGTTGCCCACGACGCTGACCAACTCTGCCACCTGTGCCCAGGCACGGTGAATGGCGGAGCCTGGATGACATCATCCCAGATCAGGGTATAGGGTCATCCTTCTCTCTTCGACGGCGTCCAGGAAAGTGTCCAGCTCAGCGTCCCTGAACCATGGCACTGTTCTCCTTCCAGCCATCTTGTTGGCTGGGGCGGTGTGTGTGGGGGAGAGGACCGTTTAAATGCCAATCACGAATCCGGCACATTTCCATGGAATTGATTGCGTTCCACATGGCACTGGTGCTAGCCCATTTAAAGTAGCTGAATCGGTGCAGGTGTTGCGCTGGTTTTTCTGTCGTAAAACGCCATACGCCAACACTTAGCCTCAGAAATGGAGAATCCAGTCCGTTTTGCTTTAACTTCACGAATAGACATGGAATTAGTAAACAGAGAAACATAGAAAATAGGAACATGAGGGGGCCATTCAGCCGTTCGAGCCTGCTCCAGCATTCAACATGATCCTCCATCTCAACACTCCAGCGCTCTTCCTATTTAGACTATAAAAATATATCTGTTTCCTTAGAATCATAGAAGAGTCCCTACAGTGCAGCAGGAGACTATTCGGCCCATCGAATCTGCACTGACCCTTTGAAAGAGCACGCTCACTTCGGCCCAATCTCCCACCTTATCATTGTAACCTCGGGACAATTTTGCATATCCAATCCACCTAACCTGCACGTTTTTGGACCGGGGAAAGAAACCAGAGCACCTGGAGAAAATCAACACAGACACGGGGAGAAAGTGCAAACTCCACACAGACAGTCACCCAAGGTCAGAATCGAAGCTGGGTCCCTGGCACTGTTAGACTGCAGTGATAACCACTGTGCCACTGATTTGGACTCCACAGCATTTTGTGGTAGAAAGTTCCACAGATTCAATTCACCACCCTCTGAGGGAATAAGTTTCTCCTTATCTCAGTCCTAAATGGCTACCCTATGTCCCTGAGGCTGTAACTCTTTGTTCTAGCCCCTCCAGCCAGAGGAAACAACATCCCTGGTGTCTGCCTAGTGTGAGAATGCTGGACAGTTGAGTGAGTCGGGAAGCCATTGAGACTAACTTGCTAGATTTACTGCACAACTCAGTTATAATGGACTTGTTGACAAGTTCCAGTTTGCATCAAACATTTGGGGGCAGGCAAGTACAATCTGGTCTTTTTACATTTCAACGTAGTCTATGAATGTGAGGCAATCATATCGATGTTGTAGATTTCTAGATTTTTAAAAGCTTGTTTTCTGTGAGCAACACAGATTCTGACAGCTGACGCCTTGCCCTCAAGGATCTGTGGAGACTGTGTCAGGAAAACAGCTGCTATTTCGTCTTGATGGTTAGTTCTTGCTCCCTGCACAGTCAGTGCCAGCCTCACTGAGCAGAACAGCAGGCCTGATGCAGGCAGGGCTGCCTTGTAATTTGATGCAATCAGCAATAACGGCCTCAGTAACGTTATAGAACATAGAACATAGAACGATACAGCGCAGTACAGGCCCTTCGGCCCTCGATGTTGCACCGACATGGAAAAAACTAAAGGCCATCTAACCTACACTATGCCCTTATCATCCATATGCTTATCCAATAAACTTTTAAATGCCCTCAATGTTGGCGAGTTCACTACTGTTGCAGGTAGGGCATTCCACGGCCTCACCACTCTTTGCGTAAAAAACCCACCTCTGACCTCTGTAATATATCCCTCAATTTAAGGCTATGTCCCCTCGTGCTAGCCACCTCCATCCGTGGGAGAAGGCTCTCGCTGTCCACCCTATCTAACCCTCTGATCATTTTGTATGCCTCTATTAAGTCACCTCTTAACCTTCTTCTCTCTAACGAAAACAACCTCAAGTCCATCAGCCTTTCCTCATAAGATTTTCCTTCCATACCAGGCAACATCCTGGTAAATCTCCTCTGCACCCGTTCCAAAGCTTCCACGTCCTTCCTATAATGAGGCGACCAGAACTGTACGCAATACTCGAAATGCGGCCGTACCAGAGTTTTGTACAACTGCAACATGACCTCATGGCTCCGGAACTCAATCCCTCTACCAATAAAGGCCAACACACCATAGGCCTTCTTCACAACCCTATCAACCTGGGTGGCAACTTTCAGGGATCTATGTAGATGGACACCGAGATCCCTTTGCTCATCCACACTACCAAGAATTTTACCATTAGCCAAATATTCCGCATTCCTGTTATTCTTTCCAAAGTGAATCACTTCACACTTCTCCACATTAAACTCCATTTGCCACCTCTCAGCCCAGCTCTGCAGCTTATCTATGTCCCTCTGTAACCTGCAACATCCTTCCGCACTGTCTACAACTCCACCGACTTTAGTGTCGTCTGCAAATCTACTCACCCATCCTTCTGCGCCCTCCTCTAGGTCATTTATAAAAATGACAAACAGCAACGGCCCCAGAACAGATCCTTGTGGTACGCCACTCGTAACTGAACTCCATTCTGAACATTTCCCATCAACTACCACTCTCTGTCTTCTTTCAACTAGCCAATTTCTGATCCACATCTCTAAATCACCCTCAATCCCCAGCCTCCGTATTTTCTGCAATAGCCGACCATGGGGAACCTTATCAAACGCTTTACTGAAATCCATATACACCACATCAACTGCTCTACCCTCGTCTTCCTGTTCAGTCACCTTCTCAAAGAACTCGATAAGGTTTGTGAGGCATGACCTACCCTTCACAAAACCATGCTGACTATCCCTAATCATATTATTCCTATCTAGATGATTATAAATCGTATCTTTTATAATCCTCTCCAAGACTTTACCCACCACAGACGTTAGGCTCACCGGCCTATAGTTACCGGGGTTATCTCTACTCCCCTTCTTGAACAAAGGGACCACATTTGCTATCCTCCAGTCCTCTGGCACTATTCCTGTAGCCAATGATGACCTAAAAATCAAAGCCAAGGGCTCAGCAATCTCTTCCCTGGCTTCCCAGAGAATCCTAGGATAAATCCCATCAGGCCCCGGGACTTATCTATTTTCACCTTGTCCAGAATTGCCAACACTTCGTCCCTACGCACCTCAATGCCATCTATTCTAATAGCCTGGGTCTCAGCATTCTCCTCCACAATATTATCTTTTTCCTGAGTGAATACTGACGAAAAGTATTCATTTAGTATCTCGCTTATCTCCTCAGCCTCCACACACAACTTCCCACCACTGTCCTTGACTGGCCCTACTCTTACCCTAGTCATTCTTTTATTCCTGACATACCTATAGAAAGCTTTTGGGTTTTCATGTCTAATGGCATCATAATTGCCCGTCCCCCAGCTATAACTCTTACCCTGCGGGGTATACTTATCCCTTTCCATCACTAATGTAAAGGTCACCGAATTGTGGTCACTGTCTTCAAAGTGTTGTTCACCTACCTCCAGATCTAACACCTGGCCTGGTTCATTACCCAAAACCAAATCCAATGTGGCCTCACCTCTTGTTGACCTGTCAACATATTGTGTCAGAAAACCCTCCTGCACACATTGTACAACGAACGACCCATCCAATGTACTCGAACTATATCTTTTCCAGTCAATATTTGGAAAGTTAAAGTCTCCCATAACAACTACCCTGTTACTTTCGCTCTTTTCCAGAATCATCTTCGCCATCCTTTCCTCTACATCTCTAGAACTATTAGGTGGCCTATAGAAAACTCCCAGCGGTGTGACCTCTCCTTTCCTGTTTCTAACCTCAGCCCATACTACCTCGGAAGAAGAGTCCCCATCTTGCATCCTTTCTGCCACCGTAATACTGTCCTTGACTAGCAGCGCCACACCTCCCCCTCTTTTGCCCCCTTCTCTGACCTTACTAAAACACCTAAACCCCAGAACCTGCAACAACCATTCCTGTCCCTGCTCTATCCATGTCTCTGAAATGGACACAACATCGAAGTCCCAGGTACCAACCCATGCTGCCAGTTCCCCTACCTTATTTCGTATACTCCTGGCATTGAAATAGACACACTTCAAACCACCGACCTGAACACTGGTGCCCTCCTGCGAAGTCAAATCTGTGCTCCTGACCTCTCTACTCTCAATCTCCCGTACCCCAAAACTACAATCCAGGTTCCCATGCCCCTGCTGAATTAGTTTAAACCCCCCCAAAGAGTACTAACAAATCCCCCCCCCCAGGATATTGGTGCCCCTCAGGTTCAGATGTCGACCATCCTGTCTATAGAGGTCCCACCTTCCCCAGAAAGAGCCCCAGTTATCCAGAAATCTGAATCCCTCCCGCCTGCACCATCCCTGTAGCCACGTGTTTAATTGCTCTCTCTCCCTATTCCTCATCTCACTATCACGTGGCACGGGCAACAACCCAGAGATAACAACTCTGTTTGTTCTCACTCTGAGCTTCCATCCTAGCTCCCTAAAGGCCTGCCTGACATCCTTGTCCCCTTTCCTACCTATGTCGTTAGTGCCAATGTGGACTACGACTTGGGGCTGCTCCCCTTCCCCCTTAAGGACCCGAAAAACACGATCCGAGACATCACTTACCCTTGCACCTGGGAGGCAACATACCAAACGTGAGTCTCTCTCGCTCCCACAAAATCTCCTATCTGTGCCCCTGACTATTGAGTCCCCAATTACTAATGCTCTGCTCCTCTCCCCCCTTCCCTTCTGAGCAACAGGGACAGACTCCGTGCTAGAGTCCCGTACCTCATGGCTTACCCCTGGTAAGTCTCTCTCTCTCCCCCCCCCCCCCCCCCACAAGTTTAAACTAACGTGGCAGGGAGATGGGAACTGATGCAGGAAGTTAGAGGGAATTAAGGTGGGGACAAAAACAAAAAGCAGCAAGGGGAAAAGTGAAAGGCAGAGAAAACAAAGTTAAAACGCAAAAAGGGCCACAGTACAAGGCACAGAGGCTGTAGAGAACACAGAGAGAGTGCACAAAACATGACCAGACAGATAGTCTGGAAAGCAGGGCAGAGAGCAAGATAAATCTAGATTAAACTGCATTTAACTCAATACAAAAGGCCCAACGGCAAGGCAGATCAACTCAGGACATGGAGGGGTACATGGGACTGGAATATTATAGCTATTATTGAAACATAGCTAAGGGAGGGGCAGGACTGGCAGCTCAATGTTCCAGGGTCCAGATGCTACAGGAAAGATAGAACAAGAGGTAAGAGAGGAGGGGGAGTTGCGTTTTTGATTAGGGGATATATCACGGCAGTACTGGGAGCGGGTATATCGAGGGTTCGTCCACTGAGTCTATATGAGCAGAACTGAAAAATGAGAAGGGAGAGATCACTTTGATAGGATTGTACTACAAGATCCCAAAAAGTCAGCAGGAAATTGAGGAGCAAAAATGTAAGGAAATTATAGATAGCTGCGAGAAAAATTGGGTGGTAATAGTTGGGGACTTTAACCGTCGCAACATTAACTGGGACAGCCAGTTAATTAGGGGCTTGGATGGAGAGAAACTCGTTGAGTGTATTCAGGAGGAATTTCTCATTCAGTGTGTGGATGACCTGACTAGAGAGGGGACAAAACTTGACCTCCCTTTGGGAAATAAGGAAGGGCAGCTGACAGAAGTGTTTGTGAGGGATCACTTTGGGACCAGTGACCATAATTCCATTAGTTTTAAGATAGCTATGGGGAATGATAGTTCTGGCCCAAAATTTAAAATTCTAAATTGGGGCAAGGCCAATTTTGAAGGTATTAGACAGGAACTTTCAAAAGTGATTGGGGGAGTCTGTTGGCAGGCAAAGGCTGATCAGTGGGAGGCTTTCAGAAGTGTGTTAACCAGGGTTTATGGTAAGCACATTCCTTTCAGAGTGAAAGGCAAGGCTGGTCGAAGTTTGGAACCCTGGATGACTCGGGATATTGAGGCCCTGGTTAAAAAGAAGAGGCATATGACATGCATCGGCAGCTGGGATCAAGTGGGTCCCTTGAAGAATGTGGAGGTTGTCGGGGTAAAGAGAGAAATCAGAGGGGAAAAGGGAACATGGGATTGCTTTGGCAGGTAAGGCAAAGGAGCATCCAAAGTGCTTCTCCAAATACACAAAGGGCAAAATAATAATGAGGGAGAGTAGGGACTCTTAAGGATCTACAAGGTCATCTATGTGTGGATCCACAAGAGATGGATCAGATCCTAAATGAATATTTCTCATCGGTATTTACTATTGAGAAAGGTGTGGATGTTAGGGAACTTGGGGAAAGAAATAGTGATGTCTTGAGGTGGTTGAGCTAACGGGTGGTTGTGGAGGGTTGTCTTTCAAGCTGGAAGCCTGTGACCAGCGGTGTGCCTCATGGATCAGTGCTGGGTCCACTGTTACTTGTTATTTATATTAATTATTTGGATGAGAATTCAGGGGGCATGGTTAGTAAGTTTGCAGACGACACCAAGATTGGTGGCATAGTGGACAGTGAAGAAGTTTATCTAGGATTGCAACGGGATCTTGATCAATTGAGTCGGTTGGCCAATGAATGGCAGATGGAGTTTAATTTGGATAAATGTGATTAATGCATTGTGGTAAATCGAATCGGGGCAGGACCTACTCAGTTAATGGTAGGGAGTGGGGGAGAGATACAGATCAAATAGATCTCGAGGTACAGGTTCATAGCTCCTTGAAAGTGGAGTTACAGGTGGACAGGGTGGTGAATAAGGCATTCGACATGCTTGGTTTCGTTGGTCAGAACATTGAATACAGGAGTTGGGACATCTTGCTGAAATTGTACAAGACATTAGCAAGACTAATACTGATACAGTTCTGGTCACCCTATTATAGAAAGGAGATTATTAAATGAGAAAGAGTGCAGAAAAGATTTACTAGGATGCTCCTTGATGGTTTGAGTTATAAGGAGAGGCTGGATAGACTGGTACCTTTTTCCCTGGAGCGTAGGAGGCTTAGGGGTGATCTTGCAGTGGTCTATAAAATAATGAGGGTATAGATAAGGTAGATCGTCAACATCTTTTCCCAAAGGTAGAGGAGTCTAAAACTAGACTGCTGGTTAAAGAGGAAATTAAAGGGCAGCATGGTGGCACAGCCTGCTGCCTCATGGCGCCGAGATCCCAGGTTCGACTCCGGCTCTGGGTCACTGTCCGTCTGGAGTTTGCACATTCTCCCCGTGTTTGCGTGGGTTTCCCCCACAACCCAAAAATGTGCAGGGTAGGTGGATTGGCCATGCTAAATTGCCCCTTAATCGGAAAAAATGAATTGGGTACTCCAAATTTATTTTTAAAAAGAGGAAATTAACGCACTAGTGAGAAAGGATATTAGCTCTGGCAATGTGGAGTCTGTTTGGGTGGAGTTGAAAAATACCATGGGCCAAAAAACATTAGTGAGTGTCATATATAGACCCCCAAACTGCAGTAGTGATGTTGGGAATGGCTTTAAACACAAAATTAGATATGCATGTAATGAGGGAATATCGGTGATCATGGGTGATTTTGCACATTAGATCTGGCAAATCAAATTAGCCACAATGCTATAGAGGAGGAATTCCTAGAGTGTATATGGGATGGTTTTCTTGACCAATATGTGGAGGAGCGAACTAGAGAGCAGTCCATCTTAGACTGGGTATTGTGTAACAAGAAGGGAATCATTGCCAATCTGGTTGTGTATGACCCCTTGGGGATGAGCGACCGTAACATAATCAATTTTTTGTCAATATGGAGAGTGAAGTAGTTGATTCGGACAGGAGGGTGCTGAAGAAAATCTTAAGAAAGGAAACTATGAAGATATAAGACGTGAGTTGGCCTTGATAGATTGGGGAAAGATACTTAGAGGGATAATAGTGGAGGGGCAATGGCAAATTTTCAAGGAACGCATGGGGGAACTGCAGCAATTATTCATTCCTGTCTGGCACAAAGCAAAATGGGTAAGAGGGCCAATCCATGGCTTACAAAGGAAATTAGAAATAGCATCCGTCCAAAGAAGAAGCATACAAATTAGCCAAGAAAAATAATAAGTCTGAGGATTGGGAGTAGTTTAGAATTCAGCAAAGAAGGACCAATTGATTGATAAAGAAGGGGAAAATACAGTACAAAAGGAAGCTTGCAGGGAACATAAAGACTGACAGTAAGAGTTTCTATTGATATAGGAAGAGAAAGAGAATGCTAAAGACAAATGTAGGCGCCCTTCAGACAGAAACAGGGAATGGAAGATAAACATAGAGCATAGAACATAGAGAAATACAGCACAGAACAGGCCCTTCGGCCCACGATGTTGTGCCGAACTTTTGTCGTAGGTTAATCATAGATTATCATAGAATTTTTAGGAAACCGGAGCACCCGGAGGAAACCCATGGACACACGGGGACAAATATGTGGCTGAGGAGAGTGCGAGTGCCGGGGAGGGGGGGTGGGGGGGAGAGTGCCGGGGAGGGGGGGAAGAGTGCCGGGGAGGGGGGGGAGAGAGTGCCGGGGAGGGATGGGAGAGTGCGAGTGACGGGGAGGGGGGGAGGGGGGGGAGAGTGCCGGGGAGGGGGGAGAGTGCCGGGGAGGGGGGAGTTGGGAGGGGTGGTGAGAGCGAGTGCCGGGGTGTTGGGAGGGGTGGCGAGAGTGAGTGCCGGAGGGTTGGGAGGGGTGGTGAGAGCGAGTGCCGGGGTGGGGGGGATGTGGTGAGAGCGAGTGCCGGGGGGGTGGGGGGTTGGGAGGGGTGGTGAGAGCGAGTGCTGGGGCGGGGGTTACGGGCAATGATGACACGTTGTCGTTTCCCCCCCCCCCCCCCACCCGCAGGCCATCATGTTTTCTGATCAGCCAGCGACGTTGGCCACCGTGGTGCCAGCTGCTATTCTACATGTTGCCCTGGAGGAGGAGGAGCGTGGCAGAGAGGCGGCGCAGGCAGCTGCAGAGGAGCATGCCGCAGAGGGGCAGGCAGCAGGCGCCCAGGCTGCAGGGCCACCCGCTCGACAGGAAGAGGAGGGTGAGCACGTTGTGGCGCCACAGCGACAGAGGCGCCCAAGGAGGCCCCGTGTGTACCAGCCCCATTCGTCATGCCAGGACCTCACGGACCGGGGATGCACAGCATTGAGGACCTGGGTTCAATTCCAACCCCAGGTCACTGTTTGTGTGGAGTTTTCACATTCTCCCCATGTCTGCATGGGTCTCACCCCCACAACTCAAAGAAGTGCAGGGAGGTGGAGTGGTACTCTAAATTGCCCCTTAATTGAAAAAAAATTTTAAAAAGTGATTTGAAGTCAGTTGTATTTCAAAGGGGAACATATACAAATTGGAAGATTAGAAATAGATGAGGAAATATAGGGTAAGTGTACTTTTACAATACAGTAACCATGAAATAAGGAATCACAGAATCACTACAGTGCAAAATGAGGCTATTCGACACATGAACTCCACATGGACCCTCCAAAAGAACACCCTACCTACAACACCAGTGCAAGATCAATTCCAGCACCACAGGCCCCGGAGACACAACACAAGTGAATTAACTAATAATTCGTATGAAATTCCTGAAATATTTGGCCCTTAGCGGTCCAATAATTAGTCACCAGGTTTGTAAGTTGAAACACAATTATTGTTTATTTATCACAGATATGAAGTTGAAATATGCAGTAATTACTTTGGAATAATGGCAAGCTAACCTACTACACCCCCTTTCACTGTGCCACCCTCTACCCACCCACACACATACACATAAGACAGACAAACATAGAGGTGTGAAAAGTGGTAAAATAATGAGAATAAAAATAAAAAGGATAAGAGTTTTTGCTTTTGATGATGAGTTCTGTGCAGCAGGCTTTTCTCTAACATGCCCGATTAATCAAAGCCACTGTCTAAGTTGGTTATGTTCTTGCAAGAACATTCATTTAGTTCTCACAGGCAGTATGAATTCTTATGGAGAGATACATTAGCCTTTATTAAACTGCAAAGGTCTACCTTAAATATAAAAGTCTCCTAGTTTCCTCTGTTCAGCATCATATCAAACCAACTGGCTTCACACCTTACTACTTCTCTCTTAAGACTCTTTGTCTCACATCAAACATCAACATCCGGCCCATGTTTTGACCTTAATCTTCTGCAGTTTCAATAGAATGACAACCAGCTTTACTGGGGAGAGAGAAGAGTTCTTACACTCGATTTTTGGAGTGAATTCATTCAATCTTTCCTGCTGAGAGAGAGAGTTGGAATTCCTTCATCCAGGCTTCAGATCCAACAGTGAAATAAAAATATCATCCTTGGCATTGAAAAGTACTTCAGATTAAAAATATCCGATCACGGCCTGTTGCTGGGCAGAATGCAGCCTTCTTGGCTCATTCATTTGCCACCAGCTAAGTCAATCAAATTGAGTCAGCCAACCTGCAATCACCAGCCTAAAACAACGCAGCTTTCTGGATTCTGCTGTTGAAATTAAAAGCACAAGATACTTTCCTTAAAGTCATATGTCCATTAATCTTCCATGGGACAAAATTATGAAAATTATTATTTAAAGAAAGGGGAAATATGTGACTAAAAAAAGGGAAAAGAAAATAGGGTAACCCTTACGTGTCCCATGCCCTCACCCTGTCCCCGTAACTTCACCTTTTGAACATTGAGGAGTAATTTAGCACAGCCAATATACCTAACCTGTACATCGTTGGACTGTGTTTGGAAATTGCAGCACCTGCAGTTAACCCAGAGACACAGGGATAACGTGCAGACTCCACACAGTCACCCAAGGGCAGAAATGAACCTGGGTCCCTGGCGCTGTGCCCCCAAAAATAGGGATTGATCAATTTTGGGAAAAGGGAACTGCTGAAGGATAGTAGGAAACAATAGAGAGAAAGATCAAAGGTAAAAAACAGATTTTAAAAATATTTAAGACTCCGTGTGTGGTATCTGGTGAGATCACAAAGAAGACTGAAGATTTCAAAGAAGACAGAGTACATGCAAGACCAAACGCTGAGAAACAGTTTTCTGTTATTCTTAGAGAGCACCCTAAGTCAGCTAAGTCAATCAAATCGAGTCAGCCAACCTGCAATCACCAGCCTAAAACAACGCAGCTTTCTGGATTCTGCTGTTGAAATTAAAAGCACAAGATACTCACCCTAAGGGTATTGTGTGGTAAAGTTACTGCAATTCTATAGTTTAGATTTTCTAAGGGCAAGAGAGGGTGAGATTTATAACAACCGCAGTGTTGGTACGGTGTTCTCCAGGGATCTTTCCTTTTCCTGAGATATATTAACGATTTTGATCTTGGTATGCAGGGAACAATTTCAAAATTTGCAGATGATACAAAATTTTGGAAATAAGTAAATTGTGAGGTGGACAGAGTACAACCTAAAAAGGACATAGACAAGTTGGTGGAATGGGGAGATAGGCGGCAGATGAAGTTCAGCAGTGTGGGGTGATGCATTTGGGAGGAA
This sequence comes from Scyliorhinus canicula, assembly GCF_902713615.1. Lineage (NCBI taxonomy): Eukaryota > Metazoa > Chordata > Chondrichthyes > Carcharhiniformes > Scyliorhinidae > Scyliorhinus > Scyliorhinus canicula. The sequence continues at coordinate 54,283,263 of NC_052158.1, read as the reverse complement.
GAACATGGAGAGACAATATAAAATACGGAATAAAATTCTGAAACAGGTGGAGGAGCAGGGAGACCTGGATGTATAAGTGTTTAGATCATTGAAGGTGCAGGATAAGTGGAGAAAGCAGGTAATAAAGCATTTAATATCCTGGACTGTATTAATTGGGGCGTAGAACACAAAGACTACAAGAGCAAGGAGGTTATGATGAACTTACACAAGACACTCGTTAGACCTCAGGTGGAATATTGTGCACATTTCTGGGTGCCACACTATAGGAAGGATATGAACACATTAGAGAGAGTGCAGAAGAGGTTTACAAGAATTATTCCAAGGATGAGGAATTTCATTTATGAGGCTAGATTGGAGAGATTGGGACTGTTCTCCTTGGAGAAAAGAAAATTAGGAGGAGATTTGATAAAGATGTTCAAAATCATGAGGGGGCTGGACAGAGTAGATGTGGAAAAACTTTTCCTGATTCTTAAAAGATCAACAATGAGAGGGCACAGATTGAGGGTGATTTGAAAAGAACCAAATTTGATTTGAGGAAAAACCTTTTTTATACAGTGAGTGGTTGGGGTCTGGAATGCACCGCCTAGAAGTGTGGTGGAGGCAGGTTCAATTGAGACATTCAAGAGGGCATTAAATAATTATTTGAATAGAAACAATGTGCAGAGGTTCAGGGAAAGGCAGGGGAATGAACTAAGCTGGTTTGGAGAGCCGGTACAGACAATGGGCCAAATGGCCTCCTGCGCCGTAACAATTCTATGATTCTGCTGCCTTTTAAACAGGAGTGATTTAAACCAAGATCTGTTTAGAAAGGTTTACAAAGTACTTTCAGCTGTGTCAAGGTATTCTTGTGTTTTAAGTGCAATATTTTTATTCATCTATTTTAATAAATGTTTAACCCTAATATAAAATCATCGCCAATTGGTTTGAGAAGTTACTTTCTGATTTCAGAAAATCTCCTCACAATGCACAAGTTGCAAAACTGTTCTGAACAATGTATCAGGTTTCCCTTTGGGATTTGGACAGCTCTGCACTTGCCATCTGCTGTACCAAAACACATGCCACAGATACACTGATCAATCTGCCAAGCTCAAACCGCATTTGATATTAAAAATATTAAGTTAAAATCTATTGCATGGTTGGGGATAATTAACTCCAGCTTCAATGTAAACACCTAACAGTAGAATTTTGGCCTGTGGCCATCTCGATTCAAATTTCTCCAGGATCATAATCCTTTCACTTAAAATGCTGCGAGCTAATAATTCCTCTGGTTGTGACATGTAGCAACATCGCTGGATGTTTGTGAAGATCTCAAAATTTTACCTGCTTAGCACTCAAGGTGACATGTTCATACCTTTTCCAAAAGTACTCAACGGAGATTATGATCCAGGAGGATGCGGGCGGCGGGGGCAGCAAACTGTCAATTCCAGGGGCACAGGGAGGGCTGCACACAAATCATTGCACATTGTGGTGTTATGTTAGAGTACCTTTAAGAAATAGCTGTTTATCGGATGGCTGCAGTGATGTCAGAGAGTGGGTGGAGCTGGGCTGTCTGTCTGCTTTTACTTTTGCTTTGAGCTGTCTGTTACAGGGTGTGTTTAGTTTCGTTTTGCAGAGGGAAGCTGCAGTGAAAGTCAGCAGATGTGAATGGATATCTCTACAAGCTAAAGAGTGTTCATTTGGGTGATTTCAAATTGATAATTGCTCTCAATAGGGAATTTAAACCTGGTGTCTGTGATGAAGATGGTATTTGTCTTATGGATGTTGCAAGGAAAGATTAGGGGTTACTTATAGAATATTGTATCTGTGTTGATGATTGGTGTTGATAGTTGTTAAGATGTTTACTGTGGGTTTATAAAGTGTCAACCGGTTTCATAAATAAACATTGTTTTTTTTGTTTAAAAATACTCTTAGTTCTCTGTTGCATCACACCTGTAAAGTAGGCCCATGTGCTCCCCATAACCACAATCTATTAAAAGTTGTGGGTCTGGTGAACTCCATGATACACTTTGGGGTTCTCTAAACCCTGGTCCATAACAGTGGTCAAGTTTGTATCCCCTATAGACAGAGAATTACAACATGTGGTGAGAGTGGGACCTAGAAATAAGTGTTGGACAAAGGAATTCTTACCGCTGGCAGGAACACAATGTTAGCACCCTGAAATTTCAAAAGACATTTCCCAGTCCCCAAAAAAGTGATGCAAGTAAATGTTTCAACACATAAAAGACAAATCCTGCACCAAAATATGAACATACAAATTAGGAGAAGGGAATTCGGCCCCTTCAGCCTTCTCTGCTATTCAATAAGATCATGGGACGGATCAGTTTGTGGGTTTAATGCTACTTTCCTGTCAACCCCCTTTGGCTCTCTTGTCAATCAAGAACCTTTCTAACTTAGTCTTAAAAATACTCAATGAACCAGCCTCCACTGCTCTCTGGGGAAGCAAATTTCATGGACCAATGACCATCTCCTTCTCAAAACAATGTCTCCTCATTTCTATTTTAAAAGGGAGACTACTTATTTTTGATTGTGTCCTCTAGTTCTTGCCGGTGCCATGTGCTAGCATGTTGAGGAATAGGGAGAGAGTGCCGATAAACATGTGGCTACAGGATGGTGTAGGAGGGAGGGTTTCAGTTACATGGATAATTGGAGCACATTTTGGGGAAGGTGGGACCTGTACAGACAGGACGGTTTGCACCTGAACCAGACGGGCACCAATATCGTGGGAGGGAAATTTGTTGGAGGGAAATTTGTTGTTGGAAGTTCCGGGGTATAGATGTTTCAGTAAATGCAGGGAAGGTGGTAAAAGAGGTGGAGGAATAGCATTGTTAATCAAGGATAGTTTAACGGCTGCAGAAAGGCAGTTCGAGGGGGATCTGCCTACAGAGGTAATATGGGCTGAAGTTAGAAATAGGAAAGGAGCGGTCACGTTGTTAGGAGTTTTCTATAGACCCCCAAATAGTAATAGAGATGTGCAGGAAGAAATTGCAAAACAGATTATGGATAAGTGTGGAGGTCTCAGGGTAGTTTTCATGGGTGACTTTAACTTTCTGTCCAACACTGCCTTTAACTTTCCAAATATTGATTGGAACCTCTATCAGTCAAACAGTTCGGATGGGGCAGTTTTGTACAGTGTGTGCAAGAGGGTTTCCTGACACAATATGTGGATAGGCTGACAAGAGGTGGGGTCACATTGGATTTGGTACTGGGTAATGAACCGGGCCAAGTGTTAGATTTGTTTGTGGGAGAGCACTTTGAAGATAGTGACCACAATTCGGTGTCTTTCACTATTGCAATGGAGAGGGATAGGGCCATACGGCAGGGCAAGATTTATAATTGGGGGAGGGGTAATTATGATGCGATTAGGCAAGAATTAGGGAGCATAAATGGGAACAGAAACTCAGGGAAAGGCACAAATGAAAAGTGGAGCTTGTTCAAGGAACAAATACTGCGTGTCCTTGATAGGTGTGTCCCTGTCAGGCAGGGAGGAAATGGCCGTGTGAGGGTACCATGATTCACAAAAGAGGTTGAATGTCTTATCAAGAGGAAAAAGGAAGTGTATGTAAGGATGAAAAAACAAGGTTCAGTTGGGTCGCTTGAGGGTTACAAGGTAGCAAGGAATGAGCTAAAAAAAAGGGCTTAGGAGAGCTCGGGGGGGCATGAAAAGTCCTTGGCGGGTCAGATCAAGGAAAACCACAAAGCTTTTTACTCTTATGTGAGAAATAAAAGAATGACCAGAGTGATGTTAGGGCCGGTCAACGACAGTCGTGGGAACTTGTGCATGGAGTCAGGAGAGATAGGAGAGGCATTGAATGAATACTTTTCTTCAGTGTTCACCAAGGAGAGGGGCCTTGTTTTTGAGGATGAGAGTGTGATACAGGCGGCTAGGCTGGAGGAGGTAGATGTTCTGAGGGAGGATGTATTAGCAATTTTGAAAAAAACCTTAGGGTCAACAAGTCTCCTGGGCCAGATGGGATATATCCTAGGATTCTTTGGGAGGCAAGGGATGAGATTGCAGAGCCTTTGGCTTTGATCTTTGGGTCCTCACTGTCCACGGGGATAAACCCAGAGGACTGAAGAGTGGCGAATGTTGTTCCTCTGTTCAAGAAAGGGAATAGGAATGACCCTGGTAATTATAGGCCGATTAGTCTTACTTCGGTGGTCGGTAGGTTAATGGAAAAGGTCCTGAAGGATAGGATTTAAGACCATTTGGAAAGATGCAGCTTAATCCGGGATAGTCAACACGGATTCGTGAAGGGTAAGTCTTGCCTCACAAATTTGATTGAATTCTTTGAGGAGGTAACTAAGTGTGTAGATGAAGGTAGAGCAGTTGATGTCGTATACATGGATTTTAGTAAGGTATTTGATAAGGTTCCCTATGGTCGGCTCATGAAGAAAGTAAGGAGGTGTGGGATAGAGGGAAATTTGGCCAATTGGATAAGTAACTGGCTATCACAAGAAGACAGAGGGTGGTGCTGGATGGAAAATGTTCACACTCGAGACCAGTGACCTGTGATGTACCACAAGGGATCAGTGCTGGGTCCTCTGCTATTTGTGATTTTTATCAATGACTTGGAAGAGGGGGCTGAAGGGTGGGTCAGTAAATTTGCTGATGACACCAAGATTGGTGGAGTAGTGGATGAGGTGGAGGGCTGTTGTAGGCTGCAAAGAGATATTGATACGACGCAGAGCTGGGCCAAAAAATGGCAGATGGAGTTTAACCCTGATAAGTGCGAGGTGATTCATTTTGGTATGAAAAATTTGAATGCGGATTACAGTGTCAACGGCAGGGTTCTGAGGAATGTGGAGGAACAGAGAGATCTTGGGGTTCAGGTCCACAGATCTCTGAAGGTTGCCACACAAGTGGATAGAGTCGTGAAGAAGGCCTATAGTGTGTTAGTGTTTATTAACAGGTGGCTTGAGTTTAAGAGCCATGGGTTTATGTTGCAACTGTACATGACCTTGGTGAGACCACACTTGGAATATTGTGTGCAGTTCTGGTCACCTCACTGAAGGAAGGATGTGGAAGCATTGAAAAGGGTGCAAAGGAGATTTACCAGGATGCTGCCTGGTTTGGAGAGTAGGTCTTATGAGGAAAGGATGAGGGAGCTATGGTTTTCTCTTTAGAGTGGAGGAGGATGACAGGAGACTTAATAGAGGTTTATAAGATGATGAGGGGGATAGATAGAGTGGACGTTCAGAGACTATTTCCTCGGGTGGATGTAGCTGTTACAAGGGGGCATAACTATAATATTCAGGGAGGGAGATATAGGAGGGATGTCCGAGGCATGTTCTTTACTCAGAGAGTGGTTAGGGTGTGGAATGGACTGCCTGCTGTGATAGTGGAGTCGGACACTTTCGGAACTTTCAAGCGGTTATTGGATAGGCACATGGAGCACACCAGAATGACAGGGAGTGGGATAGCTTGATCTTGGTTTTGGACAAAGCTCGGCACAACATCAAGGGCCGAAGGGTCTGTTCTGTGCTGTACTGTTCTCTGTTCTAGTTCGAGTCTCTCCATCAAGGGGAAACATCCCGTTAGCATCCACCCTGTCAAATTGTCTCCGGATCTTATACGTTTCAATAAGATCGTCCCTCGTTATTCTCTCATGAACTCTAATGAAACCTCTTTATCCCAGAAAACAGTATTGTGAACCTTCTCTGAACCGCTTCCAAAATATATGTTCTTTTTCTAATAAGCAGACCAAAACTATACTCAGCTGCCGCAAAACTTCCACAATTTTATATTCCATTCCCCTGCAATAAATAACAACATTCCGTTTGCCTTCATATTCATTTGACTCATGTACCAGGACATTCAGATCTCTTGTACTCAAAAGTTCTGCAATCTCTCTATTTGAATAATATGCTGATTTTCTATTCTTCCTGCCAAAGTGCAAAAGTTCACTTTTTCCACATTACACTCCATCTTTTGATTTGTTGTCTCCTTATCTCTTTACAGGGTCTAATGTTTGTGATTTTCTCCAGTCACTGCAGTGTCCACTGGTCACAGAACGCCTCAGTTGACAATGTGTACTCCTTCTTGAGGACCATCTGGGCGTGGACACCCCTTGGGTTGTGTCCATCCTGGACCTTTGGGCAGGTTTGTAAGCAGTCCCAAGTGAAGATTCTCGCTAATTATCAGAGGTATCTGTCTGAAATGGAGCCTGAGGTTGACGGACAGCTCTCCAAACAATGAAATCAACTGAAAAGCTGTTTACAACCTCAGAGGTTCCCATTGGGGTAGGGGTGGACTCTTGTGTGGACAGTGAGTTTTACAGCACAGAAAAAGGCCCTTCATATCTGTGCTGGCCATCAAGCACCTATCTCTTCTCATCCCATTTTCCAGGGCTTGGTCTGTAGCCTTGTATGCTATGGCATTTCAAGCATTCATTTAAATATTTCTTATTGTGAGGGTTCTCGCCCCTACCACTCTTTCAGGCAGTGATTTCCAGATTCTCACCACCCTCCGTGTGAAAACATTTTTCCTCTAATCCCCTGCCCCTGACCTTAGGTCTATGTCCCCAGGTTATTGACCCCTTGACTAAGGGAAATGTTTCTTCCTATTCACCCTATTTATGTCCCTCATAATTTTGTACACCTCAATCAGATCACCACTCAGCTTTCTCTGCTCTGAGGAAAACAATTCCAGCCTAACTCTCTTCAAAGCTGAAACACTCCAGCCCAGACAAAATCCTGTTGAATCTTCTCTGCACTCTTTCCTGTGCAATCACATCCTCCCTGTAGTGTGGCGGCCAGAACTGTACACAGTACTTTAGCTGTGGGAGGCACGTTACCACAGTGATTTAGGGATCTTTGGACATGCACCCCAAGGTCTGTCTGCTCCTCTGTACATCGCCGTGCCCTACGGTTCATTTTGTATTCAGTTGCCTTCTTAGTTCTCCCAAAATGCACCACCTCACACTCTGATTTTCATTTCATTTCAGAGTTAAATTCCATTTGCCACTGTTCTTCCCATCTGACCTGCTTTCCCTCCTCACTGTTTACCACACCACCAATTTTCGTGTCACCTGTGAACTTACAGATCATACTCCCCAGATTCAGTCCTAGATCGGGCTGAGGGAGTGGACAGTGCCCAGGACACAGCTTGGTCAGTGTGGACAGAGTTAGCTGGAGATTGTGGGTGGGGATGGGATCGATCCCCATCCTCAGACAGCCCACATCGAGGAAGAGTGGGAGCTGTTCGTTTTGGGTTGGAACTGATTCCCCATCACAGGAGGGCAAAGCCAAGCAGGGGGCAAAGGCCTAGTGCAAACACACGATGCAGCCACTTCAAACCGCGTGCCCAGACTAGCGCAGTCGCTGGAAGCGCACGCGCGCTGCCCGGGCCCGGCCGAGGCGCACGCGCGCTGCCCGGGCCCGGCCGAGGCGCAGGCGCGCTGCCCGGGCCCGGCCGAGGCGCAGGCGCGCTGTCCGGTCCCGGCCGAGGCGCAGGCGCGCTGCCCGGGGCCCAGACACCGCCATGAAGATGCCGAGAGGGGGATGGAGTTGGAGTTTCCCCGGCGCGGGTTAGAGCCCGGAGCGGACACTGAGCTGAGAGAGCGGCGCTCGGCAATGGCGACCACAGCCCCAGGCCGGGGGATATTGCCAATTCTGTGGCGGGCCCTTGTGCTGCTTGGGAGCTGTGGCGGCTTGTGTCGGGGTGGACCAGGGATTAACGTTTACCTGAGCGTGGAGGAGATGCGGAGGCTAATCGGTGAGTTGGGGGCGGGCCGGGGGAGGGAGGGAGACCGCTGACCGCTGACCGCCCCTCGGCGGGGAACTGCTCCTGGGCCCGAGGTTAATGCCGAGTTAGGGTGACCCCCATCCCGGGGGGAAAGGCCTGGGCTCAGCCTGGGCGATGGGCAGGGGATATGGCTGCAGTGATTTATCCAGAGGGGAGAGCTGAGGAGCTTCCCCAGCACAAAGAAGCTGACTGTGTGTGGATACAGACTGTCTCCCACAGCAATACCATCCCATCCTCATTATCCAGTTCAAACAATATGATTTAAATCCTCATCTGTATCATAGTTTGCATAACATAGTTTATTGGCAAAATATATCTTGTACAACATTGAGGTGAAACTTAATTTCTGTAATGCAGAAAATTGGCTGGTTTGTAAAGCTCCTTAAAATAGGCTTGTTTGCAAATAATAACCTCTTTGAAGTGCTCATTGCCAGGCGAATTTATAAAAATACCACTCTTAAGTACAAACAGGACCCTCTGTCCAGAGGTATAAACCATACTCTTAAACTGATTGGTCAGTATCGATCAGAAAGGGCTTGAATGGCTGAAGATGTTTCTCACCATCAGGTGATGGTGTGCTGTCATGCTCGTGGTCAGTGACAGAAAGTTTCATATCGTGAAGTTGGGAGATTAAAGCATTAATAAATGCTACCTCATCGTGGAAGGGAAATTGAGTGTTAAACTTCAAAACAACATAGGATGGTGGAGTAGGCGGAAGAGTGACAGATAACAACATTTTAAAGCAGAGAACTGAGAAGTGATACATTTGGGAGGAAGAACAACGAGAGACAATATAAAATAGAGTACAATTTGAAAGGGGGCGCAGGAGGTGAAGAACCTGTAAGTCATAGTGCAGAAATCATAGAAGGTTGCAGGGCAGGTTGAGAAATCAGGTTTGGACCGAATAAAAAGAAACAAAGTACAAAAGCAAGGGAGCTCCGTTTTAACTTCTGCTTCAGCCCTGAATGGAGTGTTATATTCAATTCTGGATATCATACTTCAGGAAGGCCATTCAGCCTTTGGAATATGTTCTACTGTGTGATGAGATTATTGCCTAATCTGATTGTGGCTTCACTTCTACCGTTCTGTCAGATCCCCCCCCACCATAACACTTGAACACCTTGTCAGTGAATAATCTGTGTAACTCGTATATACTCAATGACCCAGTTTCCGCTGCTCCCTGGGGAAAGAATGCTCCAGACTAACTCTGAGAGAAAATAAGTTTCTTCTTATTGGAGTGCTAAATTGGAGACTCCTGATTTTATACTGTGCCTCTGAGGGGAAACATGAACATTGTCTAGTCACCTCAGGATCTTGTATGTTTCAATAAGATCATAGAATTCCTACAGAAGGAAGCCATTCGGCCCATCAGATCTACACCGACTCTCCAAAAGAGCACCCTCCCTAGACCCAGTCCTCAGTCTAACCTTTGGACACTAAGGGACAATTTAGCACGATCTATCCACCTAACTTGCACATCTTTGGACTAGATCACCTCTTAGTCTTCTAAATTCTATTCCAGCCTTTCCTGTCAACCCCGGAATCAGTTGAATAAACCTCCTCCATGCTTCTAATGCACTTTTCTCCTTTCTTTAGGAAGGAGTCAAAACTGTACACCTCAAATTCAATCTCATTAAACCCCTGTACAAGTGTAGCAGTGCTTCCTACTTCTATACTCGATTCCCTTGTCACTCGATAAATTGTCTCTTCATGCCCAAACGGTTCGGTGGGGTTACTGGGTTACGGGGATGGGGTGGACGTGTGGAAGGTACTCTTTCCAAGGGCTGGTGCAGACTCGATGGGCCAAATGGCCTCCACTGTAAATTCTATGATTCTATGATCCATTTATCCCTACTATCTGTTTCCTGTTAACTAACCAATCCTTTATCCATGCTAACCGTCTTAAACCTCTGATTCTTAATGCTTCCACCAATGGGAACAGTTTGTCCCTATCTACTCTGTCTATATGCCTCATGATTTTGAGCACCTCGACTCTCTCCTCTAAGGAGAACAGTCCCATCTCCTTCAATGTATCTACATAACTGAAGTTCCTCCATGTTACCCCCACACCTGGAGCTCTTGTTTTATGTGGTAACGTGAAGACATTAGAGGGGCTCCAGAAAACATTCACGCGGATGGTTCCAGGAATGAAGAACTTCAATTAACTGGATCAGTTGGAGAAGTTGAAGTTAAACAATAAGATTTTCTTAAACTTGGAGAATGGGCATGTGAATGCCAAATTAACTTCAATAGAGAGAACTGAGGGGTGGTGCGTTTTGCTCAAATGAATGAGGTCCCACACACCTTGGGAGAAAGTAAATGCGGGAAGAGAAACAGATTTACAAATCATTAAAAGGAGCACCATAAGTTAATAAGGCAATGAAACGTTCAAACAAGCATTCAACTTTACTTCTCAAATACCAGAATTGAAATCAAACCAGTTACTTTTAACTTGTATTGAATCTTTCGACTGTTCCAATAACCTTATTACAGAAAGAATATAGAGATATTGAAGAAGGTACAAACAAGATTTACGAGGATAGTGCCAGAGCTAAAAAATCAACTAAGCAAGAAAGCCTGACCTAGCTGGGTTTTAATAGGGTACCAGGTTAAAGTCCAACAGGTTTGTTTCAAACCTGAGGAAGGAGCTGCGCTCCGAAAGCTCGTGTTTGAAACAAACCTGTTGGACTTTAACCTGGTGTTGTAAGACTTCTTACTGTGCTCACCCCAATCCAACACCGGCATCTCCACATCATGGCTACCATCGACACCGCAAACTGCCAGCTCAAAGTGGAGAGGATCTCCAGGAAGATCACGCATATAGACACTGACACGTGAGGAAGAAGCAGTGCTCCGAAAGCTCGTGTTTAAAACAAACCTGTTGGACTTTAACCTGGTGTTGTATGACTTCTTACTGTGCTCACCCCAGTCCAACACCGGCATCTCCACATCATCTTTAATAGGGTAGACATAGAGAGGATGTCGCCTTGAGAGGATGACGAGACTAAATTTCATAAATATGAAATAATCTCAAATAAATCTAATAGGTAATTCAGGAGGAAGTAATATACCCAGATAGTGAATAGAATTTGGAACTTGTTACTGCAGGGACCAGTTGAAGTGAAAATCATAGGTGCAGTTTTGGAAAATTATAGAATAGTTACGGTACAGAAGGAGGCCATTTGGCCTATCATGTCTGTGCTGGCTCTCTGGAAGAACAATTCACCTACTGCCATTCCCCTGTCTTTTCCCACATTCTGTCTTTTGAGAAATCCAATTCACACTTTAATGTCCCGATTAATCCTGCCTTTAACGCACTCTGGCTGCCCGTTCCAGACTAACAACTTATTGAACGAAAAGGCTTTTCCCAATGTCACCATTACTTCTTTTGCAAATTGCACTCTGTACCTTAAATCTGTGCTCTCTGGTCCTTGATCCTTTCACCAATGGGACAGTTTCTCCCTCTGTCCAGAGCATTCATGATGTTGAACACCTTGATCAAATCTCCCCTCTACCTTTTCTTCTCCAAGGAGAACAATTCCAACTTCTCTAATCTATCCATGTAACTGACGTTCCATACCCTGAAACTGTTGTTGCAAATCCTTCTCATGGTTTTGTATCATCTGTAAATTTTGAAATAATGTCCTGCACATCAAAGTCTAGGTCGTTAATACATATATCAGGGTGAACAAGTATCCCATCATTTCAGATCTGACCCTGGAAAACAATAAATACTCGCTGATAACAAAACACCAGCTGCTGGGCATGTGCTGCAAACTTTCTTCCAGCCAGCAAAATAACTGTTCACTCCTGTCTGCTTCCTGTCACTCAAACAGTTTTGTATCCAAGTTGCTGCTGTCCCTTTTATTCCATGAGCTATAACTTTGTTCCCAAGTGTGGCACTGTATCAAATGACTTGAGGGCAGCACAGTGGTTCAATGCTTAGCACAGCTGCCTCACGGCGCTGAGGTTCGATCCTGGCTCTGGTCACTGTTCCGTGTGGAGTTTGCACATTCTCTCTATGTTTGCAGGGGTTTCGCCTCCACAACCCAAAGATGTGCAGGGTAGGTGGACTGGCCACGCTAAATTTCCCCTTAATTGGAAAAAATTAATTGGGTACTTGAAATCTTTATATAAAAAAAATGACTTTTAGACCATAAGACGTAGAAACACAATTGGGCCACTCGGCTTAGCAACAGTGCCTTCAGTTCCTTCCTCCAGATCATTAATGTATGTTGTGAAAAGTTGTGGTCCCTGCACAGATCCTGCACACACCACTAGTCAGCAGCTGCCATCCTGAAAAAGACCCCTTTATCCCCACTCTCTGCCAGTCAGCCAATCCTCTATCCATGCCAGGATCTTGCCCTTAACATCATGAGGTCTTGACTTTTTAAAAATAAAAATAGCATAGTGGTTTGCACTGTTGCTTCACAGCTCCAGGCTCCCAGGTTCAATTCCCGGCTGGGTCACTGTCTGTGCGAAGTCTGCACATTCTCCCCGTGTCTGCGTGGGTTTCCAGTTGGTGGGTGCTCCAGTTTCCTACCACAGTCCAAAGATGTGCGGGTTAGGTGGATTGGCCATGCTAAATTGCCCTTGGTGTCCAAAAATGTAAAGTGGGGATTGCGGGGATAGGGTAGATACGTGGGCTCGAGAATGGTGCTCTTTGTAAGGACTTGTGCAGACTCGATGGACCAAATTGCCTCCTCCTGCACTGTAAGTTCTATGATTCTATGAACTCTAACAGATTTGTCAGACATGACCTTCCTTTGACAAAGCCGAGCTGACTCAGTCCTATTTTATCATGCACTTTCAAGTACTCTGCGATCTCATCTTTAATAACGGACTCTAAAATCTTACCAATGACCAAAGTCAGGCTAACCGGCCTATAATTTCCCATCTTCTGCCTCCCTCCCTTCTTAAACAATGGTGTTACATTAGCCACTTTTCAGTCCTCTCGGACCCTTCCTGCCTCCAGGGATTCCTGAAAGATCGCCACCAATGCCTCCACAATCTCCTCGGCTATCTCTGTTACAACCCTGGGGTGTACGCCATCCGGTCCAGGTGATGTATCCACCTTCAGACCTTTCAGTTTCCTCAGAATCTTCTCCTCAGTAATGGTCACTCACTCACCTCTGTCCCATAATTTTCCTGGAGCTCTGGTATCTTCCACCGTGAAGACTGATGGAAAGTAACTATTCAGTTTGTCTGCAATTTCTTTGTTTCCTATTACTACTTTTCCAGCCATGTTTTCCAGTGGTCCAATGCCTACTTTGTCTCTCTCTTACCTTTTATATATTGAAAAAACTCTTCCTATTTTTTTTTATATTACTAGCTAGCTTGCACTCATATTTCATCTTCACTCCCCTTATTGCTTGTTTAGTTGTCCTCTGCTCACTTTTAAAGGCTTTCCAATCCTTTGGCTTCTCACTAATCCTTGCCACTTTGTATGCCTTTTTGTTTGCTTTTATGCTGCCCTTGACTTCCCTCGTTAACCATGGATGCCATGTTTTCTCCTTCTTGGGATGAATTTCTGCTGTGCCTCCTGAATAACCCCAAAACATTCCTGCCATTGCTGTTACACTGTCTTCCCTACCAGACTCCTTTTCCAAACAACTCTGGCCAGCTCCTCCCTCATGTCTTTTTTTAAAAAATATTTAGATTAGCCAATTATTTTTTCCAATTAAGGGGCAATTTAGCGTGGCCAATCCACCTACTCTGCACATTTTTGGGTTGTGGGGGCGAAACCCACGCAGACACGGGGAGAACGTGCAAACTCCACACGGACAGTGACCCAGAGCCGGGATCGAACCTGGGCCCTCAGCGCCGTGAGGCGGTTGTGCTAACCACTAGGCCACCGTGCTGCCCCTCCTCCCTCATGTCTTTGTAGTTACCCTTATTTAATTGAAATACTATTACATCTGATTGCAGCTTCTCCCTCTTGGGCTGCAGGGTAAATTCTATCATATTGTGGTCGCTGCCCCCTAAGGGTTCCTTCACCTTAAGATCCCTAATCCAGTCTGCCTCATTACACATCACCAAATCCAGAATTGCCTGTTCCCTATTGGGCTCTACCATAAGCTGCTCCAAAAATCCATCTCTTAAACATTCCACAAATTCCTTTTCTTGGGATTCACTTCCAATACCAACCTGATTTTCACAGTCCACCTGCGTATTGAAGTCGACCATGATTGTAATATTGCCTTTTTTTGCTTTCTCTATCTCGATTTATTTTCTGCCCTACATCCTGACTACTGCTAGGGGCCTGTACATAACTCCTATCAGGGTCTTTTTACCTTTGCGATTCAAAGACTCCACTTCCACTGCCTTTTTCAGCTCTTCTCCATCCAGCTGGAGGGCAAGAGATAAACTTCAATCCTTAAACTGAAAGTTACACAAAGAGCTCTGCATAGATGCCTTAATTGCAGAATGCATTTCAAAATACATAACAACTCATAATGAATTGGCAAAATATAGAGATTCTGTGCCTTCTGATCCTATATTGCTCCTTGCTATCGATTTAACTTCATTCCTTACTGATATTGCAGCCCCCTTTGCCCATCGGCCTGTCCTTTCGATAGGACACATATCCTTGTATATTTAGATCCCAACCCTGATACTCTTGCAGCCAAGTCTCTGATGCCCGCAACATCGTACCGGCCAATTTCAACGTGTGCAACAAGCTCATTTACCTTGTTCCGTATACTGCACGCATTTAGGTACAACACCCTCAGTCCTCACACACAATTTACAGTGCAGAAGAAGGCCATTCGGCCCATCGAGTCTGCACCGGCTCTTGGAAAGAGCACCCTACCCAAGGTCAACACCTCCATCCTATCCCCATAACCCAGTAACCCCACCCAACACTGACGGCAATTGTTGACACTAAGGGCAATTTATCATGGCCAATCCACCTAACCTGCACATCTTTGGACTGTGGGAGGAAACCGGAGCACCCGGAGGAAACCCACGCACACACGGGTTGTCACCTTTTTTGCTCTGCCTGAGGGTGATGTTGTTCTCTTATTTTAGAAGTACATGTCCATCACATCACCAGTATTGTCCATATTAACCCTCTTTTACCTCTTGAAGAAATTGAAGCAAGCTGTTTAAACATGATTTTCTGTCAACAAATCTGTGCAGGCGTTCCATAATTAATCAGGATTTGTCCAAGTCACTATTTTCTCTCAAATTAAAGTTGGAATCTTTCTCACCAACAGCCTGTAATTGCTGGACTTAATAGTAGATAAATAGATAAGAAAGAAGTGTGTTGATAGTTGAAGTGAGGAGGGAGAAGGTGCAGGTGAAGTATAAACAGCGGCAGAGACAAGTTGGGGTAAGTTCTAGGTTTGCAAGTAACTGAAATTTTTTGCTAGGTGCAATTGCTAACAAGTTGAACATGTTTTGCCAATGTTTCACTGACTTATGTATTTTGAAATGCATTCTGCAATTAGGACCTCTGTGCAGGTAAAAACCTGTGCTTAATTGTGTTTGTGTAACTTTTAGTTTAAGTATTGAAGTTTATCTCTGTTGCCCTCCAGCTGGATGGAGGAGAGCTGAAAAAGGCAGTGGAAATTGAGTCTTTGAATATTTTTAAGGCAGAGGTGGATAGATTCTTGATTAACGTGAGGCCGAAAGGTTATCTGTGGTCAGCAGGAGTGTGAGGTTTGTTGCTCGTTCTGGGTGAGTGTGCTTTACACTCAATTGGCTCTGTTTTATTCCTTAGATCTAGAGTCGCCAGGTATCCTTATGATACCGCTTCGAGGTTCAAGTTCAGATCAGTGACTCAATACACCAGTTAGTAAGTTCAAACAAGACACGTTTATTATTACACAGTTATTTGCTACTCATGCATATAATACTAAGACTAAACTGTTCCTACCACTACTAGGCCAATACTTATCTGGAATAAGGGAACTGCCGGATCAGGGAACAATGGCCTCTTGCTTTGTCCTGGATCCGCAGGCTTCCAGTTGGTGTGGACTAAAGTGTCTACTCTCGTAGCGTGCGTTGTATGACACTTGCTTGTCGGTGTAGCAATTGGCCAGGCCTCTCCTTCTCACGTCCAAGTTCCTGGAGAGCTGCTGCAAAGGTGTTCTGCTGGGAGGGCCGGCTAAGAGAGAGAGCTGGGGTCGGGGTCTCTGTCTTATACTGTTTTGGGTTTCGCGCCCATCTGGGCGGACCCTCTATAAACTTGCAATCGATTGGGTCTCTTCCCAATCGATTGATTTGAATTTCCCCAATAACGGGGCTGTTCCTCGATCACTGGGCGGTTCTTGGGGCTGTTTGTATCTTATTGTCCGGGACTCCTGCTGGCGCCAAAGAGTCTAGCTTGGCCTTTGTTATTCTTAATAGTGTCCATTGTGCCCGGGAATCACCGGGAATCGCTCAATTAATATGCGCAGCTTGTTAGTTTCTATGCTGTCTGGTTTCTTCACAGACAGAATCCACAGAGTGGTTCTGCAACCTGCTTGCCTCTCTGACATTGTCCAATTTTCCCTGCATGCAATTCAATGTTCCATTTTATGTCGGGAAGTGGCCAACTTCGGTGGCTACAGGTTCAGATCGCAATCCGATCAGCCAGGGTAAAACGGTGACGAGGGAGAGAATAGGACCTCTAAAGGATAAACAAGGTCATCTATGTGCAGATCTGTGGCGCAGTGGTTCGCACTGTATTCTCATGCACCGAGATCCCAAGTTCAATCCCGGCTCTGGGTCACTGTCCGTGTGGAGTTTGTACATTCTCTCCGTGTTTGCGTGGGTTTCGCCCTCTATCTGCACATCCACAAGGGATGAGAGAGGTCCTAAATGAATATTTATCGTCAGTATTTACTGTTGAGAAAGACATGAATGTTGGGGAAATTGAGGAAATAAAAAGTGATGTCTTGAGGAGTGTACATATTACAGAGAAGGATGTGCTGGAGGTATTAAACGCATCAAGATAGGTAAATCCCCGGAACCTGATGAAATTTATCCCAGGACGTTGTGGGAGACCAGGGAGAAATTGCCGGCCCCCTAGCTGAGATATTTGAATTATTGACAGCCACAGGAGAGGTGCCTGAAGATTGCAGGGTAGTAAATGCTGTGCCCTTGTTTAAGAAGGGCTATAGGGATAAGCCTGGGAACGACAGACCGGTTAGCCTTACTTCTGAAGTGGGTAAATTGTTAGGTATTCTGAGGGATCTACAGGCAAGGGCTAATTGGGGAAAGTCAGCATGGCTTTGTAAGGGGAAAGTCATGTCTCTCAAATTTTGAGTTTTTTGAAGGGGCAACCAAGAAGGTAGATGTGGGCAGTGCAGTCGACTTTGTCTACATGGACTTTAGCCAGGCCTTTGACAAGGTACCGCATAGTAGGTTGTGGCAAATGGTAAAATCTCACGGGATCCAGGGTGAGGTAGCCAATTGGATACAAAATTGGCTTGGCAACCAAAGCCGAAGAGTGGTTGTGGAGTGTTGTTTTTCAAACTGGAGGCCTGTGACCAGCGGTGAGAGTCTAAAACAAGGTTTAAGATGTGAGCAGAGAGATACAAAAGAGACCAGAGAGGAAATTATTTCGGAGGGTAGTGAGCATCTGGAATGGGCTGCCAGAGGCAGTGGTAGAGGCGGGTACAATTTTTTCCTTTAAAAAAAACAGTTAAGACAGTTAGATGGGCAGGGTGGGTATAGAGGGATGTGGGCCAAATGCGGGAAAGTGGGACTAGCTTAGTGATAGAAACTGGGCATCATGGAGTAGCCGGACTGAAAGGCCTGTTTCCATGATGTAAATCTTTCTGACTATGACTCTACCTTATTGAAGGGCAGAGTAGACTTGAGGGTCTGAGTGGCCTACTCCTCTTAATTGATATGATCTTAGTTCAGAAGGAAATGGATGAGTATTGAGATAATTGTGTTGCAGTGGTACAAGAACAGGTTCTCATTTGGTAATCTGCAGCCCGTTGGGCTCTACAGGAAGGTTTTAAAGCATGTGCCAAAGATTAATGTAATAATAGACCATTGAAAATTGAACATAGAACGTACAGTGCAGAAGGAGGCTATTTGGCCCATCGAGTCTGCACCGACCCACTTAAGCCCTCACTTCCACCCTATCCCTGTAACCCAATAACCTCTCCTAACCTTTTTGGACACTAAGGGGAATTTAGAATGGCCAATCCACCTCACCTACACGTCTTTGGGCTGTGGGAGGAAACCGGAGCACCCACGCAAACACGGGCAGAACGTGCAGACCCCGCACAGACAGTGACCCAGTGGGCAATCGAACATGGGACCCTGGCGCTGTAAAGCCACAGTGGTATCCACTTGTGCTGCCCCTGAAAGTGAAGGTTGAAGTTCTGCAGACTCACAAGGCTTGTGTTTCGTTTCACTTTTGGTTTGGCAGTCTGGGTGAAGGATTCCAACTAAGATTTGCAAAAGATTCAACTACACTCTCTTCATCAAGTCACCGTGAGGGTTGACTCTCTCTCCAGTATGTCTGGGTGCTGTTGTCTCAAGACTGCAAAGGCTTGAATTCAAACCCCAAGCTGAAGGCAAGGTTTGATGTGAGACAGTGTCTCCGGGAGGAAATAGGCCTGAATGTGAACTTTTACGTTGAAGGTCTAGTTTGATTCCCTTCTGTAGTGTTGGGATTCTATGATAAGAACTAAACAACAGAAGGCCTGTAAGTACCTGAATGAAGTTCTCTGCCAAGAAGACCACCATCAGCTGTAAACCAGAGGCTTTGTTCAATCAGCGTGCTGTTAGCAAAGCCTTCTACAAAGCTACCATTGGAAGAAGCAAAGACTCTGATCTTTTGACGTTCATCCTTATTGTTTTTGCCCTCTCCTGTGTGTGTATATATGTGTGTGTGTGTGTCTCAGTTCACTATCTATTTCACCTTTAATCTTGTTATAAATAAATAGTAATTGCGTTTCAACTTCCAAACCTGGTGATTGTAATTATTAGGCCATCAAGGGCTAAAGATTTGGGGATTTTTACAAGAGTTATTGGTTCATTAACTTGTGTTGTAATTCCTGGGCACCTGGGGCTGGAATCGACAGTGCAAGGGTGGTGTATCAGAGAGAGAAACTCAAGCTGGTGCAATGGGCAGCACGGTAGCATAGTGAATAGCAATATGGCTTCATAGCGCCAGGGTCCCAGGTTCGATTCCCGGCTTGAGTCACTGTCTGTGCAGAGTCTGCACATTCTCCCTGTGTCTGCGTAGGTTTCCTCCCGAAAGACGTGTTTTTAGGTAATTTGGATATTCTGCATTCTCCCTTGGTGTACCGGAACAGGTGCCGGAGTGTGTCGACTAGGGACTTTTCACAGTAACTTCATTGCAGTGTTAATGTAAGCCTTCTTGTGACAATAAAGATTATTATTAAGTGCAACAATGCTATATGAACGTTAGGAGGGAGAGAAGATCGGATCGGGCACTTGGTAAAATGTTTACAATGTATTTTTGTTTTCCTTATAAAGCAGCAACTTACAAGGGTCTGTGCCCAAAATATAAAGTGTTTTGATGCCTTTGAGGTCTGTATCTGTGTGATATTTGAGTGGAAAAACACTGGTCAGGAAATAACTTGTTACGGTTGCTGTGTAACTGAATTGTACGAACAATCATTAATGTAAATACCGTATATATCTATTTTAAGTCTGTAATTCCAGGAGTGAATTAACAAGTTAGAAGTTTCAGTTGAGTTAGTAAATACAGCCTTGTCTTTCACCTGTCTTTGTTCTGAGAGTTGGCTGCACTGTAAACAATCTTTGTGCACTGATTCCTGTTCTCCGCTGCCCACACTGTCTATCCTATTGAGGCCAATCCATCTGGTATCTTGTGTTGCCCTATTATGTATTCTCATGTATTTTCTTGAATTCTGTTTAATTCCATTTTCTTCTATGTACTGAATGATCTGTTGAGCTGCTTGCAGAAAAATACTTTTCACTGTACCTCGGTACACGTGACAATAAACAAATCCAATCCAATCCAATCCAATCCATGTCACCATGGGTCTTCATTATGGCCGCTTCGCAGGTGTTTTGCTTGTATTACCTCTCATTTGTCTACTTGGCTGTTCATGACACTAATAATATCCATCTAAATCCTTTAATTTCAAATACTCTATTCTTATTTCCTGTTGTCGCATTGGAAATTAGAATTGTGTAAGATAGCCAGGAATCATCAGTATATAATGCTTGCCTAAAGTATATAGAACTTGCAGATTGGAATAATTTGAGAGATGTTTATGGGTAATTGTGTGGAAAAAAGAGAGAATTTCAGCACAAGATGGGGAAAATTTGAGGATAGTAATTGAGTTGTATCGTTATTTCTGTTTTCTTGCATTTGATGTGTAACTGATTATTTTGTCGTAGGAATACTTGTGTACAGGGGACTGTGGATGTTTTAAAGATTTCCAAAGCAAGAATTTTGCAGAGTCCTAGTATCAAAGACTGACACCTGGATCTGCAACATTTTGACTGGTGAAGTAGAAATATCTAGTTGATGGAGCAGAGGTGCAAAGCTCATGATGAGATTTTAGTTGTTTGATTGGAATCAAGTTTTTGAAATGTTTGGTGATCAATGGTATTTTGATCAGCAATGTTTTGTAGGTAAGTTATCATTATTGGTTGTTTGGGGTAGTGAAGGGTGAAATATTTGATCTAAATTGGAAAAGTAAAGATAAATCAGTTTTAAAACCTTTTGTGGTTGTATTCATACTTTGAATTGTTAGTGTTTGGTTATTTCATTTTTGTTTAATGCCGGTTGGGATTTGTTTTCATTATAATATAGTTTATTGAAGCTTGCTGGCTAGGCCACATGACAAGCTGATGAAATACAAATGTCTGCTGTTCTTAATCTTCTAGGCCAACAGTTCTCAAACGTGTTTCTACAGATGTTGTTATCTTATGCTTTCTGAAATATTCCCTGCACATTCTCCACCCAGATGACACACCTAGCTCACTTTACGTTGTGCTTGTGGTAACTGCAGTTCACACCCATCTCCTGGCATGCACAAAAAAGTGTTCTGGCCTGAACACTTTACCCACCTTATGAGGCCAGCATTGCCTGGTAAACATTCATGGATGCTTGATAAATCTCCAAGGACCCCTATTTTTGAACTATAATTTTAAGTGGTAGAGTTTGGTGTTGCTCGTTTTGATCCCAACAGCTTCACCAATACTGTTGCTAATAATAATGATGTTGGTGAACCACAAGCCTTACCTTATATCGATCAAATGATCATACAACCAGTTAGTTAGTTCAAAAAATGGTTTATTTACATACACAAGAGTTAACACAATATCGACTACGAGTTAAACTACACCTATCAGCTACAATAACCTATACTTCAGGGCGACCGGCACTGTGCAAATGGATAAGGCCTTTATCTGGATTTCAATTGGCTGGTTCAAAGAAAGTGGCTCTGTATCTGCTGGGCTCATCCGTCAGGTAGCGATCATTGGTCTTGAACTTGGTTAGCTGATCCTGCGACAATTGGTTTGGCACAGGCCGGATCCAAAAGAGACAGAACACATAGCTGTGTCCTCTTTTATTCCTCTGGGATTTTGTGCACTTTGGGGCGGTCCTTAACCTTGGACCCAATAATTCGACAGGGCTCTGACCACTGTCTTTGATTTTGGCCGATAGGGCGAGTGCCTTGGTAGCTGGGTGGGTCCTTAGTGGTCATTGACCTTGGCAGTTGGGCTTTCTGCGTAAAGGGAGTGGCCCAATCAGTCTGTGGCTATACCGGTTGCTTGATTGGAGTTCTATTGTCCTGGAAAAATGGGCCATTGAAATGCAAACGAGCGGGGGGTTTCGAAGGGGCTGGTTTAGCTCACAAGGCTAAATCGCTGGCTTTTAAAGCAGACCAAGCAGGCCAGCAGCACGGTTCGATTCCCGTACCAGCCTCCCCGGACAGGCGCCGGAATGTGGCGACTAGGGGCTTTTCACAGTAACTTCATTGAAGCCTACTCGTGACAATAAGGGATTTTCATTTTCATTCATCAGGCCTGGTTACCTGTGTTTCAGATACACATCGGCTCTGTATCTGTTTGAGTCCTGGGTTGGCCATATTCCCATGGTCTTTTGCAGGTGGCCATCTTAGATGGCTACATCGGCAAGTGCTGTCAGAGAAGCACTTGATTAATAGGGGAGCAGGGGCTATGAGGTGAAGGCAGAATGGGGATGAGAAATATATCAGCCATAATTGAGCAGATTTGATGGGCTGAATGGCCTAATTCTTCTATGTATTATATTCTTGTCGTCTCCAAATCTGAGTTGCTGTAGTGCATCTTGATGATGCGATGGAAGGAGTCGGTCTTTAAAGTGGGTGATGGGCGATTGGATGAATTTATTTTTTCCGAGATGGTGTCAAGCTTCTTGACTGTTGTTGGAGCTGCAGCAATCTAGGCAATGGAGGCTATTGCATCACACTCCTGATTTAACTTAAATTCCAGACCAGTACTTCAGATAACTGCTATTAGAACATGACAAGAGGATTAAGCTATACATCCCCTCAAGCTTGATACATACACATTCAGTTATGTTATGGCTGATCTGAAAGTCAACTCCATTTACCTCCTTGATTCTTGATCTTTAGCATGGCCAATCCACCTGACCCCACATCTTCGTATACCAGTCAATGAAAGTAGTTTGACAGGTTGTAATCTAACCGTGTACAGCTACCGCTAGGCGATCTCCGCTAAAGGGAACAAGCCCTGTTCCCTTGTGGGCTGGTTTAGCTCACTGGGCTAAATCACTGGCTTTTAAAGCAGACCAAGCAGGCCAGCAGCATGGTTCGATTCCCGTACCAGCCTCCCTGGACAGGCGCCGGAATGTGGCGAATAGGGACTTTTCACAGTGACTTAATTGAAGCCTTAATTGAAACTCGTGACAATAAGCAATTTTCTATTTCTATTTCTGTTTCTCCAACCTAATGCTGTTGATGAAACCCCACATCCTGGAGACTTTGCACTCTGAAAGATGCAAAACATATTGACTGTTTAAAGCAGTGATTGATGTTAAGGAATGGGTTAAGAAACATTTCAATTAGATGTCTCTGATCCAATAATTGGCACTGATATGTAAAGAGGGTACAGGTGACCTTTGGGGAAAGTGATGTGATGATAGAGTTTGGTGCTGAGTGTGTTCCAAGTAAAGGTGTTTGGGAAAAGGAGCAGATCTCTTGACTCTTTACTCAATAGCAGCTCGAGGCTAACAGTGGTAGCAGAGGATGGTTGCTGTGTAAAGGATTGAAAGATACATTTCCAAGAAAACAAAACATCAAGTGAGAAGGAAAAACGAAAATGTGGCTGAACCTAGGATAAAGATGGCCGGATATGACTATCCCCCGTTATTTTCTGAAAGGGGATTGTACGACCAATGGAGAAGTGAAGTTGTTATGTGGACTAAGATAACTGCCCTGGGAAAGAGGAAACATTGGCTCTTTCTCTACCTTATGACAGTAAAATCCGGAGCAAAGTGTTTTCTGAGCTGAAATTGGAAGAGTTAGACTCTGAAGGTCTGGAGACTCTATTACATTTTATGGATAAGATTTATCAAAAGGATGACTTGTTAAGTGCGTGCGAAGCCTGGTCAGAATTCGATAGATTCCGTAAAACAGAGGATATCTCTATTGAGGACTACATAATGGAATTTAGCTGACGATACAGAAGGCTGCACAAACACCGCCTGGAATTTTCACAGTCTGTGTTGGCATTTATGTTACTGGACTAGAACATAGAACATAGAACAGTACAGCACAGAACAGGCCCTTCGGTCCTCGATGTTGTGCCGAGCAATGATCACCCTACTCAAACCCACGTATCCACCCTATACCCGTAACCCAACAATCCCCCCATTAACCTTACTTTTTAGGACACTACGGGCAATTTAGCATGGCCAATCCACCTAACCCGCACATCTTTGGACTGTGGGAGGAAACCGGAGCACCCGGAGGAAACCCACGCACACACGGGGTGGACGTGCAGACTCCACACAGACAGTGACCCAGCCGGGAATCGAACCTGGGACCCTGGAGCTGTGAAGCATTTATGCTAACCACCATGCTACCGTGCTGCCCGTGACTGTGCAAGAGTGTCCAATATGGTAGGCTTCTGGTTTTGACAGGAGTTACGTTTGCGGATAATGATACCTTATTTGATCAGATAATAGAGGCCTTAAAGAATTTCCTGGGGAAACATTCAATTCCTATGGCCCTTATGTCACACATGCAATAAAGCAGGCTGTGGAAGATACCAAACAGCAAGAACTGCATGGTTGGAGTGAATTTGGGGTATACACAGAAGTACCGGATAGGGGACAATGAACTCTCTCCCACAGATGGATTTGCACAGAAAATATTCTTCCAGATGGAACTTATAAGGCAACGGCCAGGCTTGTGGCAAGGGGATTTGAAGAAAATTTAGATCAGGATTTAAGGGTAGATTCACCTACGGAAGGAAAGATTATTTTAAAGATCTTCTCGGCTCTATTAGCCACAAAGGCATGGGAATGGAAATCTATGGATATAAAAGCTGCCTTTTTGCAGGGGCATCAGCTTCAGAGA
This sequence comes from Scyliorhinus canicula, assembly GCF_902713615.1. Classification (NCBI taxonomy): domain Eukaryota; kingdom Metazoa; phylum Chordata; class Chondrichthyes; order Carcharhiniformes; family Scyliorhinidae; genus Scyliorhinus; species Scyliorhinus canicula. The sequence goes on along the minus strand of NC_052158.1, from coordinate 54,258,981 downwards.
TACATTTTTCTTCTAAAGGGGCAGCTAACACAGAAGAGGTACTCTGGAAGTTGAATTCTGAAGTGTATATGGATTAAATCATGTGTCTAGAGTCTGGTATTTTTCGGTCGGTCAGTTTTGTTAAAGTTAGGCTGTTGCCAATTGAAACCAGATCCAGCAATGTTTTACTGGCACCATAAGGGAAATCCTTCTGGCATCTTTATGATGCATGTTGATGATTTTTTTGTGGGGTGGGACTAGCAATTTCGAAGATATTGTAATCTCTGGGCTGAGGAAAGAATTCGGGGTTGGAAGTCAGGCTTCCGGTGCATCTAAATATATTGGACTGGAAATCGAACAGACTAAGTTAGGGACAACTTTACGTCAACAACTTGTTTGGAGAGCATCAGCCCAATAGCAATTAGTCGTAGTCGGATTTCACAAAAAGACGCAGTTGTTTCAAAGATGGAAAACGCGCAACTGCAAAGTTTAATTGGGCAACTGAATTGGTTAGGTAGACAGACTAGCCCGGACGTTAGTTTTGATGTCTTGAAGTTGAATACAAAAATGAATGATCCTAAAGTGGACGACATAATGAGGGCAAATAAAGCGTTGGTCAAACTAAAAAGCAAGAGTGTGTTTTGAGGTTCCCGGTTTTAGGTGATTTTAGGATCTTGAAACTCATAGTTTATAGTGGTGCACCCTATGCAAATTTATGTGATGGAGTTTCAAGCGCAGGAGGTTTTATAATTTTTCTGTTGGGGAACAATGGTAAATGTCCTCTTGTGTGGGAAACAAAGGAAATAAGGAGAGTGGCCAAAAGCACTTTGGCTGCTGAGACTTTAAGCCTTGTACAGGTGGTGGATATGACCTTGTATATCTCAGATATTGACAGACATTTTGGGATATGGGGATTTGGGTAACAGGGGCAGCAGGGTAGCATGGTGGTTAGCATAAATGCTTCACAACTCCAGGGTCCCAGGTTCGATTCCCGGCTGGGTCACTGTCTGTGTGGAGTCTGCACGTCCTCCCCCTGTGTGCGTGGGTTTCCTCCGGGTGTTCCGGTTTCCTCCCAGAGTCCAAAGATGTGCGGGTTAGGTGGATTGGCCATGCTAAATTGCCCGTAGTGTCCTAATAAATGTAAGGTTAAGGGGGGTTTGTTGGGTTACGGGTATAGGGTGGATATGTGGGTTTGAGTAGGGTGATCATGGCTCGGCACAACATTGAGGGCCAAAGGGCCTGTTCTGTGCTGTACTGTTCTATGTTCTATACCCATTGAGTGCCACATTGACAATACATCCCTGTGGGAAAATGTGCACTCTACAAAAAGTGTTGTTGCCCTTTTAATAACAAGTGGAATACTAACCCACCAGCGTCACCAATAATGTTGCCAATCGGCACCGGAGACGCCAATAATGTTGCTCTTTCAGGGGTGTCTACTTTAGTCAGATATTAGTATGACCGTTATTAATGAGGATATTGCTTTCAGAGTCGCCAGGTATCAAATGATACCACCACTAAGGTTCAACCGGATATTGATCAAAGACTCAACAATCAGTCAATTAATTCAAGTTCAATAATAGTTTATTTACACACAAGATTGACTCTCGCATGCAACATAAAAACACTACAAGCTAAATTATACCTAACACTATAACAACCTGTACTTAACTTTGGGCACCCGGCTTTGGCAGAGGAACAAGGCCTTTGTTCGGATCTGGAGTGGCTGGGTCTGGGGAAGTAACTTCGGTTCTGCTGGGCTCATCCGTCTGGTAGCAATCGTTGATCTTGAACTTGCTTCTGGTTGTGGTGCTGCAGTTGGCTTCAGGTATACGTCGGGCCGAAGAGTGCCGGTGCGCCGCAGCCAAAGGAGATCCAACACATGTCAGTCTCTCTCTTTATCCTTTGGGGTTTCGTGCTCTTTTGGGTGGTCCTTCACTTTGGACATCCTTGACCCTTGCACCAGGGAGGCAACATACCATCCTGGAGTCTCGATTGCGTCCACAGAACCGCCTGTCTATTCCCCTTACGATCGAGTCCCCTATCACTATAGCCCTGCCATTTTTCTTCCTGCCCTGCTGTGCAGCAGAGCCAGCCACGGTGCCATGAACCTGGCTGCTGCTGCCTTCCCCTGGTGAGCCATCTCCCTCAACAGTATCCAAAGCGGTATATCTGTTTTGCAGGGAGATGACCGCAGGGGACACCTGCACTGCCTTCCTACTCTTGCTCTTTCTTTTGGTCACCCATTTTCTATCTCCCTCAGTAACCTTCACCTGCGGTGTGACCAATTCGCTAAACGTGCTATCCACGACCTCCTCAGCATCGCGGATGCTCCAAAGTGAGTCCATCCGCAGCTCCAGAGCCGTCAAGCGGCCTAACAAGTGCTGCAACTGAATACACTTCTTGCACGTGAAGGAGCCAGGGACAGTGGACGTGTCCCTGAGCTCCCACATCGCACATGAGGAGCATGACACGGCTCTGGGATCTCCTGCCATGTCTTAAACCCTTGGTAAACTTAAACAACTAGAATTTCAAAATAAAAATAAATAAATTAGACAATGAAAAGAAAAAGAGAGACTACTTACCAGTCACTTACCAGGGTTAAAAAGCACCTCCTCACACTCTGCACCAAATTACCTCACTGCACCAAATTACCAAGTTTCAATCCCCACTCTGGATGAGTCTCACACCGGATGTGTCTCCTGGAAAAGTGCTAGTTTACTGTGTGCGCTGTCTGTCTGTCTTTTATACAGACCTCAGCTAACCGATGACTCAAAAAATACCTTAACTTCAAAGAGAAGAATACAATGTGCCCCTAAACAGGCCTCAGGTGATTGACAGATAACTGCCTCTCAGCAATTAGGGTGGGGGCAGCTTCAACCAATCAGACACTAAGGTCCACACTGCACTTTTAACTGAAAAACAGCAGAATTAGATTTTCCACTTACCTTTGCTGATTTACCTCACTGCACCAAATTACCAAGTTTCAATCCCCACTCTGGATGAGTCTCACTCCGGATGTGTCTCCTGGAAAAGTGCTAGCTTTTGGGAAGACATCCCAATGAATGTCTTCTGTTAGTCTCTCCATCTCGATCTCTGCATCTCTCTATCTCTCTCTGGGAATCTGTCAAAACAAAATCCACAATCAGCAGTCAGCCATTTTAAGTTATTTAAAAGTGACCGTTTTATGTAAGCACAACACTGAGACATTTCTGACAGTTGTACACGTTGGTATAAAAAAAACTGGAGCAAAGAGTATTATTTAAGCAATGATATGTTGGGCATTTACAAAGGGATCTGGGTGACAGTAAAGTGCAGAGGGGGTGCACATTCTCCTCATGTCGGCATGGGTCTCACTCTCACAAAACAAAACTGTGCAGATTTACAAAGACACCTGGCTCCCTCAGTGTCCTTGTTCATATTTTAAGAAGGCCAATAATATGTTGACCTTTATCACAAGGATGATTTGAGTGCAGGAATTGTGAGGTCCTGCTACAATTGTATAGGAACTTCTTAGACCAACGTTAGGTGACTGTGTGAAGGTAGAACTTTCTCCTGTGTCTGTGTGGGATTCCCCTGGGTGCTCCGGTTTCCTCCCACAATCCAATGAGGTGCAGGTTATGTGGATTTTCCATGCTAATAGATTGCCCCTTTAGTGTCATAAATATGTGCTGATTAGGGGGGGTGCAGGGAGAGGGTGAATGAATGGGAATAGTGAAAGTGGTCTTACAAAGTGTCGATACTGGACCGACGGGCTGTAATCTAGCCTTGCACACACCTACCAAATGTTGCCTCGAGGGAACAAACTAACTTTGGAGATCAAATCCCACATTTCTGGAATTTCTTCCACTCTCAAAGATGCCTAAGATATCGATTATGTTTAAAGGACAGATTTCTAAATCCCAATGACATAAATGGATATGGGGATAGTGTTGGGGGAAAAGGCATTGAAGTGGATGATCAGCCATGATCGTATTGTGTAGCAGAGCCACCGAGCATTTTATTGGCAAAGTGAATTCCAGAATTCCACTGCTCTTTGTCATGGGCACAGTAGCAACCTGGAAATAACAGAGAGCTGCCTTAAGAAGGACTAGATGTAGATGCAAGGTTTCGTGAAAGATAGGGAAGGAAAGCAAGGAGGAAGATCGTAGTAATATTCAGGATCTTTGAGGCTGGATCTAGTTCTGGATCTAATTTATTGGAGCAATGTGAATTTGTGGGCTGAGAACAGATCTGACCCAGGGAAATGCCCGGATGAGTGCAGCTCCAACAACATTCATGCCTGATAAAATCTAGAACAAAGCAGCTCTTTTGATTGGCACCCAATCCACCAGCTTGAACATTCACTCTCATTGTTGCACAGTGCAGCAGTGTGTACTATTTACAAGAAACACTGCCGCAACTCACCAAAGCTATTTCGACCTGTGACCTCTACCACCAAGAAAGACGAGGGAGCAGGTACGTGGAAACACCACACCTGAAAGTTCCCTTCCAAAACAGTCACCATTCTGACTTGGAATATATTGCTGTTCCTGACTGTTGCTGGGTCAAAATCCTGGAACCCCCTTCCTAACAGCACGGTGGTTTTACCTACACCACATGGACTGCAGCAATTTAAGAAGGCAGCTCACTACCTCTTGAAGTGCAATTAGGGATGGCCAATAAATGCTGGCCTGGCCAGCGACATCCACAACCTGTAAATTAATTTTTAAAAATTTGAATCAAAGATTGACGGGCAGTACTGCAATGGAGCAATGGAGCCTTTAAAGAGGAGATGGTTTGCGTACAGTTGAAAGGGAAAAGTAAGACCAGAAAAAAATAGAACCCATTGAGATCGAGGGTCAAATTGAACGTCTGAGCAGGCCTGAAGGATCGAATAGCCTACCCCTTCTCCTAGTATCTATGTTTAGACCACGCGCATGTATGCCTGTCAGGATCAGTGAGAACCAAGCTGTATGTAGACAGTTCAGAGGGGAAGTGATAATAGAAATGAGAAGCAGAGTGAGAAGTGACTAGGAACTAACATAAAAGGGAACCCAGAATTTGTCTATAGGCAAAAATAGTAAAAGAAAGGATGGGTCTGAGGGGAATATAGGGGAATATAGTCTTGAAGGCAGTGGGCTGGGCCGAGTTGCTAGTGAAGTTCATTGCAACTGTATGTACTAAGGAAGAAATGGAGGTAGTTGTGATACTGGATGGGCTAATAGTTGTTAGAGGAGGCTGCAAAAGAGAGTGACTGACTTTACTCGAGGTTAATACGTCACTGGGACCTGATGAGACGTATCGGAGGATATATTTTTTTCTTTACTCTTTCATGGGATGTGGGCATTGTCGACTTAGCCAACATTTATTGCCCACCCCTAATTGCCCTTGAACTGGTTGGCTTGCTAGGCCATTTCAAAGGGCATTTAAGAGTCTGCCACATTGGCCTACAATGTGACTCCAGACCCAAAACAGAGTGGTTAAAGATGGAAGATTTTCTTCCTTAAATGACAAACAAAACAAAAGAACAAAAGCAAATTACAGCACAGGAACAGGCCTATCGGCCCTCCCAGCCTGCGCCGATCCAGATCCTATATCTAAACCTGTCGCCTATTTACCAAGGATCTACTTCCCTCTGTTCCCCACCCATTCATATATCTGTCTAGATGCATCTTAAATGATGCTATCGTGCCTGCCTCTACCACCTCCGCTGGCAAAGCATTCCAGGCACTCGCCACTCTCTGCGTAAAAAAAAACTTTCCAACGCACATCTCCCTTAAACTTTCCCCCTCTCACCTTGAAATCGTGACTCCTTGTAATTGAGACCCCCACTCTTGGAAAAAGCTTGTTGCTATCCACCCTGTCCATACCTCTCAATTTTGTAGACCTCAATCAGGTCCCCCCTCAACCTCTGTCTTTCTAACGAAAACAATCCTAATCTACTTTTCTTCATAGCTAGCACCCTCCATACCAGGCAACATCCAAATTCCAAATGTGGCCCAACCAAAGTCATATACAACTGTAACATGACCTGCCGGCTCTTGTACTCAATACCCCGTCCAATGAAGGCAAGCATGCTGTATGCCTTCTTGACCACTATCGACCTGCATTGCCACCTTCAGGGTACAATGGACCTGAACTCCCAGATCTCTCTGCACATCAATTTTTCCCAGGACTCTTCCATTGACCGTATGATCCTCTCTTGAATTAGATCTTCCAAAATGCATCACCTCGCATTTGCCTGGATTGAACTTCATCTGCCATTTCTCTGCCCAACTCTCCAATCTATCTATATTTTGCTGTATTCTCTGACAGTCCTCGCTATCTGCAACTCTACCAATCTTGGTATCATCTGCAAACTTGCTAAATCGACCACCTATACCTTCCTCCATATCATTTATGTATATCACAAACAACAGTGGTCCGAGCACGGATCCCTGGGGAGCACCACTAGTCACCTTTCTCCATTTTGAGACCCTCCTTTCCACCACTACTCTCTGTCTCCTGTTGCCCAGCCAGTTCTTTATCCATCTAGCTAGTACACCCTGAACCCCATACAACTTCACTTTTTCCATCAACCTGCCATGGGAAACTTTATCAAATGCCTGACTGAAGTCCATGTATATGACATCTACAGCTCTTCCCTCATCAATTAACTTTGTCACTTCCTCAAAGAATTCTATTAGGTTTGTAAGACATGACCTTCCCTGCACAAAACCATGCTGCCTATCACTGATCAGTCTATTTTCTTCCAAATGTGAATAGATCCTATCCCTCAATATCTTCTCCAACAGTTTGCCTACCACTGACGTCAAGCTCACAGGTCTATAATTCCCTGGATTATCCCTGCTACTCTTCTTAAACAAAGGGACAACATTAGCAATTCTCCAGTCCTCCTGGACCTCACCCGTGCTCAAGGATGCTGCAACGATATCTGTTAAGACCCCAGCTATTTCTTTCCTCGCTTCCCTCAGTAACCTGGGATAGATCCCATCCGGACCTGGGGACTTGTCCACCTTAATGCCTTTTAGAATACCCAAAACTTCCCCCTTCCTTATACCAACTTGACCTAGAGTATTTAAACACCCATCCCTAACCTCAACATATGTCATGTCCCTCTCCTTGGTGAGTACCGATGCAAAGTACTCATTAAGAATCTCACCTATTTCCTCTGACTCCACGCATAAATTCCTCTTTTGTCTTTTGAGTGGGCCAATCGTTTCTCTAGTTACCCTCTTGCTCCTTATCCACCCTTAAAGGTGTCAATGGTGTCACATGACAATGGTGTGTTTGTTTCTAACATATCTTTAACAGTCAGCTTTCCATTTTTCAGTATTTTTCTTCCTTTTTGAATTCCAAATGTTCGCACTATGTTGAATTCTTGATGGTAGATTTTTAAATAGCTTGGTTGGCATAACAACAAGGAACAGCTGCAACCTCCTCTCAACCATTTATGACGATCTGTTTTTTTCAGCTGACTTCATGGTATCTTGAATTAAACCTCAGTAAATCAACATTGGAATGATGCTGGAGCAGTTTAAAGTCCACACGTTCTTTATGTGCTAAAAATGAGGAAATTCTGTCATGAGTTTATTTCAGTCCATTTACAATAGAATTCCAACAGTGGAGGCCATTTGGTTCCTTGAGTCTGCACCGACCTTTCGAAAGTGCACCCTGCCTAGGCCCAATCCCTCGCCCTATCCCCATAACCCCACCTAATCTTTGGACACCGAAGGGGAAATTTAGCATGACCTATTCACCGTAACCTGCACTTCTTTGGACTGTGGGAGGAAACCGGAGCTCCCGGAGGAAACCCTTGCAGACACGGGAAGAATGTGCAAACTCCATAAGTCATCCGAGGTCGGAATTTAAACCAGGTCCCGATGCTGTGGGGCAGCAGTGCTAACCTCCATGCTGTATAATCGAGTAATTCATAGCAACATTAAGTGAAGACGTTGAAAACATGCCCTCTTGCCTGTCAGCCATCTCTCAAGTCGGCAAATATTGTGAATGGAACAAATTGTATTAATTTTGTTGCTTTGAGAATGGGTGGAAGTTTATGTTTAACAGGAAGATCTTGGACATTTTTGAAGTTGAGTCTTGTTTATATCTTCCCACAGGGAAACAAAAATGAGGGGAAAATGGAAGCAATTGTCTGGTTACTGTCGTCCACCTTTCAGATGGTCAGTTACAGAGCATAGGATCACATGGGAACTGCATTATGGAAGCAGGCAGTTTTAAAAAATATAATTTTTAAAATTGGGTTTTGCAGTTTTGTAACAACAAGGAACAGCACACAGGTATGAGCACATAGGAAACAAAAAAGACATGAGGCATATTAACATTGGGTTCCCAGTGAGCGGTTTCCACAACCGTACTGTTAACATAAATATACATACGAGGCATGTGTTTGAGGCCACAAAGGCGTAACCTGTTGATGTTTGCGACCCATAGGTTTTCATCCCTCGGCATCCTTTGGTTCCTCTGTTTCCTCTGTTGGAGGCCAGGGACAACGCAGCCTCGATATACAAACATCAATTACAAACAATCCAATCCAGACCCTTGCAAAATCTAAAGAATTTTGGAAGTGTAACCAATGCATCTATTATATCTGCACCTGTTTTTAAGGCCCTAGGATGCAGTCCATCTGGCCTTGGGGGCTTGTCAGCGTTTTAGTTCCTTTTTAATATTTTTATTCAAATTTTAACATTGTAACAATTAAACATATGAAACACATTTACAAACTAAAGCCAGCCCAAAATAAAACAACCCCCCCCCCCCCCCCCCCCCCCCCCCCTCCCCCCACACACACACACACACACACACACACACCGGCAGTTAGCGGCAACCAGCTTCCCAAAATGCAATACAAACAAACATCGTAAAGACCTGTATCGCTATTGAATGTGGATGCAAAGGTGTTGGTGGATAGGTTACAGTGGCAGGAGGCACTCCCAAAGGTGATAGGGGAAGATCAGACAGGGTTTGTGAAAGGCAGGCATCTCTTTTTGAATATTGGGAGGGTACTGAATGTAGTTATGGCACCGGGGGAGGGCAGGGAGACAAGTGGTGGTTGCGCTGGACGCAGAAAATATATTTGATCGGGTAGAGGGGGGGCATTTGATGGCGGTGTTAAGAGTGCTTTGGGATTGGGTCGCAATTTGTGGAGTGGGTATGGTTATTGTATATTCTATGATTATGATATTTTGCTCTGCACCGGGGTCTAATCAGGGGTGTCTTATGTCCCCTCTGTTATTTGAGCTAGTGATTTAGCCTTTGGCCAATGCGTTGAGGAGTTCGGGGATTTGGAAAGGGAATAGAGGAGGCGTACACTGATGATTTATTATTGTATGTGTCAGAGCCAAGTGCGTCGATAGCGGATATACTGGAGCTGCTCAGTGTTTGGGTCCTTTTCGGGTCATAAGTTAAATTAGACAAAAGTGACTACTTTGTGGTTCCATTCCGAAGGGTGGCGACCCACTTTAGATGTCTGGGGGTGCAGGTGGCGTGGGACTGGGGGGGAATCCGTAGGAACAATCTTACCTCTTGGTGGGGAGGGTGCAGGCGTACATGGCATGGTGGGATAATCTTCCTCTGTTGCTGGCCGGTCGGGTGCAGGCATTTAAAAAATATGTTTCAGTGCCTGCAGATCTTTTTACCGAAAGGCGTTTTTCAACGAGGTGTTGGAGTTGGTTACCTCATTTATTGGAGAGGGGGGTTGGACCTCCCGAATTTATTGTATCATTACTGGATGGCGAATGCTGAAAAGGTGAGGAGTTGGGCCAGGGGGAGGGCAGTCCCAGCAGTGGGTCAGAATGGAGGAGAGTCTGTGCAGGGGGTTGGTGCTGAGGGCATTGGCAAAAGCACCATTCCCGGTGGCCCCGAGTCAATATTCTGGACTCTAGTGATGGTGGCAATGCTGAAGATTTGGAGACAGTTGAGACAGCACTTTAAGTTGTGGGCAGGGTCAAGAGAGATGCCAATCAAGGGGAACCACAGGTTTGAGTGAGGGAAATGGGATGGGAGGTTTTGGAGATGGGAGGAGAGGGGAGTTAGGGTATTAAAGGACTTGTTTCTGGGGGGCCGATTTGCAAGGCTGAAGGAGTTGGGGGAGAAATGAAATGAAAATCACTTATTGTCACAAGTTGGCTTCAAATGAAGTTTTTGTGAAAAGCCCCGGGTCGCCACATTCCGTCGCCTGTTCGGGCAGGCTGATGTGGGAATTGAACCTGCGCCCGCTGGCCTGCCTTGGTCTGTTTTAAAAGCCAGCTATTTAGACCTGTGTTAAATCGGACTGGGGCAGGGGGAAGTATTCAGATATCTTGCAGATCTGGGGTTTTGCTAGGAAGGAGGTTCAGAGCTTCCCGATAGCACCGCCCTCCACATTGTTGGAAGAGGTATTGACGACAGCGGGAATAGAGAAGGCGGTGGTGTCGGCGATTTATGGGAAGATTCTGGGGGAGGCCAGGTATCCTTGGAGGCGATTAAAGCCAAGTGAGCGGATGAGTTGAGGGTGGTTATTGAAGACGGTTTGTGGTGTGAGGTGCTCTGGAGGTAAACGGCTCAACCTTGTGCGTGAGGTTCGGGCTAATACAGTTGAAGGTGGTATATAGGGCACACCTCGCGAGGATGAGCTGACTCTTTTGAGGGGCTGAAGGATGTGTGTGAGCGCTATGGGCGGAGCCCCGGAAACCATGTTCACATGTTTTGGTCCTGAACTTAAAGCTAACGTAAGGTGTGAGACGTGCATTGGCTAGGTTGAGCTGGCAAAGGATACTTAAGGGTTGACGATGGATAGGCAATTTGAGACATTTAAAGAACACATGGATGAACTTTAACAATTGTACATCGCTGTCTGGCACAAGAGTAAGACGAGAATGGCTGACGAGGGAAATCCGGGATATAAATAATTTTAAATCTAAAGTTGAGGCATGTAAATTGGCCAGAAATAGCAGCAAGCCTGAAGCCTGGGAGAAATTTAAAATTCAGCAGAGGAGGTCTAAGGGTTTAATTGGGAAGAGGAAAATAGAATGCGAAAATTTAAAAACTGACTGCAAAAGCTTCTATAAATATTTTTTTTTTTTATATAATTTTTATTGGAATTTTTTACAGAAAATATAAAACATAACGACAAACAATGAAATGCAACAAAATAACCCATAATAACTGTGACACCCCCAGACCGTATCGGCGCATGTAATACATCCCCCCACCCCCCCAACCCTAATGAACAACAAAAGAACTTAAAAAATATTAAAATTAAATAAACAAACATAGTCATTGTCTTCCCTCCCCTTTTCCCTCCCCTTTTCCCTCCCCTTTTCCCTCCCCGGGTTGCTGCTGCTGCTGCTGTCCCCGTACCCTATCGTTGAGCCAGAAAGTCGAGAAAAGGCTGCCACCGCCTAAAGAACCCTTGTACCGACCCTCTCAGGGCGAATTTGACCTTCTCTAGCTTAATGAAACCCGCCATGTCATTGATCCAGGTCTCCACGCTTGGGGGCCTCGCATCCTTCCATTGTGAAAGCTTCTATAAATATGTGAAGAGAAAAAGACTGATGAAGCCAAATGTAGGTCCCCTACAGTTAGGATCAACTGAATTCATAAGGGGCAACAAGGAGAAGGCAGACTAGTTGAACAATTACTTTGGATCTGTCTACATGAAGGAGGAGATCTTCCAGAAATACTAGGAGAATTGTTTTTGGAATTGTTTTTGTTATTGCATTGAGTAGAGCAGTGAGTCTCATTGTACTCATTTCATTTTCTTCTGCTGAAGATAGAACATAGAACAGTACAGCACAGAACAGGCCCTTCAGCCTTCGATGTTGTGCCGAGCATTGTCTGAAACCAAGATCAAGCTATCCCACTCCTGTCATTCTGGTGTGCTCCATGTGCCTATCCAATAACCGCTTGAAAGTTCCTAAAGTGTCCAACTCCACAATCACAGTAGGCAGTCCATTCCACACCCTAACCACTCTGAATAAAGAACCTACCTCGTACATCCCTCCTATATCTCTCACCCTGAATCTTATAGTTATGCCCCCTTGTAACAGCTACATCCACCCGAGGAAATAGTCTCTGAATGTCCACTATATCTATCCCCCCTCATCATCTTATAAACCTCTATTAAGTCGCCTCTCATCCTCCTCCGCTCCAAAGAGAAAAGCCCTAGCTCCCTCAACCTTCCCTCATAAGACCTATCCTGCAAACCAGGCAGCATCCTGGTAAAACTCCTTTGCACCCTTTCCAATGCTTCCACATCCTTCCTATAATGAGGTGACCAGAACTGCACACAATACTCCAAATGTGGTCTCACCAGGGTCATGTATAGTTGCAGCATGACCCTGCGGCTCTTACATTCAAGCCCCCTGTTAATAAACGCTAACACACTATAAGCCGCCTTCACGGCTCTATCCACTTGAGTGGCAACTTTCAGAGATCTGTGGACATGAACCCCAAGATCTCTCTGTTCCTCCACATTCCTCAGAATGCTGCCGTTGACCCTGTAATCCGCATTCAAATGTTTTCTACCAAAATGAATCACCTCGCACTCATTAGGGTTAAACTCCATCTGCCATTTTTCGGCCCAGCTCTGCATCCTATCAATGTCTCTTTGCAGCCTACAACAACCCTCCACCTCATCCACTACTCCACCAATCTTGGTGTCATCAGAAAATTCACTGACCCACCCTTCAGCCCCCTCCTCCAAGTCATTGATAAGAATCACAAATAGCAGAGGACGCAGTACTGATCCCTGTGGTGCACCGCTGGTAACTAGTCCAGTCTGAAAATTTTCCATCCACCACCACCCTCTGTCTTCTATGTGATAGCCAGTTACTTATCCAATTGGCCAAATTTCCCTCTGTCCCACACCTCCTTACTTTATTCATGAGCCGACCATGGGGAACCTTATCAAACGCCTTACTAAAATCCATGTATACAACATCAACTGCTCTACCTTCATCTACACACTTAGTTACCTCCTCAAAGAATTCAATCAAATTTGTGAGGCAAGACTTGCCCTTCACGAATCTGTGTTGACTATCCTGGATTAAGCTGCATCTTTCCAAATGGTCATAAATCATATCCTTCAGGACCTTTACCATTAACTTACCGACCACCGAAGTAAGACTAACGGGCCTATAATTACCAGGGTCATTCCTATTCCCTTTCTTGAACAGAGAAACAACATTCGCCACTCTCCAGTCCTCTGGCACTATCCCTGTGGACAGTGAGGACCCAAAGATGGGCGGCACGGTGGCGCAGTGGGTTAGCCCTGTAGTCTCACGGCGCCGAGGTCCCAGGTTCGATCCCGGCTCTGGGTCACTGTCCGTGTGGAGTTTGCACATTCTCCCCGTGTTTGCGTGGGTTTCGCCCCCACAACCCAAAGATGTGCGGGGTAGGTGGATTGGCCACGCTAAATTGTCCCTTAATTGGAAAAAATGAATTGGGTACTCTAAATTTTTTTAAAAAAGGGGCCTCACGGTAGCATGGTGGTTAGCATCAATGCTTCACAGCTCCAGGGTCCCAGGTTCGATTCCCGGCTGGGTCACTGTCTGTGTGGAGTCTGCACGTCCTCCCCGTGTGTGCGTGGGTTTCCTCCGGGTGCTCCGGTTTCCTCCCACAGTCCAAAGATGTGCAGGTTAGGTGGATTGGCCATGCTAAATTGCCCGTAGTGTAAGGTTAATGGGGGGATTGTTGGGTTACGGGTATGTGAGTTTAAGTAGGGTGATCATTGCTCGGCACAACATCGAGGGCCGAAGGGCCTGTTCTGTGCTGTACTGTTCTATGTTCTATGTAAAGATCAAAGCCAAAGGCTCTGCAATCTCATCCCTTGCCTCCCAAAGAATTGTAGGATATATCCCATCTGGCCCAGGGGACTTGTCGACCCTCCGGTTTTTCAAAATTGCGAATACAGCCTTCCTCAGAACATCTATCTCCACCAGCCTACCCGCCTGTATCATACTCTCATCCTCAAAAACATGCCCCCTCTCCTTGGTGAACACTGTATTCATTCAACGCCTCTCCTATTTCTTCTGACTCCATCCACAAGTTACCACTAATGTCCTTGACTGGCCCTATCCTCACCCTGGTCATTCTTTTATTTCTCACATGAGTAAAAAGCCTTGGGGTTTTCCTTGATCCCACCCGCCAAGGATTTTTCATGCCCCCTCCTAGGTCGTCTCAAGCGACCCAACTGAACCTTGTTTTCTCATCCTTACCTACTCTTTCTTTTTCCTCTTGACAAGACATTCAACCTCTTTTGTGAACCATGGTTCCCTCACACGGCTATTTCCTCCCTGCCTGACAGGGACATACCTATCAAGGACACGCAATATTTGTTCCTTGAACAAGCCCATCTAACCTGTACGTCTTTGGACTGCGGGGAGGAAACCGGAGCATCCGGAGGAAACCCACGTCGACACAGGGAGAACGTGCAGACTCCGCACAGACAGTGACCCAGCTGGGAATCGAACCTGGGACCCTGGAGCTGTGAAGCCACAATGCTATCCACTTGTGCTACCGTGCTGCCCCTAAAAGATGGAAAATAATAACATCTTTTCATGAAGAAATGTTTTCTAACTTTGCCAGGGTACCATTGCTTCGATTTTAAGGTTGTATCCCGTCATCCTGCACATTCCCACTCCTGGAGTTTCCTCCACCAAATTTCTTCTACTTTTTAATGTTCTAAAAATCTGAATCAATTACCAGCAGCTAACTTGGACTAAAAAGGCTCTTCAAATAGTTACACAAGCACATTCCGTTTCTCATGAAATGTAATGGTCCTATGCAGGTACTAACACAAGTGTTGGCGCAACAGTGCTTTAATTTTAGAAGAAACCAGAATTCCAAATGTGTAATGTGACTTTCTAAACTGCACTCGTTAAATTTGCTTGCCAATGCACGCCTACATGCCAAATATGTTGAACTTGTTTAAGCAAGTTACTTGGCTCCTGTGCACATCAGAATGGAGCTGGAATCCATGATGGGGTATCAGATCTGGCTGTTAAATTGAAATTGCAAAACTACTACTACCAATATTCCACTGCACCGCATAATTCACTTTTACATGATTAGTATATTGATGGAACAAAGCACAGCATTGGTTGGCTGGAATCGATAGTTTTAGCAAGGTCATATGACAGTGTTCCGAACCTTGAACTAAAAAGAACCGCTCTACATAATAGTGCTTGAGTTTACTTGCTGGCGATGCAATGCCAGGGAAGGTGTAAAGTTAACGCTGAAGGTTAATAATTAACAGTTTCGTTAACTCTGTTTTAGGTCCGTGATAGCATTGAGTGTCGTAATTGGTCCAAATGAGCTCCCTTGTACCATCTGGATAGAAGTTGTCATTTTCAAAACCGCCAGCCTAATAATCTACTTTTCAGAATGCTTCTCCAGATCAATAGTTAAAAATACATTTTTTCATGCAATATATATTTCATCCAACACTGATAGTGACAGCTGTTCTAATCTGAATGAATCTAGCTGAAAGAATTTCTGAGGCCAGTAAAAATAAAGGAGCAAATCTCGCGTAGGTACGTAATGTAGGCTTGTAGAGGAAGGAGTGAGTTGTTTATCTTGAATACTGGGGGGTGTGAAATAGGTAAGTGGTTTAACATGCAGAATTAAAAGAGTGTTTCTCGTTCCTTCAGTGCTGATGCTTGCCGATTGAACTGTGTTATGGGCCAGGGTTCAGAGAACCCCAAAGTGTATCATGGAGTTCACCTGACCCACAGCTTTTAATAGATTGTGGTATGGGGAGCACACGGCCCACTCCACAGCAGTGGTGCAGCAGAAATTGAAAAGTATTTTTTAAAGCAAAATAGCTTTAACCTATCCAGTTAACCTTTTTAAAACATACAGTGAACATCTTAGCAACCTTCAATTCAAATACAACCCCCAAAGAATACAACACTAAGTAATACTTAAGCTGTCCTTTTAACATCCATAAGACTTTAAAAAAAAACTTTTAAACAGAAGCACATCAGGTTAAAGTCACTGCTGAGAGCAATTATTAGTTTTAAATCACCGAAGGATCGATTTACAGTTTTTTGATTACAGAGAGAGAGAGACCCCTTCTGGCTGTGACTGCAGCTATCCAGCTATCCAGCTCTGAAAACGAAACAGCAAACAGCCTAAAATGAAAGTAAAACGCTGACAGACAGCCCAGCTCCACCCACACTCTGACATCACTGATAAACACCCATTTTCTGAAGGTACATTTCCCAATCATCTATTTCTCAAAGGTTCTCGCACATGACACCTCCACCCAAGAAAACAAAATAAACCATGAACTTCAAGATGGTTTCATTTTTCACCTTTTCACTATCCTTTAAGAAATGCACACAGTAAATTTACATTTTTGTTTCAAAAAAACAACACACGTAAAAACAGGTATATTAATATAGCCTATTATTTTTTGTTCTTCCTCCGACTGAAATCCTTCTCGATTGACAGTCTCGTTGAGCAAGAAGATCTCTGCACGATCCGTCCATTTCTCTACGCCTACGCATTTCTCTTTAAAGTCAGATACTTTAGTTCAATCTGATCACAAGAGCCCCTTGTAATTTTCCAACACAGGAGCATTAGTTATCACAGCTTTCAGGCAGTCAAATGCCTGTTGAAAGTCTGCTGTCCACAGAAATGTTCGACGTTTTTTCAGCAAGTCCATCAGTGGAACAGCCATGCTTGGAAATAAAATGCTGCAAAAATTTTTCACAATGTTCGATCAAATCCACTCATGCCAAGAAATCACATTATTTCCCTTCGTCTCGAGGGCATCTTAAACTCCTCAAGAAAAGTGACTTGGGCTTTTCTAAATTCACTTTTGGCTAGGTTTATCATCAAACCCGCCTCCTGAAGTCGATCGAATAACTCCATCAGATGTTTTCAATTATTTTTCCATGTCTGGCTGAAAATTACCAGATCGTCGATGTATACCGCACAATAGGGTAATCCTGAAACAACTTTGTTAGTTAACTGTTGAAATGTGGCTGCGGTATTTTTCATGCCAGATGCCATAACTTTGAATTGGTACATAATATCATCTGGAGTCACAAAAGCTGAAATCTCCTTTGCCCTTTCGGATAAAGGTACCTGCCAGTAACCTTAAAGTAAATCCAGTTTGGAAATAAAAGCTGATTATCCCATTTTCTATCAAGGTTACCTGATATCCCTTCTTAGTGCGCATGCGAGTTACACGCTTCTGAATCTTGGAGGTTTGATTGATACTGGTTTTACGCTTGTTTCTTTTACTTTTCCAATTTGGATTCCCAATTCAAACGTTTTGTCGGTTCTCTCGGAGTGACACAGTCACTTCTGGGTCGAGTCCCGTCAGATGTCGCCAATAACTGTTGCCTTTTTTTACCTGATATAAATATGGCAGTCAATAAGGCTGCCCTTCTTTCTTTAGATATTGATATTATATTGTTTTCAGAGTTGCCAGGTATCAAATGATACCTCCACAAGGTTCAACCGGGTATCGATCAAAGAGCCAAACAACCAGTTAGTTAATTCAAGATCAATGGTACTTTTATTTACATACAAGATTAACTTACACATGAAACATAAACACTACAAGTTAAACTACACCTAACAACTATGACAACCTGTACTTCACTTAAGGCACCCGGTTCAGGTCAGAGGAACAGTGGCCTTTGTTCGAATCATCTGGATCTGCTGGGTCTGGAGAAGTAATTGCTGCTAAGCTGGGCTCATCCGTCTGGTAGCGAGCGTTGAACTTGAACTTGCTTCTGGTGGTTCTACGATTGGAGATAGACGTTGCCGGAGCGCCAGGTCCAAAAGAGATCGAACACATGGCAGTGTCTCTCTTTATCCTTGGGGAGATCCGTGCTCTTTTGGGCGGTCCTTAGCTTTGGACCCAATAATTCAGCAGGCCTTGATTACTGCCTTCGATCTGAGCCAATAAAGGGGGGGGTGCCTCGATAGCTGGGCGTGTCCGAAGCGGTCTTTGACCCTGTTGTTTATGCTTCCTGAGTAAAGGGAGTGGCGACGAAATGTCTGGACTTGTATCGGTTACCTGACTATCAATCCTTTGTCTTAAGGAGATGGGCCATTAAATTGCTAATCGGTTGGGGGTTTCGATGCTGTCTGGATTCTTTGCTCACAAATATACATTCAGGCTCTGTGCCTGTCTGAATCTTACCTTGTCCACATTTCCCTTTAGGCTTTGTGAACATCCATGTTTCTTGTTGCAAGTGGCCATCCCAGATGGCAACAACACATAATCCAATAATGTAATTTCTGATTTCTCACTCGCCAAGTTTTCCTTAATCAATTTAAGTGGACCACTTACCTCATGACCAAAAATTTGTTCAAAAGGACTGAGTTTGGTTGACTCATTAGGTGCATCCTTGCAAACAGGATGAATGGAATTTGTTTATCCCAATCCTCTGACAATAAGTCCTCAACATTGTATTTAATGTCTGATGCCACCTTTCTAACTCTCCTGCGATTCTGGATGGGACGCAGTTGATTTAAATTGTTTTATTCCTAAGCTATCCATAACTTCTTTGAATAACCTTGAGGTAAAATTTGATCCTTGATCCGATTTGTATTTCTGTGGGTAGTCCATATCATAGAACATAGAACATTACAGCGCAGTACGGGCCCTTCGTCCCTCGATGTTGCGCCGACCCGTGAAACCATCTGAATCCTATCCATTATACTATTCCATTTTCATCCATATGTCTATCCAGTGACCACTTAAATGCCCTTAAATTTGGCGAGTCTACTACTGTTGCAGGCAGGGCGTTCCACACCCCTACTACTCTCTGAGTAAAGAAACTGCCTCTGACATCTGTCCTATATCTCTCACCCCTCAATTTAAAGCTATGTCCCCTCGTGTTGGTCATCACCATCCGAGGAAAAAGACTCTCACTGTCCACCCTATCTAACCCTCTGACTATCTTATATGTCTCTATTAAGTCACCTCTCAGCCTTCTCCTCTCTAACGAAAACAACCTCAATTCCCTGAGCCTTTTCTCGTAAGACCTTCCCTCCATACCAGGCAACATCCTAGTAAATCTCCTCTGAACCCTTTCCAAAGCTTCCACATCCTTCCTATAATGTGGTGACCAGAACTGCACGCAGTACTCCAGGTGTGGCCGCACCAGAGTTATGTACAGCTGCAGCATGACCCTGTGGTTCCGAAACTCAATCCCCCTGCTTATAAAGGCTAGCACACCATATGCCTTCTTAACAGCCCTATTAACCTGGGTGGCAACTTTCAAGGATTTATGTACCTG
Organism: Scyliorhinus canicula; assembly: GCF_902713615.1. NCBI lineage: Eukaryota > Metazoa > Chordata > Chondrichthyes > Carcharhiniformes > Scyliorhinidae > Scyliorhinus > Scyliorhinus canicula. Next base: position 54,239,752 of record NC_052158.1, on the reverse strand, counting down.
GATGCCGAGATCTCTCTGTTCATCTACACTACCAAGAATCTTGCCATTAGCCCAGTACTCTGCATTCCTGTTACTCCTTCCAAAGTGAACCACCTCACACTTTTCCTCATTAAACTCCATCAGCCCAGCTCTGCAGCTTATCTATGTCCCTCTGTATCCTATAACATCCTTCAGCCCTATCCACAACTCCACCGACCTTCGTGTCATCTGCAAATTTACTAACCCATCCTTCTACACCCTCTTCCAGGTCATTTATAAAAATGACAAACAGCAGTGGCCCCAAAACAGATCCTTGCGGTACACCACTAGTAACTGAACTCCAGGATGAACATTTGCCATCAACCACCACCCTCTGTCTTCTTTCAGCTAGCCAATTACTGATCCAAACCGTTAAATCACCTTCAATCCCATACTTCCGTATTTTCTTCCGTATTTAAGTAACTCCTGCACAATCTTTTTAATCGCAATATTACGTACTGGAATGGCCTCTGGAAACCTAGTAGACACATCCATTATAGTCAAAATATATTGATTTCCACTTTTTGTTTTAGGAAGCGGTCCTATGCAACCAATTAGGACCCTTGTACAAGGTTCGTCAAATGCTGGAATGGGTATTAAGGGCGCTGGTTTTATCACTGCTTGAGGTTTCCCTGTCACTTGACATGTGTGACATGATTGACAAAACGTAATTCCATCTTTATGTAGTCCATGAACTTCTGCCTACTTTTCATCTGCCTGCATATGTGAAGGTCTCCATTTTCTCATCAAGACATCACTTTTACGGTAATAACAGTCTGGTATACACTCAGATTCCTCTTCCGTGTATGCTTTCTGATATATCCGTTTTTTTTCTACATCTTTCTGTTGTAACTCTGCCATTTTCCTGAACTAAAAATATCCGCCTCATCCTCCACCTGTTCTTGTTCTTTTTCAACCATCTGATCAAAAATCGTTTCTGATAATTGCACTTCAACTTCATCTTCACTCTTTGATTTTTCCTCTTGTCTTAACATGTGACTTTGCGACCTTGTTACTATACAATCCGGAAAAATCACAGGATATTCGCCCTTCAACACTTCAGTTGTCTGATTTTCCACTGGCTTGTCAACCACAGGAGGCATCACTCCCACCTGCGATCCAGCTATATCATAACCCTAGATAAACTGTATTCCTGGACAAGATAGGTTTCTATTACTCCTACTACCACTTCTCCACTCTTCACTGGACTTTCCAACCTTACCTTATATAATGGAACACTACTTCTCTCACCCTGAATTACACATATCACCACCTTTTCTGGTACCATTCTTCCAAAACTACATAACTCCTCACCTCTTACCATTAAAGATTGACTAGCTCCCGTATCTCTGAAAATTGTGACTTCTTTACCTGCTCCTCCTGATACACATGAGTAAACTTTACCCACACAAGTAAATTCTTTAAAGATATCTGGCATCTTCTTATCAATCACCTCTTGATCAGGCTGCACAATCTTTTGCACTTCCTTCGCTTCACTTGGGCTTTCTTTTACCACTTTAACAAATCCCACTATCTTATCCTGTTTTACCACATCAGCCTTCCCAGTGCTTTTCTTCAACTATCAACACTGACTTTACATGGCCTACTTTATTACAGTGAAAACATTTGAAACTTTTCATTTCTTTTCCACCCTCCTGGATTTCTTTTTTAATCTGAGGTACACTCTCCTTATCCTCTCCCATCAGATCACCTTTACTTTTACCACTTGATTATTTCTCATGTCCCCAGTTTATATCCCTCACAGGCTGAAACTGATGTCGGAAACCAAGCTTTGATTTATGAACAAATTCATAATCATCTGCCATTTCTGCTGCTAATCTCGCAGTTTTAACCTTCTGCTATTTCACATGAGTTCTCACTACAGCAGGAATTGAACTTTTAAACTCCTCCAAAAGTAGAATTTCTTGGAGAGCTTCATATGTTTGGTGTATTTTCAAAGCCCTTATCCACCTATCAAAATTACTCTGAGCCTTTCAAACTCCCTGTGTGTTTGACCAGGTTCTTTCCTTACATTTCTAAACCTTTGTCTGCAGGCTTCAGGCAGCTAAGGTGTATTTTTTCACCTCCTCATACAGCTCCGATACCTCCTCTGATAATGATGCAAACACTTCACTAGCCCTACCTATCAGCTTTGTTTGAATCAGTAATATCCACATGTCCTGTGGCCATTTCATTTGTTTCACCACCTTCTCAAATGAAATGAAAAAGGCTTCAACCTCCTTCTCATCAAACCTTGGCACTGCTTGGACATATTGAAATAGATTCCCACCAAGCCTTCAACTTTGACGCTCTTTCTCACTATCCTCGTCACTGTCATCCAACTGTACGTTTCCCTTTTATGCCTGCCAATTTTAACTGACTGTCATGTTTCATGGCCATTTTCTGAAGTTCAACCTCTCTCTTTATCTTTTCCCTGATCTGTATCTCCCTTTCTCTTTTTCCTCTCTCTCTCTCTTTCGTATTCAAGCTGCTTTAATTCTTTCTCATGTTCCATTTGTTTAATTTGTAACTGAACTTTTGCCATTTTCAGTGAGTCCAACCGTATCTCAGGCAACTTTAAATGCTTAGCCACCGCCATAATTACCTCACCATTTCGCATTTTGTCAGGTAATGTTGACGCAATGTTTTTGCCAAATCTAACAGTCTGTTTTTCGTCTCTGTCCGTAAGGTACTGCATGTGACCGTTTCCATCCCCAAAAAGTCTGAGCCTCTGAAAGAGCCATTATCCACAACACACTCCCTACTTAAACTAGAATACCACACCTGAAAAGCACCCACAATATGCTCTCCCCTCACTGTCTTTACGTTCACTAAGTCAATCCAATAGATAGACTTTTATCCCCCTCGAGCCCTCAATTTGTTATGGGCCAGGGTTTAGAGAACCCACTGAAACACACCCTGCAGCAAACAGCCTAAAACAAAAGTAAAAAGTTGACAGACCAGCTCCACCCACACTCTGACATCACTGATAAACACCCATTTCTTAAAGGTATATTTCCCAAACACCCATTTCTCAAAGGTACTCTCACATGACAACATAACTTTATCTGACTATTCCTTTTGTCTGTGTCTGAACTGAAATGCTGCCGAGTGAGGTGAAGGAACAAAGGTAAATTGAATTTTCCCGAAGCTAAACCTTTTACTTTAAAAATACTCAGTTGAATGAATTTATAAAGAACATTATTTGCATTGAAAGTCTTTCTCCTTCAATCAGAAATTTGTTGTTGATTTCTGACCAAGAATTTGTAAGTTCCTTAGCAGTTTACAGCAACAAAAGAGAACATTTTGGTATTAAGCTTATAGCAATTCTTTTGTAGAAGCAATCTTAAAATTGGTTTCACTTCTTTACTTTTTGCTCATAATCCCTCTCTTTCATTGCATCACATGTTTCACTATCTCTGTCAAAAAATGCAAAGGTGTTTTCCTCAATCACTTGAAAGGATCTAATGCTCCAACAACCTGTTGCATGAAGAAAGTGACTTGCAACCAATTCCTCATTCTTTTAACGACCAATTTGAATTAATAACCCTTGCCAGATTTCTCAACAAGAGGGAAATAACCTTTCCCTATTGACTTTTTAAAATAATTAATAAAGCAGCTGTTAACATTTCTCCCACATTTGCTGTGCTCAGTGAAGGAAAATGTACCACAGTCTTCATAATTTTATTCGCTCGTCTCTGGTATTACCTCGTGAATCTTCTGTATATTCCCCTTCTTCTTGGGCCGTCCTCGGCGTCAAGGATGACTTACTTCCTGTCCGGGGAGATGGGTTCTGCGGTGGCTGAAAAGTCCGATCGTGGATCCACAAACTCTCTCAGGATTGGCTGGTGGTGCTTGATAAGGTGGGTAGGATGCTCTGGACTCTGCGCTCTCCTTCCGCTGTTTATGCTTGGCCTCCACGTGCTCTGTCCTACGATGCCCGAGGTGATTAGTGACTTTACAGAGGCTTGACTCCAGCTTGTGCGTTCTAAGGCAAGCAATTCGCAAGTGTCGCTAAGGGGTGTTGTGTTTATTTAGGGAGGCTTTCAGAGTTTCCTTGTCGCATTTCCTTTGCCGTCCTAGTGATCGCTTGCCATTGCAAAGCTCGGAGTAGAGAACTTGTTTTGGGAGTCTTGTGTCAGGCATGTGGACAATGTGACCTGCCCATTGCAGCTGGTTGAGTGTGACCTGTGCCTCAATACTGGGGATATTGGACTGGGAGAGGACACTCATGGTGGTACACGTGTCCTGCCAATGGATTTGGAGGATTTTGTGGAGGCATTGTTGTGGTATCTCTCTGAGGAGAGAGGAGGGCGGGGACCACAGCTGCTCTGTGGACCCGGAGCTTGATGCTTTGAGGTCTCCGAATACTCTTGTTCCTCAGGCATCCGAAGAGTGCACTGGTGCATTGGAACCGATGTTGGATTTTGGCCCAATGTCTGCTTGCACCGAGAGGGGGCTCCCGAAGTATGGCAAATAGAACATAGAACAGCACAGTACAGGGCTTCAGCCCACAATGTTGTGCTGACCATTTATCCTAATCTATGATCAACCTAACCTACACCCTGTCAATTAACTGCTGTCCATGTGCCAGACGAAGAGTCACTTAAATATCCCTAATGACTCCGACTCCACCACCTCTGCTGGCAGTGCATTCCAAATACCCACCACTCTGTGTACCTACCTCTGATATCTCCCCTATCCCTTCCTCCAATCACCGTAAAATTATGTCCCCTCGTAACAGCCATTTCCACCCTGGGGAAAAGTCTCTGGCTATCCACTCTATCCATGCCTTTCATCACCTTGTACACCTCTATCAAGTCACCTCTGCCTTCTTCGCTCCAGTGAGAAACGCCCTCGCTCCCTCAACCTTTCTTAAAAGACATGCCCCCCCAGACCAGGCAGCATCCTGGTAAATCTCCTCTCTACCCTCTCCAAAGCATCCACATCCTTCCTATAATGAGGCGACCAGAACTGGACACAATATTCCAAGTGTGGTTTAACTAGAGTTTTATAAAGCTGCAGCAAAACCTCGCGGCTCTTAAACTCAATCCCCCTGTTAGAAAGTCAACACACCATACGCCTTAACAACCTTATCAACCTGGGTGGCAACTTTGAGGGATCCCTCTGTTCCTCCACACTTCCTAGAATCCTGCCTTTAACCCTGTATTCAGCATTCAAATTCGACCTTCCAAAATGAATCACTTCACATTTATCGAAGTTGAACTCCATCTCCCACTTCTCAGCCCAGCTCTGCATCCTGTCAATGTCCTGTTGTAACCTGCAACAACCCTCAACACTATCTAGAACTCCCAGAGCCTTCATGTCATCGGCAAATTTACTAATCCACCCTTCCACTTCCTCATCCAAGTCATTTATAAAAACCACAAAGAGCAGAGGTCCCAGAACAGATCCTTGCAGGACACCACTGGTCACCGACCTCCAAGCAGAATACTTTCCATCCACTACCACTCGCTGTCGTCTTTCGGGCCAGCCAATTCTGTATCCAGACAGCCAAATTTCCCTGTATCCCATGCCCCCAAACTTTCTGAATGAGCCTACCATGGGGAACATGTCTTACTGGAATCCACATACACCATATTCACTTCCCGACTTTCGTTAATGTGTCTCGTCACATCCTCAAAGAATTCAACGAGGCATGACCTGCCCCTTACAAAGCCATGCTGGCTATCTTTAATCAAACTATGTTTTTCTAAATAATTATAAATCCTATCTCTCAGAATCCTTTCCAATATTTTGCTAGTCACAGAGGTAAGATTGATGGGTCTGTAGTTCCCAGGGATTTTCCTATTCCCTTTCTTGAACAGCTGCTGGTTGGGGGGTGGGGGGGTGGGGGGTTGGGGGTTGGGGGGGGTGGGGGTGGGGGGGTGGGGGGGGGTTGGTGGGGGTGGGGGGGGTGTGGGGGTGGGGGGGGGTCTATAGAAATAGAAAACTCCCAATAAAGTGACCGCTCATTTCTTGTTTCTGACTTCCACCCATACTGACTCAGTAGACAAACCCTCCTCAACTACCTCCTTTTTTGCAGCTGTGGTGCACATGAAATGATCGCATTGTCCAAGGCCTCACCATGAATCTTGATGGTTGGGAGGGGGAGTGTGACAGGAGCAGGCTGGTATCGGTTTTCCAGATGTTTAATCAGAGGCCCATTTACTCCTATGTCTTGGTGAATGTGCCGAAGATGGTGTGTAGCTCGGTTTCTGAATACTGCAGCTCGATGACGGAGGTTGGGGTAGTCTTACCCTCTCCCCACCCTCTCCCCACCCTCTCCCCCTCAATGTCCCTTCCCATTTCCCTGTCGCTGCCATCCGCTCTGTGTATAATATTTTAATTTGAGACACTTAGTATATTTTCAATAAGTGACAATCAAATGATCGAGGATATTTGTTGTATTTTTGTCTTCATTTAAAACTCGAAAACTATAAATGCTCCTTCAAATGTTCCTTGGGGAACAACACTAGCTAAAATGTCTTGATATAGGTCAAGTGTCTCATAACTAGCAACCACTGGATAGAGTCCATGCCCTGTTTTGGAACTTGCTGGCATTTGGGGAAAAGCCTGAGCCATTTAATTCATGGAAGGGAACACAGAAAAACCAACTGGTATGACTGGAAAGGTCAAGGGTTTCTCTGACATCTTGGAGCATGAGAAACACCAGGTGTGCGAATCATGGCGATGCAGGGGCTTCTCAAATTTATCAGACCTGAATTGGGTGGGGTCAAGAGTGACCAAGCCACTCAACGGCAACTGTGCAAAGTGGATATCAATTCAGCAGCAACTCCTTTCAGAGTTTTTTCACTTACTTCAATTTCAGAATTTCAGCTGCATTTGCTGCCAGTTTTATGACTTCACTCCATGATATCACTGCGAGTGAATGCCATTAGGACCCCAAACATTCCCCTGACTTCAGTTTGATACCTCTCCATTTAGTTTATCGTTTTTTAAAATGATCTTAGAACCAGAAAGAGAGATTGTATTTCGAACAAAATGCAATACCTACGTTTGCTTCGGCAACTTTTTTAGCTTCATTTTTTTTTATTGCTTACACCCATTTCAAACAGGTGAGCATGTGCATGGAGGCTGGAGATTTCAAACTCTCTTTAAAATGTAATAGAGCAGATTTCCATCTTGCTGTTCCTGAAGCTCCAGAGAGACCAGAAATCAGCTCCAAAGACTAAAAATGGGTTAGATAAATGGATTAAGATAGATTTCAGAGGCTAGACAGAAAGTCACACAGTATAAAAATGGGCCATCTGCAGTGCTGACTTTGTTTGCACTGGAGTGCTGACTTCGGGCTGCATTAGAGTGCTAAAGTGGCAGTTTTGTGACTGAGGGAGTTCGGTGAGGAAGGAGCGAGGTGCTCCTTTCATTTCCTATCAGTCCTCAAAGAGCGTGAGGGAAGCCGGGAGTTTACAAAGAGAGCAGTTGACTAGTGTACTCAAAGTATTTTTCAAACTAGATTGAACTGTAAGTCATTGTTTTTAGCAAGGGTAGCAACTTAGTTGACTTTTGTTATTTATATATACATATTTTTAAATCTAACCTTCTAATGTTGTAAATTTGAAGGGTTTAGTCATGCCAGGAGAGCCGTGGTCTTCTCCTCTTGCTCCATGTGTAATCTGGGGATGTTTCCAGTCCCAAGTCCAGCATCTGTGCAGGAAGTGTGTCCAACTTCAGCTCCTGGAAGCTTGGGTTTCAGAGCTGGAATGGCGGCTGGAGACACCGTGGAGCATCCGCGAGTCTGAGAGCATTGTGGTTTTGTCACACCGTAGCCAAAGGGACTTGAGGAAGGAAGGGAATGGGTGACCACCAGGACATTCATGATAGGGTCCCGCTCGCGAATGGGTATTCTAGGTATGAGGCTGGTTCATCCAGGGAGTGCGGACAGTTCCAAACCTCTGGCAACACAAGCAGCCTGTTTCTACAGGAGGGGAGAAAGAGAGGAAGAGCACGAGTAATAGGGGATTCAATAGTCAGATGAACAGATCGGCGCTACTGTGGCTGTCAGCGTAACTCCACAATGCTGTGTTGCCTCCCTGGTGCCAGGGTCCGGGATATCACTGTGCGTTCTGAAGGTGATGGGTGATAACTAGGAGATCATAGTACATGTTGGTACCAATGACATAGGTAGAAAGAGGAATGAGGTCTTGCGTCAAGGTTTCAGAGAGTTAGGCAGTAGACTTGGGTTGTAATCTCTGGATTACGCCCAGTGCCACGTGCTAGCCAGTACAGAAATAGGAGACTAGAATACGTGGCTTAAGAGTTGTTGTAGGAGAGAGGGTTTTAGATTACTGGACGACTGGGACTGTTTCGAGAGTATTTGGGATCTGTACAAGCGGGAGGTCGACATCTGAACCAGAGTGGGACGAACAACATTTGCTAGTACTGTTGGGAGGAGTTTAAACTAATTTGGCAGGGGGAGGGAACGCAGACCGTTAACAGAATAGAGACGCAGCATAACAAGGAAAAGCAATCCAGTCAGAGGGTATACAGCATTTTAAGGGAGTAAGACCAGGCTGGATGGCATCTACTTTAATGCCAGTAGTATTACAGGTAAAACGGATGATTTCAGAGTGAGGATTGACACGTGGAAATACGGAGACGTGGTTGAAGGAGGGGCAGGTTTGGCAGATCAACATCCCAGGATATAGTATCTTGAGAAGAGACAGAGGGGATAGAAGAGGAGGAGGCATTGCATTATTAGTTAAGGAGTCAGTTACTGTGATTGGGAAAAATGATATCTTGGTCGGGAGGGGCATCAAATAAAGCTTTGTGGAAAGAGCTTAGCAACGTTGCTGGGTGTTTATTATAGACCCCCAGATAGTCAGTGGGGAATTGAGGAGCAAATATGTACCCTGTTCGCAGACGTGTGTCAAAATAATAATAATGACGTGGCGATGCCGGCGTTGGACTGGGTAATAATAAAATAATAATAGGGTAATTATATTAGGTCATTTCAACTTTGCCAACATTAATTGGGATAGTCATTGTGTTAAAGGCTTGGATGGAATGGAGTTCTTAACTTTTATACAGGAAAACCTTTTAGCTCATATGTAGAGGGTCCAACAACATATGTAGAGGGTGCAGTGCTCTGGGGAATGAAGCTGGACAGGTAGTTGATGTCTCAGTGGGAGGGGCATTTTGGTGATAGCGACCACAATATGGTACAAGTTTTTGGGTTGGGGGAAAGCGGATTTGAGTAAAATAAGGCAGGATCTGGCCAAGGAAGACTGGAAAGAGTTAGTTGTGGGGAAATCTACAGAAGAGCAGTGGGGTGATACAAAAAGGAAATGCAGGTCCAACATAAGAACTAGGAGCAGGAGTAGGCCATCTGGCCCCTTGAACCTGCTCCGCCATTCAATGAGATCATGGCTGATCTTTTGTGGACTCAGCTCCACTTTCCAGCCCGAACACCATAACCCTTATTCTTCAAAAAAACTATCTATCTTTATCTTAAAAACATTTAATGAAGGAGCCTCTACTGCTTCACTGGGCAAGGAATTCCATAGATTCACAACCCTTTGGGTGAAAAAGTTCCTCCTAAACTCAGTCCTAAATCTACTTCCCCTTATTTTGAGGCTATGCCCCCTAGTTCTACTTTCACCCACCAGTGGAAACAACCTGCCCACATCTATTCTATCTATTCCCTCATAATTTTATATGTTTCTGTAAGATCCCGCCATATCCTTCTAAATTCCAACGAGTGCAGTCCCAGTCTACTCAACCTTTCCTCGTATATCCAACCCCTTCAGCTCTGGGATTAACCTAGTGAATCTCCTCTGCACACTCTCCAGTGCCAGTACATCCTTTCTCAAGTAAGGAGATCAAAACTGAACACAATACCTCCAGGTGTGGCCTCTCTAACACCTTATACAATTGCAGCATAACCTCCCTAGTCTTAAACTACATCCCTCTAGCAATGAAGAACAAAATCCCATTTGCCTTCTTAATCACCTGTAAACCACCTTTTTGCGACTCATGCACTAACACACCCAGGTCTCTCTGCACAGCAGCATGTTTTAATATTTTATCATTTAAATAATAATCCCGTTTGCTGTTATTCCTACAAATATTCAAAAAAAATCAAGGGACTAAATAATATTTTCAAATTAAACATTAGGAAGCCTGAAACTGTTGTTTCTGTTCCTGCTCCTAACACCTTTCCCGAGCTACTGGCCCCATCCCCCTCTACTATCTGGGGTTAAACAGATCTGTTTGCAACCTTGGTGTCATCAGAACATCCAAATGAGCAGGAGGAGGCCATTTGGCCATTCAAAACCACTCCTCCATTCATTATGATCATGGCTGATCATCTGACTCAATTGCCTAATCCCGTTTTCCTTCATACCCTTTAATCCCCTTCGCCCTATGTGCTATATCTAATATACTTCTAGAAACTATCCAATGGTTTGGACTCAATTACTTCCTGTGGTAACGAATTCCACAGGCTCACCACTCTGGGTGAAGAAATTTCTCCTCATCTCTGTCTTAAATGGTCTACCTCAGATTGTGACCCCTGATTCTGGACATACCTTCTATGGGAACATCCTTCTTACATCTACCCTGTCAGTTCCTGTTAGAATTTTATATGTTTCCTTGAGATCCCCCCCCCTCATTCTTCTGAACTCCAGCGAATACAATCCTAGCCGATTCAATCTCTACTCGTCAGTACTGCCACTCCAGGAATCAGTCTGGTAAACCTTTGTTGACTCCCTCTATAGCTGGAATATCCTTCCTCATATAAGGAGACCGAAACTGTACATAATATTCTAGATGTGGCCTCACCAAGGCCCTGTATAATTGTAGCAAGACATCCCTGCTCCTGCACTCGAAGCCTCTCGCAATAAAGGCCAGCACACCATTTGCCTTCTTTACCATCTGCTGCTTGCTTGCCTTCAGTGACTGGTGTATGAGGACACCCAGGTCTCGTTGCACGTTCCCCTCCTGATTTATGGCCATTCAGATAGTAGTCTGCCGCCTTGTTTTTGATACCAAAGTGGATAACCTGGCATTTATCTAAATTATACTGCATCTGCTATTCATTTGCCCACTCACTCAACTTGTCCAAATCACACTGACGGATCTCTGCATCCTCCTCACAGCTCACCCTCCCACCCAACTTGGTGTTTGTTCCCTTATCTAAATCTTTAATATATATATTGTGAATAGCTAGGGTCCCAGCACCGGTCCCTGAGGTACACCACTCGTTACTGCCTGCCAATTTGAGAAAGACCTGTTAGTTCCTACTCTTTGATTTCTGTCTGTCGACCAGGTTTCTATCCATTTCAATACACTATCCCCAATCCCATGTACTTTAATTTTCCTGCTAATCTTTTATGCGGGACTTTATCAAAAGCCTTCTGAAGTCCAAATACACCACATATACTGGCTCCTCTTTATCAATTCTACTAGTTATATCCTGAACGAATTTGTTATGCATGATTGTCCCTTCATAAATCCATGCTGACTCTGTCCAATCCTGCTACTGTTTTCTAAGTGCTCTGCTATAAAATCTTTGATGTGCAGATGCCAGCGTTGGACTGGGATGGACACAATAAGAAGTCTTATTTATATTATTCACCCTCCAATCTGCTGGAACTGTTCCGCAGTCTGTAGAATCCTGGAAGGTGACCACCAATAGAACATACAGTGCGGAAGGAGGCCATTCGGCCTATCGAGTCTGCACCGACCCACTTAAGCCCTCATTTCCACCCGACCCCCGTAATAACCCCTCCTAACCTTTTTGGTCACTATGGGCAGTTTAGCATGGCCAGTCCAAAGAACCCGCACATCTTTTGACTGCGATGGAAACTGGAGCACCCGGAGGAAACCCATGCAGACACGAGGAGAATGTGCAGACTCCGCACAGATTCCCAAGCTGGGAATCGAACCTGGGACCCTGATGCTGTGAAGCCACAGTGCTAGCCACTTGTGCTACCATGCTGCCCTGCCACAGCATCCATGATTTCTAGAGCCACCTCTTTCAGTACCCTGGGATGTGGATTAGTAGGCCCTTGAAATTTATCAGCATTCATCCCATCACATTTGATCCCAAGTAAGTTTCTGACCTTGAATTTGTGTGATCACGAAATAGACAATTTCCAACTCTAACATGGAATGACTTTACCCCGTCTTGCTGTCAAAACCCTCATCCATGCCTTTGTTATTTCCCGACTTGACTATCCCAGTGCACCTTTGGCTGGTCTCTGCCAATCCAACCTTCCTAAATCATTTAAAACTTTGCTCACAGTAAGAGGCATTGTCTTATCGTCCCTGTATTCTCTGACCTGCGTTGGATACCGGTCAAAGAAAGTTTTCATCTAAAATTTGCATCCTTATTTTGAAATCGCTCATTGGCCTTGCTCCCTATCTCTAATCTCCACTAACCCTACAACCATGAAATCCATAGAATCTCTACAGTGCAGAAGGAGACCATTCGCCCCATCGAGTCTGCACCGGCCCTTGGATAGCACCCTACTTAAATCCACGCCTCCACCATATCTTGGTAACCCAGTAACCCCCACCTAATCTTTTGGACACTAAGGGGTAATTTAGCATGGCCAATCCACCTAACCTGCACATCTTTGGATTGTGGGAGGAAACCCAGGCAGATATGGGGTGAAAGTGCAAACTTCGCACAGTCACCTGAGGATGGACTTGAACCCGGGTCCCTGGAGCTGTAAGGCACTAGTGCTAACCACTGTGCTGCCATGCCGCCTATAGATAGTCATGTTCCAAGATATCCATGCTCCTCTAATTCTGATCTCTTGCATCAAAAATTTGAATTGCTGTATCATTGGAGCCTGTGTCACCAGTTGTCTTGGCCTCCAAACTTTATTCCTACTCTTTGCTTCCTCTTTCAGTTATTGCTTAAAGCCTACCTCTTTGGTCGTCGACCTAATATCTCCTAAATGTGACTTGTTGCGTTTTGTAATGCTCATATGAAGTGCCTTATGAAGATTCAGCCGCAAGAGGTGCTATGTAAATATAGATTTCTGTTGAAAGTCGATTAATCCCCAGCACCTGATGCCTACATTCTGGGGTTCTAAAGGAGGTAGCTGCAGAGATGATGGTTCCACTAGCCATGATTTTTCGATACTAGAATGGCCCCACCGGACCAAAGGTGAGCAGATTTAATGCTGCTACTCAAGAAAAGGGGAGAGAAAGAAATACGTAACTACAAGTTAGTTAGCCCGACATTGGGAAAAACCTGGAATGTATAATTAACAAAGCACTTCTGAAGGTGTAATCAGTGGAGTAGGTAATAGGGAGCCGATAAATGTAAATTACTTGGATTTCCAAATGATAGTCAATAACGTGCCATGCAAAAGGCAAAATAAGGCTTCACAGTGTTGGGGATAATATTTTGGCATGGATAGACCTGTTGGAGGGAAGAAATGCTCAGTCTTTTCTTGACTGCTTGGAGTTGTAGAAAGTTGCGTTTATTCGAAATTGCTGTGTGCACATGAGAGGCAAGTTCTGCAGCTAGCCTTAGCTCGCAAACGTCAGTTCTGAGTATAGTCAGAATTACATGCATATATGTTTTAAGGTTCTTTCAGATTTACAAGTAGGCACTGATATTATCAATTCAGTCGGAACAATATAAGGTGATCAGTATGCATATTTTCTGGTCCCTTTGATGAGAAAAAGATCAACTAATACAATGCTTCTTTACAATCTCCTGGATTCTGTTCAACATAGACATAGACATAGAACAGTACAGCACAGAACAGGCCCTTCGGCACTCAATGTTGTGCCGAGCCATGATCACCCTACTCAAACCCACGTATCCACCAAATAACCGTACCCCAACAACCCCCCCCCCTTAACCTTACTTACGGAGCACCCGGAGGAAACCCACGCACACAGGGGGAGGACGTGCAGACTCCACACAGACAGTGACCCAGCCGGGAATCGAACCTGGGACCCTGGAGCTGTGAAGCATTTATGCTAACCACCATGCTACCCTGCTGCCCCATATTTCCTTTACATATTTCCTTTACCCTAAACTTCTGGATGGGGGTATTAATGTGTTTTTATCCCCTGTACTGGGCTGGACAATGAAACTCCTACAGACAGGCTGGAGCTATGATTTCCATGATGTAGGTCCCCTTTCTTATCCTAATGCCCTGTGAGATGATTGAATTATCTCCAGTGCAGGTGACGTTTCTTTAAGGTTCAACATTTTCACCCCTTGCTTACTGGTTTTCCCTTGACTTGTGCTGCTATAATACTTGAGATTTTCATTATTACTTATATCAATTCTGACACAAATATAGCAATTTCTTCCGTGAACAGAGCACGTTAACATGAAGCTGAGAGTGGGGCTAAATTGGGCATTTGCAAGTTGGCAGGCTGTGTGACTAGTGGAGTGCTACAAAAATCAGTGCTGGGGCCTCAGCCATTTACAGTTTATATTATTACTTCGACAGGAGAGATGTGTTCAAGTTAGCTGATCGATATAAACTAGGTGTGAATGTAAACTGTGAGGAGGACACAAAGCAGCTTAAAAGTAACATAGACAGGGCAGCACGGTAGCATTGTGGTTAGCACAATTGCTTCACAGCTCCAGGGTCCCAGGTTCAATTCCCGGCTTGGGTCACTGTCTGTGCGGGGTCTGCACGTTCTCCCCGTGTGTGCGTGGGTTTCCTCCGGGTGCTCCAGATTCCTCCCACAGTCCAAAGATGCACAAGTTAGGTGGATTGGCCATGCTAAATTGCCTGTAGTGTCCAAAATTGCCCTTTGTATTAAATGAGGCTACTGGGTTATTGGGATAGGGTGATGGTGTGGGCTTGACTCTGGTGCTCTTTCCAGGAGCTGGTGCAGACTCGATGGGCCGAATGGCCTCCTTCTGCACCGTAAATTCTATGATTCTATGACAGGTTAAGTGAATGGGCAAAATGGTGACAGATGAAGAATAATATGGGACAATGTGAGGGTATTCACTTTGCCCATAAGAATAGAAAAGCAGAACAGATTTTAAAATGTTTAAAATTCTAAATGTTGATGTCAGAGACTTCGGTGTACTCACACCAGGAACACAAACTTTAAGGTACTTGACAGGGAGTGAGATAGCTTGATCTTGGTTCGGAAAAGGCTCGGCACAACATCGAGGGCCGAAGGGCCTGTTCTGTGCTGTACTGCTCTATGTTCTCTTAAGCAATTCGGAAGGCAGGTGGCATGTTGGCTGTTATTACAACTTGTTTGGAGTAGAGGAACAAAGATTTCGCTGCAATTTTATGGGGCTTTTGTGAGACCACATCCGGCAGTTTTGGACCTCTATATGTAAGGAAGGATATACCTGCATTGGAGGCTATACATTGAAAGTTCACTAGATTGGTTCCTGGAATGAGAGGATTGTCCCTTGAGAGGCTGAGCATATAATTTCTTGGATTTGGTAGAATGTGAGGTGATATTGTTGAAACATGCAAGTTTTTAAGGGGCTTGGATGGGTAGGCATTGACTGGGTAATCTAGAACAGTGCTTCTCAAACTATCTGATGTGGTGGACCGGCAGTTTTTTTTTCAATGTGCCAGGGACCGGTGAGTGAAACAAGCCAATCCAGGATTACTGTCTCTTTCTTTTCTGGAAGCACTCCACGTACCGGCAGACGATGGCTCGCGTACCGGCACCGGTACGCGTACCACACTTTGAGAAGCACTGATCTAGAACATGGGAGCACAGTCTCCGGATAAGAGTGATGTAAGAAATTTCTTCACTGATTTGGAATTCTCTGGCCAGAGGTCTGTGGATGTTCCATCATTGAGTTTAGTTAAGGCTAAAATAGGTAGATTTTTGGTCCCTCAAGGAATCGAGGGGCGTGGGAGAAGGTGGGAAGGAATGTGAGGTTGAAGCCAATGATCCATATTTGAAAGACTGAGCAGGATCAACAGGCCCTTTATAGTTTACTCCTGCTCCTATTTAGGAGTGATAATGAGAACTGTCTTGGGCAGAAATTTGGAAACTTTTGTGCTGGAAATGTTCAAAATGAGAAATAGAGCCAGTTACTCTGGTAGAAACAGGCAGGGAATTGCATACATTCAGAAGAAAGAGCATACATTTGGGAAAAGCAGGGACCTAATTGGAGAATAGCTGCCGGTGTGACGTAGTACCATTTTAGAATTAAGATGGTCGGCTGGTTGAACAGGTAACATTTGGTTGAAGTTAAGACTTATCCTGTAGAAATGCACAGATTTTTAATTGGAATTTGGATTTTCCCTTCATGTTTTCTTTTAATAGAAAGTAATTTATTTCACGGGATGAGGACTAACCCAACATTTGTTGCTCATCCTTTTAAAAAAAAATATATCGCTTATTGTCACAAGTAGGCTTCAGTGAAGTTACTGTGAAAAGCCCCAGTCGCCACATTCCGCAGCCTGTTCGGGGAGACCGGTACGGGAATTGAACCCGTGCTGCTGGCATCGTTCTGCATTACAAGACAGCTGTTCAGCCCACTGTGAATAAATGATGTGAACAAATATTGAGTATATATTTTAGCCTCAAAGGCGATTGAATTACTTGTTTGCACACGTTGGGATTGTTTTCGAGCTTGCAAACTTTTCCTAAAGCTGGGTGTCAACTTTTAAGTTGGCATACATTTTGCATTGCTCTCGGTTTGTTTCCAAGGAATTTGTGTTTGAAGTGTTCAAACAGAGAGGTTGATTGTAAAATTACTGCAGGCTTGTTGGGAAATGCTTCAATTTGTTTCAATCCCCAGGGGGTAAATGGTGTTGAACCAAAAAGTGACCTCAAATGAAGAATTTATCAACAAGATTCTACTTTTTGTAGATTTTACTTTAGCAGGCAAATAATACTTCCGATTAAAAAGGTAAATTTCACTTTAATTAGTCAATGCAACAACCACAGGCATCCATATTACTCTCCCGACAAAAAAGCACCACGTGCGGCTCCAAAACACACTAACTCGGCCCCTGGTATGTAGGATCACTCACTTGCCCACTCAATTAATTCACCTCTCTTTGCATTTACCAGCAGGCATGTTCCATTTGAAGTCCCCGAATAGGTTAGCACCACTCTCTCATTTGGGTCATGTCAGTTTTGATGGCTTAGTTTTCTCGAATGCCTTTTCAACTGACCAACCAACAATATGCTGTTTCATGGTATGGCCGCTTCTGGTAAAACACTCAGCTCTTTAATGTCTTTGAGCTATTCTCACACTTTTCCAGATTTTAGATATTTTTAGCCTTTGCACATTGCCTCCAAAAACTAATCTCGACCTGTGAGTGATTTGATTCTTCTCCTCACAAGAATTTGGCATGTTTCTCTTTCTGGCTCTGTCTGTTTTCTCTGTGTCTGCAACGCCTTTGTTCTTTATAGAATTATTTTCAGACTTTTGAGTGTTAGCTTTCTTTCTGTTGGTCCTGCTGCCAGGTCAAGGGTTGCCAGGTCAGATGGACCAGAATATCTTTTCGTTCAAGGAAACACCACCTGAAAAAGCTATTTGAAGACATTCAGCAAGAGTCTGAAGAGGTTCCAACCGGAGCCAAATCTGTTTAGAATCATAGAATTTACATTGCAGAAGGAGGCTGTTCGGCCCTTCGAGTCTGCACCAGACCGTGGAAAGAGCACCCTACTTCAGCCCTTAAGCTACTTAAGTTTAATAAAGCAATTAGTGTGTCTTGTTCCATAACATTCACCAGTGGGCAATTTGACATTACTTCCCAGTTGAGGACATTGCTCTGCTGATTTTTAAGCTGGATTGAGAACTGCATGGTTTTTTTTATTTTCATAGAATCCGAGAAACTACAATGCAGAAGGAGGCCATTCGGCCCATCGAGTCTGCTCCTTGGAAAGCGCACCTGCCTAGGCCCACACTCTGGCCCTATTCCCGTAACCCAGTAACCCCACCTAACCTTTTTGGACACTAAGGGATGATTTAGCATGGCCAATCCACCTAACTTGCACATTTTTGGACTGTGGGAGAAAACCAGAGCACTCTGAGGAAATCCATGCAGACACGGGGAGCAAATACAAACTCCACACAGACAGTGATCTGGGGCTGGAGTAGAACCCAGGAACCTGGCGCTGTGAGGCAGTTGTGATAAGGGATAATTGTAAGTTCTTTGGGGGTGTGAAGTTGAAAGTTTAATATTAGGTTCACAATAAAGATTTAGTTTAGAAGTAACAAAGCCCTATTTTTTTCATGCAGTCACTCTTGGAGTGAATCATTCATTCCACAGTCTTAAAATAAACAAAAATATTGACGTTTCTGTCCAGTATCCTAGCCACTGTCTGGGATTGTAATACAGCAAAAATAAAACAATATCCTAAATAATGTGCATGTATGGTTAATTTGTGAACTCCAGGCGCAGTTTGTCAAATGTAGTTATATTGTTATACAAAGAACAAAGAAAAGTACAGCACAGGAACAGGCCCTCCAAACCTGCATCAACTATGCTGCCCATCTCACCTAAAATCCTCTACACTTCCGGGGCCTGAATCCCTCTATTCCCATCCTATTCATGTATTTGTCAAGATGCCCCTTAAACATCACTCTCTTCCTGCTTCCACCACTTCCTCAGGCAGCGAGTTCCAGGCATTCACTACCCTCTGTGTAAAAAAAAACTTCCCTCGCACGTCTCTTCTAAACTTTGTGCCTCGCACATTAAAACCTATGTTCCCCAGGAATTGACTATTCCACCTGGGATAAAGCTTCTGATATCCACTCTGTTATATCAGGTTGCCCCTCAACCCCCGCTGTTCCAGTGAGAACAAACAGAGTTTATTAAACCTCTCCTCATAGCTAATACCCTTCATGCCAGGCAAGATCCTGGTAAACCTCTTCTGTACCCTCTCCAAAGCCTCCACATCCTTCTGGTAGTGTGGCGACCAGAATTGAACACTATACTCCAAGTGTCGCCTAACGAAGGTTCTATACAGCTGCAGCACGACGTGCCAATTTTCATACTCAATGCCCCGGCCGATGAAGGCAAGCATGCTGTATTACCTTTTCCACCTGCGTTGCCACTTTCGATTACCTTTGGACCTGTACACACGGATCCCTCTGCCTGTCAACAGATTCTGCTATTTATTGTGTATTTCCCACCTGTATTAGACCTTGAAAAATGCATTGCCTCACATTTATCTGGATTAAACTCCATTTACCATATCTCTGCCCATGTCTCTAACTGATCTTTATCCTGCTGTATTTTCTGACAACCCTCATTACTATCGGCAATTCCATCAACCTTTGTGTCATCCACAAAATTACGAATCAAACCAGTTACATTTTCCTCCAAGTCATTTATATATTTTGAGACTTGGCTCAAAGAAAAGCAGAAGTGGAGTTAAATATTCTTGAGTTCAAGGTGTTTAAAGGAGATGGGTGATTTAAGATGGTATTACAGTACTAGAGAGAGAGGAGAGAGGATGTTCCAGAGTGGTCATGGATAGCAAAAGGCTTGTATGCAGGTACAGCCAAGTAATTAAGAAAGCTAATAGGATGTTAGATTTTATTGAAAGATTATTTGAGTACAAATGTAGGGAGATTATGCTTCAGTTAAGGGCACTAGACAGACCACATTTGGAGTAGTGTGTGCAGTATTGGTCGCCTTATTTAGGGAAGGATGTAAATACATTGCAAGCAATTCAGAGATTTACTGGATTAATATTGGGAATAGGCATGTTGTCTTGTCAGGAAAGATGGAACAGGCTAGGCTTGCATCCACTGGAGTGTATAAAAAACAAATAAATAACCTTTTATTGTCACAAGCAGGCTTATATTAACACTGCAATGAAGTTACTGTGAAAAGCCCCGAGTCGCCACATTCTGGCACCTGTTCGGGTACACAGAGGGAGAATTCAGAATTCTCAGCTGGTACGGGAATTGAACCCGCACTGCTGGCCTTGTTCTGCATCACAAACCAGCTGCCTAGCCCACTGAGCTAAACTAGTTCTCTTTAAGAGTAAGAGGAAACTTGATTGAAATATATATAAGATTCTGAGAGATCTTGGAAAGGTGTACAGGAGGACACGATCACTACATGGACCTAGTCCAGCCGCAAAGTTTGGACCAAAAGCTTGCATGCTACAGAATCCAAAGGCAGTGATGCACATTCAGGATCCAGCTAGTCAACGGCTAACATGGAGCAAGCCTCCAAAGAGTATCCTAGATGGATGTGAAGAGGATGATTCCTCTTGCAGGCGAATCTAGAACTAGGGGTCATTGTTTAAAAAGAAGGTATCGCCCATTTCCAAGGGATATGAGGCTAAATTTTTTCTGAGGATCGGGAGTCTCTAGAATTCTCCTCCTGAATAGGTGGTGGGAGCAGATTCTTTTTGAATATTTTAAGGCAGAGGTGGATAGATTCTTGGTCAAGAATGGGGTGATAGGTTATTGGGGTAGGTAGGATGCAAATGTGAAATTCAGCATGATAGCACAGTTGCTTCACAGCTCCAGGGTTCCAGGTTCAATTCCCGGCTTGGGTCGCGGTCTGGGCGGTCTCCCCGTGTCTGCGTGGGTTCCCTCCGGGTGCTCCGATTTCCTCCCACAGTCCAAAGATGTGCGGGCTAGGTGGATTGGCCATGATAAATTGTCCTTAGTGTCCAAAAAGGTTAAGTGGGGTTACAGGGATGGGGTGGAGGCGTGGGCTCAAGTAGAGTTCTCTTTCCAAGGGCTGGTGCAGACTCGATGGGCTGAATAGCCTCCTTCTGCACTGCACATTCAATGATCAGGTAAGCAGGATGCAGATGAGAGGTTAGTATGGTGGAGCAGGCTCGTGGGGCTGAATGGCCTCTTCCTGCTCCTTGTTCGTATATTTGTAAACTGAAAGGGATATGGAGAGGAAAGGAAATGTGACCATGAACTCGGAAAGGAGAAGGTGGTGGTTAAAGGTGTTTAAATAATTACTTCAAAAATTCACCCACAATAACCTGCAATTTTTCTGTCAGGGAGGGGAAAATCTCTCGGCCGTGCTCAGAATAATTGTTCCTGGTCGGGCTGGAAATGTTTCTAATGTCAGTTTCACCACACTCTGACAGAAATGGTAGTGATCAGACTGATTATCGTGACTGTGTGATCTGGAATTAATTAGAAGGCTTTCTTTGGTAACTAGAGGCAAGGGAATTCCACATCAGATCTAATTTTCTTTTTCTTTTGATATGCAGACTGCTTTGACTTCATGCAAGGAGTGCACTTTATAGAGGCGGATGAAACATTTTTGGGACAGAATTGTTTCCCTATTTTACTCTTCTGCAAACTACTCTTGTTTTTCTAAACCTAAATAAACGTTTCCCCTTTGTTTCCATGCTGGGAACTGTGCCTTGTCCTTGCACAATGTCAGCTGTTATTCAATGCATCTTATTCCATAACATTCAATTGTGGGGACTTTGACCTCCCTTCTTGGTTGAAGATATTGCCATGATCAGTTTAAAGGATCACTTATTTCAGCATAGAAAGGGGAATGACATTGGAACCATGCTCTGAATTGGAAGGGTGTTTTATATTTGGGTAATTTAGAATCTCAGTAGTTTATTATTTTTAATTTAAAGTATCCAGTTATTTTTTTTCCCCAGTTGAGGGGCAGTTTAGCATGGCCAATCCACCTGCCCTGCAACATCTTTAGGTTGTGGGGGTGAAAACCACACAATGGGAAAATATGCAAACTCCACACAGACAGTTACCAGGGCCACGATCGAACATAGGTCCTCAGCACGGAGAGGCAGCAGTGCTAACCACTGCATCACTGCCGCCCCTAGAATCATAGTTATGACCGGGGCCATGATCGAACCTAGGTCCTTAGCACTGTGAGGCAACAGTGCTAGCCACTGCATCACCGCTGCCCCTAGAATCTCAGTTATGAGGGTGCCTTCAACTATATCTTCGTTGATTGCGTTGGAAAAAATTTTGTATTTTTGGCTGGAGGATATCTCACCAGTTTGTGATTTCTAGAAATTTGTACACTTCTAATTTTCAGTCTGTTTTAAAATTCCTGAATCCTTGCTTGATTTAGGTCACATTGATAGGGTAGGTTGAGAGAAATTTCCGCTGGTTGGGTAGTCTAATACCATTAGAGCCGGGCCATACTGTTGTGATGTTCTATCGCTCTTTAGAAGCTTGAAAGAACTTTTCCCAAAAGTTGATTGATGCTGAGCCTGTTAAATTTAAATCTGAGATGGATAAATTCTTGTCAACCAGAGGTATTGAAGGTAGCTGAAGTAATGGTGACAGAGAGGATGGCCGCAAATCGACCATTGAACAATAGACAGATCCAAAAGGCTAAACTGTTTCTCTGTCGCTAGAAATACTTCCCACAGTTCGTGTTATTACTGTTGTGAAGAGAGGCTAAATTAATTTATTTTCTCACCATTTGTCTGTACGCAGAGGGTGTGGTATGTTTCCCAAACCTTCTCTTTGTGAAGTAGGTTTTTCAAGTGACATGCAACAAATGCTCTTTAAAAATCAGAAGTATAGTTTATTCGCACATTCAAACCTGGGGAGGATAGTCACAATATCGTGCGCACGCACGCATGCGCGCGAGCGCACACACACACACACACACACACACACACACACACACGTGTGAAGCAAACAACAAGGAGATAGAAAAGTGGAGTTTTTACAATTAGAATTTAGTCAAAAGGAGAAGAGCACAGATTTGGATATTAATTCATGATTGCCCAAGTCCAAAATTCACAATTCGATGTTGGTTCCCTCGCGTGCATTACAGTTTCTGTGGGTTCCCTCACGGGCGTACAGTTCGCACGGATTCAGCCAGCTGAAACAGGAATTGCAAAATACTTTTACAGTTGGTGATGCAGCGAGATGAGGTTGGTATATAGCGACTAGTTCTGTTAAACAGGTGATGGCAGGAGTTTTCCAGAGAAGCCGGATTTTGAGGAGGCCTAGACTCGATGGATGCAAGGCTGCCACTGAGCCTGAAGTTTACAGACTGGATGTGAAATAGCAAACTGAGTTGCAAGTCTAGAAATGGAATATTAAAACTTTTTCCAATGACTGGGTGCTTGGGTGTTGTGATGTTGCTCATTAAGGGGAGGCAGTGGTGTAGTGGTATTGTCATGGGACTAGTAATCTGGAGACCCAAAGTAATGCTCTGGGGACTTGGGTTCAGATCCTGCCATGGCAGATAATGAAATGTGAATTCATTAAAAAATCTAAATTAAAAGTCTGCTGGTGACTATGAAACCACTGTCGTAAAAACCCATCTGGTTTACCAGTATCCTTTATGGAAGGAAATCTGCCATCCTTACTTGGTCTGGCCTACACATAGAATCATAGAATCCCTACAGAAGAAGGACATTTGGCCCATCAAGTCTGCATCGACCCTCCATCCCCCACTTTATCCCAGTTATCCGACCTGATTTTTTTGGGGACACAAGGGCAACTTAGCATTGCCAATCCACCCAACCGGCACATCTTTGGACTGTGGGAGGAAACGGGAGCACCTGGAGGAAACCTATGCAGGCACGGGGGGGAATATGCAAACTCCACCCAGACAGTCACCCAAGGCTGAAATTGAACTTGGGTTCCTGGTGCTGTCAGGCAGCAGTGCTAACCACTTTGCCACTGCGCCACCCATGTGATTGACTCTTAACTGCCCTCTGAAATGGCCTAGCAAGCCAATCCGTTCAAAGATCATTAACGATGGGCAATGAATACTGGCCCAGCCAGTGACAGCTACGTGACTCTGGTCAAAATATGTTCACCATAGCAGGTAGAAGGTGCACCGTATGTTCTATGTTCTAAAAAGCATTTTGGCAGTTATATAGGTAAGATGAGTATAGAGAGATATGGGCCAAATGTGGGCAATTGGGACTAAGTGGTAAAAATTGGGCGCCATGGACAAATTGGCAGAAGGATCAGTTTCCATGCTGTAGACCTCTGACTGTGACTCTAAACATGAAGGCACATCTTGTAATAAGAGACAAAAGAATGCTCTGTGCTTTGAGTCATCTGGTGAAGCTAATGGGAGAGGCAAGGTCTGACTGGATAAAGGAGTTGCTTCCACGATTTTCAGCTGAGCAGACTGTTTTCAACGTGCTCCTAGAAAAAGGTTTCTGTCTAAAAGGACTCAGCACCTAGATAAGAAAGTAAAGCCTGGTTGTCAACTTAACGCACAAGTGTTTTTAGAAATCTGTGGGTTGCTTAATTGGAATGTCGAGGCAGGTTTCAGGAATCAATTTAAAATGTTGTACCGTTAACTGTAAAAAGATGGCGACCATGGAGTAAACGGTCGCACATTCAGCAGCTCTCGCCTTTAGTGTTTTTTTTAATGGTATTTAAGCCGGATTTTTTAGGAAATGTCTCAACATAAGTTGATCGAAGGGATAGGAAAAGGAGCTGACCCTCAATTTATGGAATTGTTTCCAAATAAGAGTCGAAAAAGAAGAAACCAAAAGATGTGAAAGCAAGGCTCAGAGGTTATCGAGCTCAATGGTAACGAGACTACGCTCGTCCACGCCAGCTCACTGGTTGATGGAGCAATGGGTCGAGTACCTGGATGAGAAGTTTGCCCGGCATCACAAGGACTGTGCAGAAGACATGACCCAGGCGATAGCCTCAATTAAGGAAGTGGTTGACCGGGTGGAGGAGAAAATGATGATCCAGGGCAGGAGATTCAAAAGTTGCAGGAGCTGGCGACTGAATGAGAGGAGGGGTCAACTGCAATGGCTTTGGAAATTAGCATACTACAAGACAGCCAGAAACGACTGTTAGATGAAGTAGAAGACTTGGAGAACTGGACTCGCAGGCAAAATATTCAAATCGACGGACTGCCAGAAGGAAAGGAGGGGTCAGATGCGGGTACGTATGTGTGTAAGATGTTGCAGGAGATGGTCGGGCCTACGTGTTTGACAAGCTGCTGGAGGTGGACTGGGCACATAGGGTGCTCATACGTAAGCCCCAGGGTCGTGAGCCCCCGAGGGCTATGGTGGTGAGGCTACATCGATTCCTCGACAAGGAGCGTATCATGAAGTGGGCCAGGCAGATGAAACAGTACATGTGGGAAGAATCGGAGATCCGGATGTACCAAGACTGGGGACTTTAATACGGTCCTGGGCCTGAGTTTGGACCGGGCGAGTGCTAGGTCGGAGATACTATCAGCAATGGCAAAGGAACTGCGGGGGTTCATGGAGCACATGGGAGGGGTAGATCCGTGGAGATTTGAGAGACCAAGGAGCAGGGAATATTCATTCTACTCCCATGTACATAAGGCATACTCCAGGATAGATTTCTCCGTGCTGGATAAAACACTGTTGGCAGGGGTTGAGGACACTGAGTACTCAGAAATTGTTGTTTCAGATCATGCACCAGTGGATAGATCTACTGGCAGCCACGGGAATGTCCAGGCGCCCACAGTGGAGACTAGATACAGGACTGTTAGCAGATGAGATCTGTGAGGGAGTGAGAGGCGCCATTTAGGGGTACATAAAGATCAATGACACGGGAGAGACTGCGGCTGGGGTGGCACTGAAAGCAGTCATTAGAGGGTAATGTATTTCAATTCGAGCCCACAGGGGTAAAACTGAGCAGTCGGAGCTGGACAGGTTAGTTGGAGAAATCTTACAGGTGGACAGGAGATATTTGGAGTCTCCAAATGAGGACCTCCTGAAGGAGCTTCAGAGACTTCAAATGGAGTCTGGGCTCCTTTTTTCCAAATACAAGTAGTTGGGTTCTAATCAATTACAAATGTAAAAGGTAGAAATGCAGCATAAAGAAAAAGACCTTTTCAAAAGGAAATTGAAATGAGGAAACTTGGTCTGGAAATTGAAAGATTGGCAAGGGGGGAAATGGAGAGAGAATATCCAACTCTTGCAAGGGAAGTGTAACCTTTCCCAGTCCAAATGCTAATGAGGATGTGTTCAAGCACTGCCAAGGTTTGACGAAATGGTGCAGAAGCATTTTTAAATCACTTTTGAGAAAAAGGGGGTTGGGGGGGAGGGGGGGGGGGGATGAGGGTCTGTTTGTTTTTCTCTATTTGGCGTGTGTATTTGCTTTCATGTTAATTAGAACATAGAACATAGAACGATACAGCGCAGTACAGGCCCTTCGGCCCTCGATGTTGCACCGACATGGAAAAAAACTAAAGGCCATCTAACCTATACTATGCCCTTATCATCCATATGCTTATCCAATAAATTTTTAAATGCCCTCAATGTTGGCGAGTTCACTACTGTTGCAGGTAGGGCATTCCACGGCCTCACCACTCTTTGCGTAAAAAACCCACCTCTGACCTCTGTCCTATATCTATTACCCCTCAATTTAAGGCTATGTCCCCTCGTGCTAGCCACCTCCATCCGCGGGAGAAGGCTCTCGCTGTCCACCCTATCTAACCCTCTGATCATTTTGTATGCCTCTATTAAGTCACCTCTTAACCTTCTTCTCTCTAACGAAAACAACCTCAAGTCCATCAGCCTTTCCTCATAAGATTTTCCCTCCATACCAGGCAACATCCTGGTAAATCTCCTCATGACTCATGACAGCCATTTTTGCCCTGGGGAATAGTCTCTGGCTATCCATGTCTCTCATCACCTTGTACACTTCTATCAAGTCACCTCTCTTCCTTCTTAGCTCCAGTGAGAAAAGCCCCAGCTCCTTCAATCTTTCTTCATAAGATATGCCCTTCAGTCCAGACAGCATCCTGGTAAATCTCCTCTGTACCTCTCCAAAGCATCCACATTCTATAATGAGGCAACCAGAACTAGACACAATATTCCAAGTGTGGTCTAACTAGAGTTTTATAAAGCTGCTGCAAAACCTCACGGCTGTTAAACTCAGACCCCCTGTTAATGAAAGCCAACCCACCATACGCTTTCTTAACAATCCTATCAACCTGGTGGCAACTTTGAGGGATCAATATATGTGGACCCCAAGATCCCTCTGTTCCTCCACACTTCCAAGAATCCTGCCTTTAACCCTGTATTCAGCATTCAAATTCGACCTTCCAAAATGAATCACTTCACATATATCTAGGTTGAACTCCATCTGCCACTTCTCAGCCCAGCTCTGCATCCTATCAATGTTCTGTTGTAACCTGCAACAACCCTCAACACTATCTACAACTTCCCCAACCTTTGTGTCATCGGCAAACCTACTAACCCACCCTTCCATTTCCTCATCCAAGTCATTTATAAAAAACACAAAGAGCAGAGGTCCCGGAACAGATCCCTGTGGGACACCACTGGTCACTGACCTCCAGGAGGAATGCTTTCCATCCACTACCACTCTCTGTCTTGGCCAGCCAATTCTGTATCCAGACAGCTAAATTTGGCTGTGTCCCATGTCCCCTAACTTTCTGAATGAGCCTACCATGGGGAACCTTATCAAATGCCTTGCTGAACTCCATATACATCTCATCCAATGTGTCTTGTCACATCCGCAAATAATTAATTGAGGCCTGTGAGGCATGACCTGCCCCTCACAAAGCCATGCTGACTATCTTTAATCAAACTATGTTTTTATGAGGACGACTTCCGGTCAGCAAGCGGAGCGGTCGCAAGGTGAGGGGCTCCCGTAGCGGTGGAGAACAGGGAAGGGAAGGGAAAGGACCCCCCCCCCCCACCCCCCCAAGGAGCGGAGCGGCGTCCATACCCCCCCCCCCCCCCACAAGGAGCGGAGCGGCGTCCATACCCCCCCCCCCCCAAGGAGCGGAGCGGAGTGGCGTCCATACCCCCCCCCCCCAAGGAGCGGAGCGGCGTCCAGACCCCCCACCCAAGGAGCGGAGCGGCGTCCATAACCCCCCCCCCCCCCCCCCTTCCCAAGGCCCGGAGCGGCGTCTCCCCCCCCCCCCCCCCCCAGCAGGCCCGGAGCGGAGTCTCCACATACACCCCCCCACCCACCCCCCCAAAAGAAAAAACCGGCAGCAGCCACCACGTGGCAAGAACAAAGGACTGGACAGACTCCTCTCACTCTCTCTCTCTCTCTCTCCTGCGTGAGAGAGGTAGGGGAAAAGTGAGGGGGGGAGAAAAAAAAAAGACTTTTATTTTTTTTTAAAAAGTACACTGTTAAAGAGAAAGGGGGAGGGATATATATTATTTTCTCTTTCTCTACACCCACTCCCATCAAAGCAAGCCCACCTGAGGGGAGTTGCATAAAAGGAGGTGGGAGAAAATAATTAATAAACAAATAAATAAAATAAAAATCGGGCATCGAAAAAGGGGGAACAGAAAAACAAGGGGAGAAGAAAAGATGAAAGGGAAGGGGGAGAAAAAACGCCAGCAGGGAGCCAAGGGAAAGGGGGCACCAAAAGTAGGCGGGACAAAGGGCAAGCCAGCTCACGCGAGCGGATTAGCACATGAAGCAGCGGGACGGATGTACCGCCGCATCAAAAAGAGCCGGACAGACAGGTGCCCTCTCCCCTGGGGTTAGAGGGGGGCGTGAATTGGAAGGAAGCCTTTACTGAGGTGGTGAGGGAGCAGCTGCAGGCAATCAAGGCAGAGGTGAAAGCAGACGCAGAGGCCGCAGCACAGGCAGCAGTGGCCAGGGCCATGTCAGGGGTGCAGCAGGCTCTGACCAGATTGGAGGAGAAAGTGGAAGCTCAAGGGAAGAAACTGGAAGCTCAAGGGGGGAAACTGGAAGCCCATGAGGCAACCATTAAGGAGCTAGAGAAAGCAGCGACAGACATGAGCGACCAGGTCACAGCCCTAGAAAGGGAAGTGGCGAGTCTGGGCGCAACGCAGGGGAGCCTGAAGGGCAGGGTAGACGACCAAGAAAACAGCTCGAGAAGGCAAAATGTTAGGATAGTGGGCCTGCCAGAGGGGACCGAGGGTAGAAACCCCACAAAATACGTGGCTGCAATGCTGGGCAACTTAGTGGGCAAGAAAGCTTTCCCCACCCCCCCGGATCTGGACAGAGCACATCGGTCGCTGCGCCCGAAGCCCAAGGAAGGGGATCAACCGAGAGCAGTCATAGCCAAACTGCACCGGTACCGGGATAGGGAGGCAATCCTGCGCTAGGCCAAGGAAAATAGAGCCAGCAAATGGGACGGGCACACCATCCGAATATATGAAGACCTTGGAGTGGATATATCTAAGAAACGGGCTGAGTTTAACAGAGCGAAAGTGGCTCTCTACAGGAACAAAGTGCGTTTTGGTATGCTGTACCCAGCGAAGCTCTGGGTCACATACCAAAACAAGGAATATTTCTTTACAGCCCCTGCTGAGGCGAATAGATTCGTCGAGGAGCACGGGCTGGAAGAACAGCGGGGGGGGGTAGGGACGAGAGGCCCCTGGCAAGGAGCAACGACACGCCAATGGGTAGGATGGGGGAAGAGCAGGCAGAAAACCGTAGAGGCCAGGTAGAGGAGAAGCGAGACAACAACCTCCGAGAGGGGAGCCACCGTAATAGCAGGAAAGCTAGCGCCGGGGGCACGCAACAAAGCAGGGCCGCTGCGCACCCCCAACAGGGGGGAAGGCGCCAGGCAGGGGAGGGGGGAGATCACCCACCAAAGTCGGGAGAGCAAACGGGGACAGGAATAGGGTATAGAGGAGCAAAGGAGGGGTATACAGGGGAGGAGGGTAGAGGGAGAGACCGGGGGGGGCACACAGGGAGGGGAAAGGTAGGGTCAAAGGGACAAACGAGGCCAGAAAAGGAACAGGGCTACAAAGTACCACAACCAAGGGCTCGGAACAAGGAACCGCTGCAAGCACCCACCCAGTACGGTCTGTGGGCAAAGGGGCCCCCCAGAGTGCAGGGGACTACCCGCGTGGCGGACACACAGTGGACGGCCATGGCGGGTGCCCCCAAGACAAGGGGAAACCCCGGAGCGCAGAGACCCGAACGCATGGGGAGAGCAGTGGTGGCGGCCATCCTGGACGGCCCCCTAACAAAGGGAAACCCCGGAGGGCAAGGGCTCGTCCACCAGACAAACATGGTTAATCCCACAGGAACGAGGGGGCAGAAGCCCCCCACCAGGATAATCACCTGGAACGTAAGGGGACTTAACGGCCCAGTGAAGAGATCCAGAGTCCTCACCCACCTCAGAAATATGAGGGCCGACATAGTCTTCCTCCAAGAGACGCATCTGAGGGAGCAGGACCAACTGCGGGTAAGAAAGGGCTGGGTGGGACAAACCTACCATTCCTGCTATGGGACAAGGGCCAGGGGGGTGGCGATACTGATCGGCAAGAGGACAATGTTTAGGGCGACAAAGACGGTTACAGACCCAGGGGGGCGATATGTCATGGTCAGCGGGGCCCTGGATGGGGCGCCGGTAGTCCTAGTCAACGTGTACGCGCCCAACTGGGACGACACGAGCTTCATCCAAAAGACCATGGCAGAAATCCCGGACATAGCGACGCATCGACTAATCATGGGGGGGGACTTCAACTGTGTACAGGACCCAAAGACGGACAGATCAAACCCCAAAACGGGGAAAACCTCAAACATGGCAAGGGAACTCGGTCACTTTATGGAGCAGATGGGAGCTGTGGACCCCTGGAGGTTCGCCCACCCGGGGGAGAAAGAATTCTCCTTCTTCTCCCCAGTACACAACGTGTTCTCCAGAATTGACTTCTTTGTGGTGGGGAAAACGGTGCTTCCAGGGATAGACAAGGTGGAATACTCCGCAATTGTGATATCAGACCACGCTCCACACTACATGGACGTGCGGCTGGAGACGGGAAGGGCCCAGCGCCCCACGTGGAGGTTGGACGGTGCCTTACTAGCTGACAAGGCCTTCAGCAAAAGGATAGCGCGGGCCATAGCGGAGTACACAGAGAACAACCAAAACGGGGAGGTATCATCCTCCACGTTCTGGGAAGCGCTTAAGGCCGTAATAAGAGGGGAAATCATTGCCTTCAAAGCGCAAAGAGATAGGGAGGAAAGGGTGGCTGGGCAGAAGCTGGTCGACTCCATACTGGAGGTAGACCGTAAATACTCCGAGGCCCCGACCGTAGAGCTCCTGGCGGAGAGAAAAGAACTACAAAGGAACTTTGACCTGCTCTCCACGAGGAAAGCAGTGCACCAACTCCGCCAGGCACGCGGGACCCTGTACGAACACGGAGACAAAGCCAGCCGCCTGTTGGCACACCAGCTGAGAAAGCAGGCAGCCACCAGAGAAATTGGGCAAATCAGGGGTACCAGAGGCATGTTGGAAACAGAACCAGAGAGGATTAACGAAACCTTCAAGGCCTTCTACCAAGAGCTGTACACCTCAGAGCCCCCAACGGGGAAGGCTGGGATGAACCGGTTCCTTGATGGACTGGTCATACCAATCGTGGGAGAGGGAAGGAAACGGGACCTGGAAGCACCACTAGCACTGGGAGAGATCATGGACAGTATCAGCTCCATGCAGACGGGGAAGGCGCCGGGACCGGACGGATTCCCGGCGGACTTCTACAAAAAATTTGCGACAGCGCTGGCCCCGCACCTGCGGGAGATGTTCACAGACTCGCTAGCTAGGGGCACACTGCCACCCACGTTAGCACAGGCCTCAATCTCGCTGATACCTAAGAAAGACAAAGACCCAACGGAATGTGGGTCATACAGACCCATATCTCTGCTGAACGCAGACGCCAAAATACTGGCCAAAATCCTAGCCAAAAGGCTAGAAGACTGTGTACCTGAGGTGGTCACAGAGGACCAGACGGGCTTCGTCAAAGGTAGACAGCTCACCTCGAACATCAGGCGTCTGCTGAACGTGATAATGACCCCCTCCGGGGAGAGAACACAAGAGGTGATCGTCTCCCTGGACGCAGAAAAGGCCTTCGACAGAGTTGAATGGAAATACCTCATAGAGGTACTGGAGCGGTTCGGGCTTGGAACAGGGTTCACCGCGTGGGTAAAACTCCTATACAATGCCCCCATGGCTAGTGTACGGACCAACAATACCAACTCCCAATACTTCCAGCTGCACAGGGGCACCAGACAAGGATGCCCACTGTCCCCACTGCTGTTCGCAATTGCTAGCAATCGAACCGCTAGCAATTGCGCTCAGGGCAGCAAAAAATTGGAGGGGGATCCGAAGGGGAGGCAGAGAGCACAGAGTCTCACTCTATGCAGACGATCTGCTCCTCTACATCTCGGACCCACAAAGCAGCATGGACGGAATCATCGCGCTCCTGAAAGAGTTTGGAGCCTTCTCGGGCTACAAACTCAACATGAGCAAAAGCGAGATCTTCCCAGTACACCAGCAAGGGGGGGGGGGGGGGGGGGGGGGGGGGCAGCACTAAAGGGGCTGCCGTTCAAACAAGCCCGACATAAATTCCGCTACCTGGGGATCCAAATAGCCCATGACTGGGAAGGGATCCACAAATGGAACCTCACCAGCCTGGCGGAGGAAGTAAAAAAGGACCTGCAAAGATGGAACACACTCCCACTCTCTCTCGCAGGAAGAGTCCAGACGATCAAAATGAACGTATTGCCCAGGTTCCTCTTCCTGTTTAGATCCATTCCGATCTACATCCCCAAGGCCTTCTTCATAGCGCTGGACAAACTTATCATGGCGTTCGTATGGGGGGGTAAAAATGCTAGGATCCCAAAGAAGGTCCTACAGAAAACAAAATCCAGGGGGGGGCTAGCCCTCCAGAATCTACAATTCTACCACTGGGCGGCAACAGCCGAGCGAGTAAGGGGATGGATCCAGGAGCCAGAAGTCGAGTGGGTGCGTGCGGAGGAGGCCTCCTGCATGGGGACCTCCCTCCGGGCCCTCGCCACGGCAGCACTCCCATCCCCACCCAAAAAACACTCCAGCAGCCCAGTGGTGACAGCCACCCTCCAATCCTGGAACCAACTGCGGCAGCAATTTGACCTGAACAAAATGTCGGACAAGGCTCCCATCTGCAACAACTATAGGTTCAAACCAGCACTGACTGACGCCACCTTCAAAAGGTGGAGGCAGGACGGGGGGACACTGACAGTCAGGGACCTATACACGGACGACAGGATCGCAACACTGGACGAACTGACAGAGAAATTTCGGCTAGCTGGGGGGAACGAGCTACGGTACCTGCAGCTCAAAAACTTCCTACGAAAGGAGACAAGGACGTACCCACAACCGCCACGACAGACACTACTGGAAGACCTACTGGACGCAAGTATCCGAGAGAAAGGGAACTGTAGCGACATGTATGACCGACTGGTAGAAAGGGACGACACCGTACTGGACGCAACAAGAAGGAAATGGGAGGACGACTTGGGGATGGAGACAGGGTGGGGACTCTGGAGCGAGGCACTGCATAGGGTCAACTCCACCTCCACGTGCGCAAGGCTCAGCCTGACGCAACTAAAAGTGGTACATAGAGCCCACTTAACGAGAAACCGTATGAGTAGGTTCTTCCCGGAGGTGGAGGACAGATGTGAGCGGTGCCAAAGAGGCCCGGCCAACCAAGCCCACATGTTCTGGTCTTGCCCCAGACTTGTGGAGTACTGGACAGCCTTCTTCGAGGCTATGTCCAAAGTGGTGGGGGTGAGGGTGGAGCCATGCCCGATAGTGGCGGTCTTCGGGGTTTCAGACCAGCCAGATCTATTCCTGGGGAGGAGGGCGGACGCCCTTGCCTTTGCCTCCCTGATCGTCCGCCGTAGAATCCTGTTTGGCTGGCGGTCAGCAGCACCGCCCAGAGACGTGGGAGCCATTCATGCAATTGTTCCGGGACCTGTTTGTGGCCAACGTACAAGAGGAAGAATAGTCGGGGGAAGGTAGCCGGCGGGGAGGGGGGGGGGCTACGGGCTCGTTACGGGGGTTTGATGGCTTGCTAAGGCCTAAAACCAAACTAAATAAATGCCAATAAACATGTTGGGGAATGTAAAATATGTCTGCCGGCAAAGAGGGGGAGGCCACAGTTATTACTACGAAGATGCTCACCTGTAAATATATATGTTAATTTTTGCGTGTTTTTTTTCTCTCTCTAACAATTTGTAATTTGTTCAATATAAAACATGAAAACTGAATAAAAAACATTTATAAAAAAAAACTATGTTTTTATAAATAATCATAAATCCTATCTTTAAGGATCCTTTCCAATCTTTTGCTCACCACAGACGTAAGACTGATGGATCTGTAATTCTCAGGGATTTCCATATTCCCATTCTTGAACAGGGGAACAACATTCGCCTCCCTCCAATCATCTGGTACTACTCCAGTGGAGAGTAATGACGCAAAGATCATTGCCAACGGCACAGCAATCTCCTCCCTCGCTTCCCGTAGTAACCTTGGGTATATCCCGTCATGCTCAGGGGACTTCTCTATCCTGATGCTTTTCAAAATTTCCAGCACATCCTCCTCCTTAATACCAACCTGTTCGAGTCTATTAATCTGGTTCACACTGTTCTCATGAGCAACAAGGTCCCTCTCTCTTGTGAATACTGAAGCAAAATATTCATTTAGGGCCTCCCCATCTCCTTAGACTCTAGGCACATGTTCCCTTCGCTATCCCTGATCGGCCCTACTCTCAACTCTGATCATCCTCTTATTTCTCACACAAGTGGAGAATGCCTTCGGGTTTTCCCTAATTCTTCCCGCCAGGGCTTTTTCATGCCCCCTTCTAGCTCTCCTAAGTCCATTTTTGAGTTCCTTCCTGGTGACCTTCAAACCATCTAGAGCCTTGCCAGATCTTTGCTTACTCAGCCTTACGTAAGCTTCCTTCTTCCTCTTGAGTAGAAGCTCTACTTCTCCTATCATCCAAGGCTCCTTCACCTTACCATTCCTCCCTAGTCTCTGTGGGACAAAACTATTCAGCATTCGCAGCAAGTGCTCCTTAAATAACCCTCACATTACTGTTGTGCATTTCTCCAAAAGCAATTGTTCCCACTTGATGCTCCTCGGCTCCTGTCTAATAGCAGTATCATTTCCTCCCCCCAATTAAATACCTGATTGTGTGGTAACAAGATCATAAAGGACGGGTTGAGACAGGAGGATGAGCAATCAAGGAGTGGACAGGGAGGCTGAGATTCAATTATTTGAAACAATCTTGTGCTTTATCAACAATCTGGCAAAAGAGCAGGTGGAGGATGAAGCTGATATCTTCAGTTCAGGAATGTTTGTTGAGTTAAAATAGAAGGATTTAGAGATAAAGCAGTTGATTCAAAAAGCCCAACAGAAATAGAGTGAGTGTATACCGAAGTGTTATTACATTATAAATTATGTATTAATGAGAAAGTGGAGACCCAAGTTCAAGTTATATTACCGGTGTGTTCTGGAAACAAGGTTTCAGTAGTGAGGATATTTTGGAGGATGAAAAACTCAGGCGAAAATACAAAATTGGATTTATTGCCCTGTACTGTGTAAGGATGTAGTTGAATGAAATGAAATGAAAATCGCTTATTGTCACGAGTAGGCTTCAATGAAGTTACTGTGAAAAGCCCCTAGTCGCCACATTCCGGCGCCTGTCCGGGGAGGCTGGTACGGGAATCGAACCGTGCTGCTGGCCTGCTTGGTCTGCTTTAAAAGCCAGCGATTTAGCCTGATGAGCTAAATCAGCCCCTGACAACTTTTGTTTTACATGTTGGACGTGAAGGGTGATTGGAAAATCTCAAGCAGCATCCTTAATACCCATTCTGGCATTTGAGAAACAGGGTCCTAATTGATTGCATGGGGACTTCTTCCTAAGATGAAAAGTGGGAATCCAAATTTATTTACTCTAATGCACCTGTCTACTAGATTTCTGGAAGCGATTCCATTAGGAAATATTATATCAAAGAAGATCGTGGAGGAGTTGTTTTTTTTTATACCAGATATGGACTCCAATCAGATCAGGGATCAAATTTAATGTCAAAATTGTCTTGGAAGTTATGGATTGCTTAGGGGTAAAGCAAATTAAGTCATCCGCATATCATCCAAATCTCAATGAGCATTGGAAAGGTGGTCCAAGATGTTAAAGACCATGTGAAGGGCCTATAATCAGGATTATCCAGAGGATCGGAATAAAGGAATTTCAGTACTGTTTGCAATTAGGGACGCAATTAGGGGCTTTTCACAGTAACTTCATTGAAGCCTACTCGTGACAATAAGCGATTTTCATCTCATTTCATTTTCACCTAATGAATTAACTAAATTCAGTCCATTTGAACTGATTTCTGGTTGTCAGGTAAGAGTATCACTTAAATTGATTCAGGAGAATTTGTGAGTCAGAGTTCTGAGATTACAGATTTGTACTATGTTATATTTTAGGGAGAAGGTCAATCGGGCTGGTGAGTTGGCCAGGAAGCATTTAAAAGTGTCTCAGCATGTGATGAAAAAAGAGGCGGAGAAGAAATCAAAAACTTGTTTCATTCATGGAGAAAATATATGAGTGTTATTATTAGCGGTAGGTGACCCATTCAATGCAATATTTAGTGGGCCTTATCAAATTGAAAGAGAATTCAGTGAAGAACCAGATGGGAGGAAAACTCTATATGCTCAATGTGTTTTGATAGGGAAGAAAAGTAGGAGGATGTGTTGGTCATTGTAATTTGGGGAGAAGAGATACATCCAGAGCATTCTGAATTGGACATTCCTCAAATTTGGTTGGACAATGAGGAAGTGATAAGGAACTGGGATAAATGATTGAGTTACCTTCCAGAGGAAAATCAGTGAGACCTGAAAGAACTAGTACAATCACATGGAACTAGAGAGGAGGTACAAGGGCCATCATACATGATATAGATGTAGGAAGTTCTGTTGCATATAGACGGAATCCACTCAAGTTGGCACAGGTTTGAAAGGAGAGTGAAAGTATGCTTAAGAATGATATCAATGAAAATCAATTAGTGTCTTTATGTCCACAATTGAAGGAAGAGAGGAGAGACAACAATCTCTCCCTCAATGCCAGCAAAACTAAAGAGCTGGTCATCGACTTCAGGAAGCAAAGTACTGTACACACCCCTGTCAGCATCAACGGAGCCGAGGTGGAGATGGTGAGCAGTTTCAAATTCCTAGGGGTGCACATCATGGTGACCTCCTCTTTTAGAGGGGCAGCAGGGTAACATGGTGGTTAGCATAAATGCTTCACAGCTCCAGGGTCCCAGGTTCGATTCCCGGCTGGGTCACTGTCTGTGTGGCGTCTGCACGTTCTCCCCCTGTGTGCGTGGGTTTCCTCCGGGTGCTCCGGTTTCCTCCCACAGTCCAAAGATGTGCGGGTTAGGTGGATTGGCCATGCTAAAATTGCCCGTAGTGTCCTAATTAAAGTAAGGTTAGGGGGGGGGGGGGGGGGGGGTTGTTGGGTTACGGGTATAGGGTGGATACGTGGGTTTGAGTAGGGTGATCGTGGCTCGGCACAACATTGAGGGCCGAAGGGCCTGTTCTGTGCTGTACTGTTCTATGTTCTATCACCAATAATCTATCCTGGTCCACTCACGTCGACGCTATCACCAAGAAAGCACAGCAGCGCCTATACTTCCTCAGGAAACTAAGGAAATTCGGCATGTCCACATTAACCCTTACCAACTTTTACAGATGCACTATAGAAAGCATCCTATCGGGCTGCATCACAGCCTGGTATGGCAACTGCTCGGCCCAGGACCGCAAGGAACTTCAGAGAGTCGTGAATACCGCCCAGTCCATCACACGAACCTGCCTCCCATCCATTGATTCCATCTACACCTCCCGCTGCCGGGGGAAAGCGGGCAGCATAATCAAGGATCCCTCCCACCCGGCTTACTCACTTTTCCAACTTCTTCCATCGGGCAGGAGATTCAGAAGTCTGAGAACACGCACGAACAGACTCAAAAACAGCTTCTTCCCCACTGTCACCAGACTCCTAAATGACCCTCTTATTGACTGACCTCATTAACACTACACCCTGTATGCTTCAACCGATGCCAATGCTTATGTAGTTACATTGTATATCTTGTGTTGCCCTATTATGTATTCTCATGTATTTTCTTGAATTGTTTAATTCCCTTTTCTTCCATGTACTGAATGATCTGTTGAGCTGCTTGCAGAAATATACTTTTCACTGTACCTCGGTACACGTGACAATAAACAAATCCAATCCAATCCAATAACAAAGCTTATTGATTACAGACAGTTGGGAATGGTCAAGATATTTCAGTAGTATTCTCATCCTGTCTGCAACAGAGTGGTATCTATCCTGGTAATAAATTCATTTAGCTGAAACTTGCTGGAAGTGTAAAGAGAGAAACTTTTAAGACATTTTGTCGTGGAGCTTTGGGTTGTTTTGGCAGAGTGAGGCTTCATGAGAGTTTTATGTTTGATCAGTCCTGGCAGTGGATATGCAGAGCACATTTCTCATTTGAATTTGAGAAAGCAAAGATGAGATTGTATTTGAACTATGCCAAGCATGGAATTTGATAAACGTTTTGCTGGGATGAATGTTGAAAGTAAAGATGGGGGAATTAGTTGAACAAATTTATGACTGCAAACCGTGTTTATGGAGAACAGTGACTTGAAGTTTAAATTTGAGAATTTGGTTGCAAATGACTGGGGATAGTTATCCTTTTGGGGAATGACTGGGGATAGTTTATTCTAATGTGGAGGCAGAAGGAAGGGTTTGAATAAGAATAGGCATGCGTTGGTAGTGAAAGTTAGCAGGAAAGTCTTACTTTGGCTATGGTGAGCATGAATATACAAAGGTTAGGGGGGGGGGAAAGGTGAGGCTGAGAAAACAGCGGCAACCAAATATAAGTGTAAGGGCCCTTATTTTGATTCTCTTCCTTTTATTTTGTTTTTGTTGTTTTTCATCGATGGATTGTTAATGAAGGCATACCTTTGAACAGAGGAAGTAAGTAACTGATTGTCAAAGTAGTACGCTGTGTTATATATACTTCCAAAATACTTCCAAGATGTAACAGTATTAAGTGGGAAGTTTAGGAGAATTGGGGGAAGCTCCTTAGATCTGTCAGATATATAGATCCAAGAGTGAAAAACTTTTCAAAATATAATTGGTAGCCCTCTACTTCAGGCGGGTGAGCCGTCCATCGCAGCGCTTCCGATTGTGCAAATTCGTGTGCAAAGCAGGCGGCTTTGAACAGTGCTGGCTGCGAGCGGCCTTCGAAATGACGGGCACTCTTCGCACGCGTAAAACCGCATGGTTCTACGCATAAGCTTCGATGAGCAGGCACGGATGCACAGTGCGGTCGCAATATTTTTATATGGCCTCGTCCGTCATTTTGAAGGCCGGCATTGTTAGAAGTCGGCTGCTGCGGCTGTTGCACGCGAATTTGCGCAATCGGAGACGCAGGAGAAGATTTTTTTGCAAATGCAATGTAATCTTCCTGTCTGAAGGGATGCAGAGAGCAGGCCACGCTCTCCCGAACATCCACATCATGTGCTCTGGGCGCGATTGCGATTCCTCCCATTTTGTCAGCAGCAAAATAGTGGGTCACGGATGTTGGCCGGTTTGTAAAAATGGGTCCCCGGAACAAAGTTTGAAAAACACTGCTCTACTTCTCACTTTACCACCCACTTAATAGGAAAGAAAAAAGGGATGATCAAAGGGCTATTATGACATAAACAAAAATGAACAAACCCAACAAAGATTAGAAGAGACTGGGAGACAGGAACGCATCAGAACAGAGACAAGCATGTCCTTTGACTTGCTGTTCATGAAAGATCCACTGTTCTGATTTAAAAAAAAAATTAATGTAAACACAAACTTCAATGCATTCTTAACTTGCCTTATTGATTTAACTGTGAGTTTTGCGAGCTGGTCAGATATCTTGTAGCGATCTTTTGATTAAACTTTTCCTGTTCAAATTAGGTTACATTTGGTGCATTTATTTTGTTTCTTTGTCAACGTTGACACAATTAAGGAAACAAACTGAAACTATAGGTGAGGCAGTTTTGCTTTGGCAGTGAATGGTATTTTTGTGATGTCATAAACATGTGAAGACATGCTTCATTAGTGCCGAGCTTGTGAACATTCATTTTTTGCTTCCTTTTGGTATTCAGTGCCCTGTTTTACAGTAAAATAAATGTTAAACCTAATTTATGTAATGAAATTTCTTCCATTGGATGAACAAAGAGTTGCAGAACAACGACCAGTGCAAATGCTTGATTTAATAATAAGAATAGGAGTGGTGCTAGTAAGTTTTTCTCTGGCATCTTCTTTTGAGGTATAATCCTGTAATCAGAATCCGGCATTCTAATATGTTATCACTGTTATCTTGAAACTACCTTTATTTTATTGAGAGATAATGGAAGGTAATACATTTTCATATCAACTCGGAGAACCTCCAGATGTACAACAGAGATAGATAGGTTCATGATTAAGAAGGGGATCAGGTGTTATGGGAAGAAGGCAGGAGAATGGGGATGAGAAAAATATCAACCATGATTGGATGGTGGAGCAGACTCGATGGGCCGAGTGGCCTAATTCTGCTCCTATGTCTTATGGTCTTATATTCTAACAGTGCCTCATGCCTACCTTAGTGTACCATAGCAAAACACAGCAAAGTCACACACAGCAAAGTTCCACAGGAAGTGCTGACCAGTGACCAGATAGCTTTGCTGGTGGTGCTGGTTGAAGTGCTATGTCCACCAAAGGCAGGCAGACAGTCTTAATTTAACGTCCTGTGTGAAAGGCAGCATCTTCGACAGAACTACACTGAGTGAGAGATTGGACTTTGTGTGCAAAGATCTGAACCTGCGCTTCTTAACATTGATGTGTGAGGGTTACCTTGAGTTCAGCCACTTGGTATCTCTATGCACTAAGAGGTGTCAAAAATGCCCTTGTGTACACTTGCAACTCTTCTTTTATAGATGTTATCGACAGTCCCTAGACAGTCATAGAGGGACCCAACTCTTCTAAATTAGCGTGGCACGTGTATGGAACCTCTTTTAATCCTTGTCTGATCCTTGTACCCCTTTTAATTACACTTTTACTGGCTGCTGCAAAATTACAGATTTTTGGTTTGCAGTACAGATGTTTGAGCCCCACCCCCCCCCTCCCCCCCACCCCCACTGCAAACTGCTAGTTGAACTAGCCCAAGGGATTATCCAGTGTGCTGTGTGGTAGGGTCTTGTGATGCCATTTTGATGGATTTGGCTGGCAGCCAGTTGGTTCTTCTGGAATTCACAATTGTGATCAGAAGCTTCTGGAAGATTTCTCCATACCACAGCCAGA
Source organism: Scyliorhinus canicula (assembly GCF_902713615.1). Lineage (NCBI taxonomy): Eukaryota > Metazoa > Chordata > Chondrichthyes > Carcharhiniformes > Scyliorhinidae > Scyliorhinus > Scyliorhinus canicula. The sequence continues at coordinate 54,198,739 of NC_052158.1, read as the reverse complement.
AACCCTGCACAAAGACCAGGCAAACAGCTGAAACGCTGGGTAGAAAGTGAATCTGCTGTAAATTCTCAGGTACAGAATTCTGATACTATCGCAGTGAGACTGAGAGTCAACCTGGTGGAGTCCTGTGCAAGTGAAGGTGACTCTCTGGAGGAACTCCGGCAGCCTTTGAGGGCTAATTGAAGGCAGATGCTAGAAGATCCAAACCCACCAACACCTCACATTTTGAGAAAATGACCGCCGACAAAGACCACAACAACAAATTCATGACTTGATCCCTTTAATTCCCATTATTTTGATCCTTCTCCTTCCCCACTGTCTCTGTCTTGTGTGCATGTAGGTGGAGGGTGGGATGCTGTTACGGGAGTAATTCGATTAGTATTACATGTTGAACTTTTATCTTTGCAAATAATGTTATTTTGTGTTTTACTTAAAATCTGGTGCCTGTAAGTCAGTGAAACAGTCGAGGGTCAAAGATTTTGGGAAAATATACAAATTATTGGGTCAATCGCTGATGGTAGAACTCTGGGGTCTTTGGGGCTGAAATTTACCGTGCAGTCTCCCAGAGTATTGTGACACGTTATTGCTGGGAAATTCTGCATCAGAATTTTTGTCTCAGTAGTTTTATTTTTTTATTTGTTGCTGTGAGAGTCACGAGATAGGCCAACATTATTGCCTTCCCTACTTGCTTATGAGAAAGTGGTGATGAGCTGCAACCTTTAATCACTGCTTTCCATGTGGGGCGGGTACTGCCACAGTACTGTTGGGCAGGGAGTTTCACGATTCTGATCCAGTGATGAAAAAGTGGCAATATACTTCCAAGTCAGGATGGTATGCAGCTTGGAAGTAAACTTTAAGGCGGTCGTGTTCTCTCATGGGCAGCACGATAGCACAGTGGGTAGCACTGTTGCTTTACTGCTCCAGGGTCCCAGGTTCAATCCCCGGCTTTGGGCACTGACTGTGGAGTCCGCACATTCTCCCTGTGTCTACATGAGTTTCCTCCGAGTGCTCCGGTTTCCTCCACAAGTCCCGAAAGATGCGCTGTTCGGTAATTTGGACATTCTGAATTCTCCCTCTGTGTGCCCAAACAGGTGCCGGAATGTGGCGACTAGGGGATTTTCACAGTAACTTCATTGCAGTGTTAATGTAAGCCTACTTGTGAGAATAAAGATTATTATTACATGTTGGCTTCCCTTGTACTTCTGGGCCATAGTGATTGTGGGTTTAGAAAATGTTGTTGACAAAACCGTGGCCCGTTAGTGCAATGCATCTTGTAGTTGCTGCCACTGCGTGTTGGTGATGGAGGGAGTAAACATGAATTTGAAGTGTGCTGATTGTGCCTTGTGCTGTTGAAGTTCATTCAGGTAAGTAAAGAAGATTTCTTCACTTGGGCACTTTAGATGGTGTTCTGGGTTTAGAGTCACTCGCTGCAGAAAATGGCTGACATGCTTTTGTGCTGACTAGTTTTTGTGAGGAATGGATGATGGGCATGCTGTTGAATATCGAGAGGAGATGGTTTGTGTGTAATGGTCATTACCCAGTACTTGTGTGCTGTGAATGTTAATTGTAAAATTTCACTCCCAAGTCTAAATGTTGTCCAGACTTTGCTGCATGCAGGTACAGCACAGACTGCTTCAGTATTTTTGAACATAGGAACAGGAGTAGGCCATTTAGCCCCTCGAGCCTGTCCCACCATTTAATGCGATCATGGCTGATCTGTGGCCTAACTCCTTTGTAAATGGAACTGAGTACTTAGCAAACATCAGCAACATTCCCATGGCTGATGTGATGGTCATTGATAAAGCAACTAATGGTGGTTGGGCCAAGGACACAACCTGAGGAACTCTTGCAGTGATATCCTGGGGCTGAGATGATTGACCTCCAACCACCACAACCACTGTCCTTTGTGTCAGGTATGACTCCAACCAGATTCCAATTGACTTGAATTTTATTTGGACTCATTGATAAACTGCCTTAGCGTCAAGAGCGATCTTTTCACGTCTGCCACGTTTGTTTTTTTTGTCCATGCTTGTTTAAGGCTGTAAAGAGATTGAGAGTCGAGTAGTCTGAATGGAGCATTGTGAGCGTGTTATTTTTTGAGTAAATGCTGCTTACTGGCATTATGTTTCTTCCCACACCCCTGCAACACTATTGATTCAGAGAACACAAATTGAATTTGCCCTGCTTTGGAGCATGGAGCACTTAGAACATAGAACATTACAGCGCAGTACAGGCCCTTCGGCCCTCGATGTTGCGCCGACCTGTGAAACTACACTATTCCCTTATCCATCTGTTTATCCAATGACCATTTGAATGCCCTTAATGTTGGCGAGTACACTACTGTTGCAGGCAGGGCATTCCACGCCCTTACTACTCTCTGAGTATAGAACCTACCTCTGACATCTGTCCTATATCTATCTCCCCTCAATTTAAAGCTATATCCCCTCGTGCTAGCCATCACCATCCGAGGAAAAAGGCTCTCACTGTCCACCCTGTCTAATCCTCTGATCATCTTGTATGCCTCTATTAAGTCACCTCTTAACCTTCTTCTCTCTTATGAAAACAGCCTCAAGACCCTTAGCTGCAACATGACCTCATGGCTCCGAAACTCAATCCTTCTACCAATGAAAGCTAACACACCATACGCCTTCTCAGCAACCCTATCAACCTGGGTGGCAACTTTCAGGGATCTATGTACATGGACACCGAGATCTCTCTACTCATCCACACTACCAAGAATCTTCCCATTAGCCAAGTACTCTGACTTCCTGTTACTCCATCCAAAATGAATCACCTTACACTTTTCTGCATTAAACTCCATTTGCCACCTCTCAGTCCAGCTCTGCAGCTTATCTATCCCTCTGTAACTTGTAACATCCTTCCGCACTGTCCACAACTCCCGACTTCAGTGTCATCCGCAAATTTACTCACCCATCCTTCTACGCCCTCCTCGACGTCATTTATAAAAATGACAAACAGCAGTGGCCCCAAAACAGATCCTTGTGGTATACCACTAGTAACTGAACTCCAGGCTGAACATTTCCCATCAACCACCTTCTGTCTTTTACAGCTAGCTAATTTCTGATTCAAACCGCTAAATCTTCCTCAATCCCATGCCTCTGTATTTTCTGCAATAACCTACCATGGGGAATCTTATCAAACGCTTTACTGAAATCCATATACACCACATCAACTGCTTTACCCTCGGCCACCTGTTTGGTCACTTTCTCAAAGAACTCAATAAGGTTTGTGAGGCAAGACTTACTCTTCACAAAACCTTGTTGACAATCCCTAATCAAATTATTCCTTTCTAGATGATTATAAATGCTATCTCTTATAATCCTTTCCAAGACTTTGCCCACAACAGAAGTAAGGCTCACTGGTCTATAGTTACCGGGTTGTCTCTACTCTTGAACAAGGGGACAACATTTGCTATCCTCCAGTCTTCTTGCACTATTCTTGTGGACAGTAAGAAGTCTTACAACACCAGGTTAAAGTCCAACAGGTTTGTTTCAAACACTAGCTTTCGGAGCACTGCTTCTTCTTCAGGTGAATGAAGAGGTATGTTCCAGAAACATACATATATATATATATATATATAGACAAGAGTATACCGTATACACAGGATCTGCTCCGACAAGGAGGAGCGTAACAGACATCTACAGATGCTGAAAGATGCCCTCGTACGAACGGGATATGGCGCTCGACTCATCGATCGACAGTTCCAACGCGCCACAGCAAAAAACCGCACCGACCTCCTCAGAAGACAAACACGGGACACAACTGACAGAGTACCCTGCATAGTCCAGTACTTTCCTGGAGCGGAGAAACTACGACATCTTCGCAGCCTTCGACACGCCATTGATGAAGATTAACATCTTGCCAAGGTCATCCCTACAACCCCACTACTTGCCTTCAAACAACCGTGCAACCTCAAACAAACCATTGTTTGCAGCAAACTACCCAGCCTTCAAAACAGTGACCACGGCATCACACAACCCTGCCATGGCAGTCTCTGCAAGACGTGCCGGATCATCGACATTGATACCATCATTACACGTGAGAACACCACCCACCAGGTACGTGGTACATACTCGTGCGACTCGGCCAACGTTGTCTACCTCATATGCTGCAGGAAAGGATGTCCCGAAGCGTGGTACATTGGCGAGACCATGCAGACGCTGCGACAGCGAATGAACGGACATCGCGCCACAATCACCAGGCAGGAATGTTCCCTTCCAGTCAGGAAACACTTCAGCAGTCGAGGGCATTCAGCCTCTGATCTCCGGGTAAGCGTTCTCCAAGGCGGCCTTGGGACGCGTGACAACGCAGAATTGCCGAGCAGAAACTTATAGCCAAGTTCCGCACACATGAGTGTGGCCTCAACCGGGACCTGGGATTCATGTCGCATTACATTCACCCCCCACCATCTGGCCTGGGCTTGCGAAATCCTCCCGACTGTCCTGGCTTGAGACAATTCACACCTCTTTAACCTAGGGTTACCCCTCTCTCTGGATCTGTAAAGACTTGATTACCTGCAAATGCTTGCATTCAAAGTATTGTCTGGCATCTTTGAATTTGCCTACATATATGTTTCTGGAACATACCTCTTCATTCACCTGAGGAAGGAGCAGTGCTCCGAAAGCTAGTGTTTGAAACAAACCTGTTGGACTTTAACCTGGTGCTGTAAGACTTCTTACTGTGCTCACCCCAGTCCAACGTCAGCATCTCCACATTATTCCTCTAGACAATGACGACATAAAGATCAAAGCCAAAAGCTCTGCAAACTCCTCCCTAGCTTCCCAGAGAATCCTAGGATAAATCCCATCCGGCCCAGGGGACTTATCTATTTTCACACTTTCCAGAATTGCTAACACCTCCTCCTTATGAACCTCAATCCCGTCTAGTCTAGTAGCCTGTATTCTCCTCGACAGCATTCTTTTTCCTGTGTGAATACTGAAGAAAAATATTCATTTAGTGCCTCTCCTGTCTCCTCGGGCTCCACGCACAAGTTCCCACTACTGTCCTTGACTGGCCCTACTCTTACCCTAGTCATTCTTTTATTCCTGACATACCGATAGAAAGCCAGGGTTTTCCTTTATCCTACAGACCAAAGACTTCTCATGTCCCCTCCTGGCTCTTCTTAGCTCTCTCTTTAGGTCCTTCCTGGCTAACTTATAACTGTCAAGCGCCCTAACTGAACATTGCCTTTCCCCCAGCTATAACTCTTGCCCTGCGGTATATACCTATCCCTTTCCATTGCTCAGGTAAACGTAACCCAATTGTGGTCACTATCACCAAAGTGCTCACCTACCTCCAAATCTAACACCTGTGCTGGTTCATTACCCAGTACCAAATCCAATGTGGCCTCGCCTCTTTTGGCCTATCTACATACTGTGTCAAGAAACCCTCCTGCACACATTGGACAAAAACTGACCCATCTAAAGTACTCGAACTATAGAGTTTCCTGTCAATATTTGGAAAGTTAATGTCCCCCACAACAACCACCCTGTTACTTTCGCTCCTATCCAGAATTATCTTTGCAATCCTTTCCTCTACATCTCTGGAACTTTTTGGAGGCCGATAGAAAACCCCCAACAGGGTGACCTCTGCTTTCCTGTTTCTAACATCAGCCCTTACTACCTCTGTAGACGAGTTTTCTATCCATCTCGATAGACGAGTCGACGAGTTTTCTATCCATCTCAATATACCACCTCGAATCCCATGTGCTTTCATTTTACACGCAAATCTTTTATGGGGGGCTATGTCCCAAATAGACCACATCCACTGGCTCTCATCAATTCTACTAGTTGCATCCTCAGAATTCCAGTAGATTGGTCAAGCATGATTTCCCAGTCATAAATCTATGGTGACTGTCCAATCCTGCCACTGTATTCTAAGTGTTCTGCTGCAAAATCTTTGACTATAGATTCTCGAATTTGCCTCAGTACTGACGTCAGGCTTACTGGTCTATATTTCCCCACTTTCTCTTGACCTCCCTTTTTAAATAGTGGAGTTACATTAGCCACCATCCAATCTGCAGGAACTATTCCGCAGTCTGTAGCATCCTGGAAGATGTCCACCAATGCTCCACTATTTCTAGAGCCACCTCCTTCTGTATCCTGGGATGCAGATTGTCAGGCCCTTGGGATTTATCAGCCTTCAATCCCATTAACTTTTCCAGCACCATTTCTCTATTGCTATTGATCACCTTCAGTTCCTCCTTCTCACTAAACCCTGCATTCCCCAGAATTTCTGCTATCGTATTTGTGTCCTCATTTGTGAAGACAGAACCAAAGTATTCATTAAATTGCTCAGCCATTTCTTTGTCCCCTTTAAAAGATTCCCCTGTTTCTGATTATATGGGACCTACATTTGTCTTCACCAATCGTCTTCTCTTCATGTACCTATAGAATCTTTTACATTGTGTTCCATGCAAGCTTACTTTCGTACTCAATTTTCCCCTTCAGAATCAATCCCTTTGTCCTTCTTTGTTGAATTCTAAACAGCTCCCAATCTTCAGAGCTATTGTTTTTCTTGACCAATTTGTATGCTACTTCCTTGGATCAAATATTATCCCTAGTTTCCCTTGTAAGCCATGGATTGACCACCTTTCCGGTTTTACTTTTGTGCCGGACAAGAATAAAGTACCAATAGTCAAAATTGTAAGAACCTGGGGAGTTGGTGGGGGCAGCACTGTGTTGCAGTGGGTAGCGCTGTTGCCTCACAGTGCCGAGTTCCCAGGTTCGATCCCGGCTCTGTGTCACTGTCCGTGTGGGGTTTGCACATTCTCCCTGTGGTTGCGTCGGTTTTGCCCCCACAACCCAAAGATGTGCAGGGTAAATTGTCTCTTAATTGGAAAAAATTAATTGGTACTCCACCGTAAGAACCTAACACCACTTTATCTTGTGTGAAGAATGTAGCCATTGACAAAAGCATAGTTTTCTTTTGAGTAAATCTGCTTCAACAAACTAATGGAAGTTTAGGCTCTTAGTCGAGCCTTTCTATGCATGGACAAAAAGCAACACCATGGGGCTAAGCACGATGCTTTTTCAAAGAATTCATCCCAGGACTAACTGGCCGTAATTTGCAATGCTGATATTGATGATATGTGCTTATTCTCCCCACTCCCACCAAATGTCTAGTAGGTTCTTTTAGTGAAACAATACTGTGTTCTGTTCTTGAAATATTATTGTTCAGCTTAGCTGATGTTGGAACTGGAGTTGTAGAAAAATGCCTTTTGTTAATTCATCAATTTTTTAGTATATGGTTAATATTTCTGTGATGGCCAGAAGTAGCATGAGAGAAATGTTGATATGTTTCTGCTGGTTGATATTTGTTTATTTTATGCCCATTCCAATCTGCAGCATTAAAACACATTCATAAGTAAAATGGCTATTTGCTCATCTTGGCCTGAATTTGATCATCATCAGCCATTTGCACTGACTTCAATTTCAAAGTTAACCATTATAATGTTGTGTTTATTTTTGAGAGCTGTGATTATTCAGCTGTGATATCGTACAACTGAAAAACTGATGCATGCCTTTTAAAATATCTTTATATTTAGCAAAAATAACAATGCACAATATTTCCATATTAAGGTACTTGGGTTTTCTATCTTAGTATCTACATAAGCTTTCGGTAAACCTTTACTTATGTGTATAAAGTGTTAGTCAATAAAGTGCTTCTGTATTGAAATATTTGTCGTTAATGGTATGTTTTGCCACATTAATGATACTTATTAAATGTGAACTGTTGACATTTGTGACTGAACTTTAAAAAAAATAACTTATAATTTAGACACCATGCACATGGATTTCACACTTTTCATTTTGTTTCTCGACAGGTCTCGATGCAGAATTATATTATGTACGGAATGATGTTGTCAGTCATTGTGCACTCCCTTTCAAATTACTTGTACCAGGAGAGACCAACAGCCTTCATTTTACTTGGCACACTAAATCCAAGGTAAGTTTTAAGATTAGGTTCGGACATATTTCCAACGGGAATGCACCATGGTTTGCAGTCTCACGCCAACTACCAGTTGCTACTAATGTTTTTCTGAATGGAAGGTCATGACTAGTGATATTCCACAGGAATTTGTGCTGGGGCCTCTGTTGGTTGTCGTGTACATAAATGATTTGGAGTAAAATGTAGCTGGTCTCAGTAAGTTTGCGGATAACACCAAGTTTGGTGTTATCTTGACCTAATGAGTTACAATTTCAACCCAGTAAGTGTTCAGGTAAGCTAGAACAATGGTCAGAGCTGTTTGGCTTAATGAGATTACAATTTCAACCCATTAACCTTTAGTTAACAGATATGCTCCCACAATAGAGGTTGTTTTCGTTAGAGAGGAGAAGGCTGAGAGGTGACTTAATAGAGACATATAAGATAGTCAGAGGGTTAGATAGGGTGGACAGTGAGAGTCTTTTTCCTCGGATGGTGATGACCAACACGAGGGGACATAGCTTTAAATTGAGGGGTGATAGATATAGGACAGATGTGAGAGGCAGTTTCTTTACTCAGAGAGTAGTAGGGGTGTGGAACGCCCTGCCTGCAATAGTAGTAGACTCGCCAACTTTAAGGGCATTTAAGTGGCCACTGGATAGACATATGGATGAAAATGGAATAGTGTAGGTCAGATAGGCTTCAGATGGTTTCACAGGTCGGCGCAACATCGAGGGCCGAAGGGCCCGTACTGCGCTGTAGTGTTCTATGTTCTATGTTCTAATAGGTTGAAGACTTGGCAGCGAAATGGCAAATGGAGTTTAATCCAGACAAATGTGAGGTAATGCATTTTGGTAGGTCAAACATAGAGGGAAATATACCGTAAATGATAAAACTCTTAGGAATATAGAAAGTCAAAGAGATCTGGGCGTGAAGGTCCACAGATCTTTGAAGTGGCAACACAAATGGACAAGGTAGTCAAGATAGCTTACGGAATGCTTGCCTTCATTATACGGGACATCAAGTATAAAAACTGCCAAGTCATGCTACAGTTATATAGAACCTTGGTAAGGCTGCACTTGGAATATTGCACATAATTCTGGTCGCCACACTACCAGAAGGATGTGGAGGCGTTGGAGAGGATGCAGAGGAGGTTTACCAGGATGTTGCCTGGTCTGGAGGGTAATAGCTATGCGGAAAGGCTGAATAGGACTGTTTTTATTAGGAACACGGAGGTTGAGGGGTGACCTGATAGAAGTCTAGAAGATTATGAGAGGCATAGATAGAATGGATGGGCAGACACTCTTTCCGAGGGTGGCACGGTCAGTCACCAGGGGGCATAGGTTTAAGGTCAGGGGAAAAGTTTAGAGGAGATGCGCAAGACAGGTTTTTTATGCAGAGGGTGGTGAGTGCCTGGAACGCATTGCGAAAGCAGATACATGAGCGGTGTTCAAAAGGCATCTTGACAAACACATGGATAGGATAGGAATAGAGGGATATGGCACCAGGAAGTGCTGAGCGTTTTGGTCAAATGTGGTATCATGACAAGTCCAGGCTTGGAGGGCCGAAGGGCCTGTTCCTGTGCTGTATTGTTCTTTGTTTTTTGTACAAAAATTATTCGAAGGAAGTTTAATCCATATTCATCAAGTGGTCAATTCATAACAGTTAATTTTGCAGTAGCTGTCATAGACTTCCTCATCGAGAAAAGGGGGAAAAAAAATCAGGAAAGTGGTTTAGCTTAGTTGGCTGGTTTGTGATGCAGAACAAAGTCAGCAGCCCCCGGGTTTAATTCCCATATCGGCTGAGGTTATTCAACTGAGGTGTGGTGATCCTCAGGTTAAATCACCGTCAGTTTTCTCCCTCAAAGGGGAAAGCAGCCTCTGGTCATAGATTTCATAGAATTTACAGTGCAGAAGGAGGCCATTCAGCCCATCGAGTCTGCACCGGCTCTTGGAAAGAGCACCCTACCCAAGGTCAACAACTCCACCCTATCCCCATAACCCAGTAACCCCACCCAACACTAAGGGCAATTTTGGACACTAAGGGCAATTTATCATGGCCAATCCACCTAACCTGCACATCTTTGGACTGTGGGAGGAAACCGGAGCACCCGGAGGAAACCCACGCACACATGGGGAGGATGTGCAGACTCCGCACAGGCAGTGACCCAAGCCGGAATCGAACCTGGGACCCTGGAGCTGTGAAGCAATTGTGCTATCCACAATGCTACCGTGCTGTCATCTGGAACTATTGTGACTTATCTTTACCGTGATAAATTGCAGAGGTATTTATAAATGCAATGAATGTCATCATATGCAAGGCCATTTCTGATCATTCCTTTGTATCACTGTCCATTGACATCCCCCTTCCTATGTTACTTCCTTCTTTGTCTATCTCCAGAAAAATCTTTCTCTCAATCTGCACTTTTTAAAATCCCTGCGTTCATCATTTCTTCAGCTATCAACCTGCTTGCTCAGCCATATACTCCCCTTTACCTTTGATGCATGAGTCCTTATTAAAATTATTATTATTCATCACCCTTTCCACTCCTTTAAGCTATAAGTATACAAACTTCAACATATATATGACCACACCCTCCTGCTGGTGGGACTGCTCTCACCTGGTTACATTGTCATCTATTCAGTCGTAGCCAGAGAACCACCTGCAGTAGCTGTTTTTCTCACTCCTGCACCCTCCATGGATCTATCTGTGGCCCCTTTCTGTTTCTCATTTACAGGATGTCCCTGACAACATCATCCAAGAACCAAGTCTCACTCCAGTGTATACTGACAACATCCAGATCTGCCTCTTCTAAATTGCCAGACTGCTGTCTGATATCCAGTACTACATGAGCAAATAATTTCTCCAGTTAAATATTGGGAACACTGTGGACATTGTCTCAAATCCCTGATACGAATGCAGTTCCCTGGCATTAACGCCGTTCCAGAGACACTGACTCTTGTTCTCTTCTTGGCAAGTGCCTGAGGTTGAACCAGGCTGTTCACAACCTTCCAGTCTTGTATTTGACCCCAAGATCAGCTTCCAACTTCATAGACTGCATCATCACTAAGATTGACTCTTCCCAGGTCCGGAGCTTCATCTGACTGTCTCAACTTATCTGCTGCTGAAACCCTTATCCATGCTTTTGTTATCTCAAGACTCAACTATGTCAACACATTTATGGCTTGAACTCTCACATTCTACCCTCTGTAAACTTAAGGTCGTTGAAAACTCTTATGCCTTTGTCCCAACTCCCACCACATCCTGTTAGAAACATAGAAAATAGGAACAGGGGGAGGCCTTTCGGCCCTTCGAGCCTGCTCCGCCATTCATTATGATGATGTGGAGATGCCAGAGTTGGACTGGGATAGGGCAGCACGGTAGCATGGTGGTTAGCACAATTGCTTCACAGCTCCAGAGTCCCAGGTTCGATTCCCCACTGGCTCACTGTGTGCGTTGGTTTCCTCCCACAGTCCAAAGATGTGCAAGTTAGGTGGATTGGCCATGCTAAAATTGCCCTTGGTGTCCAAAATTGACCTTCGTGTTGGGTTGGGTTATGGGGATGGGGTGGGGTGTGGGCTTGAGTGGGGTGCTCTTTCCAAGAGTCGGTGCAGACTCGATGGGCCGAATGGCCTCCTTCTGCACTGTAAATTCTATCTATCTATCTATCTACCAGGTTAAAGTCCAACATTCACCTGAGGAAGGAGCAGTGCTCCGAAAGCTAGTGATTCAAAAAAACCTGTTGGACTTTAATCTGGTGTTGTAAGACCTCTTACTGTATTCATTGTGATCATAGCTGGCCATCCAACTCAATGGCCTAATCCCACTTTCCCCCGAGATCCTTCAATCCCCTTCGCCCCAACTGCTATATCTATCTGCTTGAAAACATGCAATGTTTTGACTTTAATTACTGAAACGAATTCCACAGGCTTACCATTCTCTGGGTGAAGACATTTCTCCTCCTCTCTGTCCTAAATTGTCTACCCTGTATCCTCTGGCTGTGACCTCTGGTTCTGAACATCCCCACTCTCAGGAACATCCTTCCTGCATCTACCCTTTCTAGTCCTGTTAGAATTTTATAGATATCTGTGAGATCCCCCCGCCCCCTGTTCACCTGTGCTTGCTGACCTACATAGGCTCCCGATTAAGCAATGCCTCAATTTTTAAATTTTCACCGTAGTTTTTTAATTTCTGCATGATATTTGTTCCTCCCTGTCGGTTTTTCCTCCTCCAGCCATTCAACCCTCCAAAATACCTGTGCTCTTGTGCATACCCATTTTTATTCACTACTCCATTAGTGGCTCTGAACAGCTGACCATGCCCATGTCTTGGAATTTCCTTCCTTAACCTTGCACCATCTCTTTCACTTTCCTCCTTAAAGAAACACCTAAAAACCTATCCCATTGGACAGACTTTGTCATTTTCCCTCCAATATCATCTTATGTGGCCGAGTGTCAAATTCAGTTTGGTAACACCTGTTCATAGTCTGGGACATTTCAGTGCACTAAAGGCATTATATAGAGACAAGTTGTTGTGTAGCTTGACTGTTCATAATTAAGGGCCATCTCGGGCAAAATCAAAATGTGACTGAATGTGACTTTTTTTTAAAATTTAGATTACCCAATTATTTTTTCCAATTAAGGGGCAATTTAGCGTGGCCAATCCACCTACTCTGCACATTTTTGGGTTGTGGGGGCGAAACCCACGCAGACACGGGGAGAATGTGCAAACTCCACACGGACAGTGACCCAGAGCCGGGATCGAACCTGGGACCTCAGCGCCGTGAGGCGGTTGTGCTAACCACTAGGCCACCGTGCTGCCCTGACTGAATTTGACTTAATATCAATCACAATCATTCAATTAGTTTTTACGTGTAATTGTATAGAAATTATTGAGATTTTAGCTGAGGATCCTTCTCTGAGATTTCATGAAGGATTGCTCAAGTATTTTCTTAATTATTAACAGCGTGCGACAAGATGTAGTGGGTTATGGAATTAGATGCAGTTACCAGTTCTTTGCATGGGGGATTCACGAGCAATAAAAAGGGCCAGCATTCCAGAGTGCCCTTCAGAGATGAGGATATTTTGAATTGTTTTAATGAAAAGAACCAATGATTGTAAAGCATCAGGGGAAAAGAGAATACAAAATATTTTGAAGTGAATCTGTATCGATAGTCAATGATCATTTTGATGTGGAGATGCCGGTGTTGGACTGGGGTGAGCACAGTAAGAAGTCTTGCAACACCAGGTTGAAGTCCAACCTGCACTGCTCTGAAAGCTAGTGATTTGAAACAAACCTGTCAGACTTTAACCTGGTATTGTGAGACTTTTACAATGATAATTTGGAAATTTGGAAAAAGCAGAGCAAGTGCAACAGGCAGAAGCAGGGATAGATGGCAAGGAACAGTGAACCCGTTAGAGGTTTCCCACAATCCTTGTCAACAGGAGATAGATATATAGAGTGGCATATGGCCCAACAGAAGATTAGAGATGAAAGATGAGGTAAACTCCAGCTGAGCTCGTTATTCATTCTGTGAGCAATGAACAAATAAGTGAAGGACTTGGAAGTGCAGAGAGCCGAGGGATAAGAACTGTTCTGTTAAGCAAAACCAAGGGTGCTCGCAGGAACAAAAGTTGGAGGAGTTTGCGTAGGCAGCATGGGGTAAAACTGCAGGGAAGTCCACTCTTTGGGAGCCAGAAGAACTTGGAATGTACAGTGGTATAGCACTTGTGCAGTGACAAGACAATCTTTACAGACCAACCCAATCAGCCATGTGTCCCACTCTATCCCTGTAGCCTAGCATTTTCAAATCCCTTGAGTTCCCATCGAATTTCCTTTTGAAATCACTCCTCATCTCCGAGCAGTGAGTTTCAGGTAATTACCACTCGCTGGATAAAAATAATTCCCGCTCTCATCTGCCTTGCTGCTCTTATGTCGCCCTCTCTACCTTCCACGTGAATTCACCTCTGTACTCAACACAGCAGTCTACATCCCACCCCAGGCGGGAATGAAGAAAGCACTTGACGAACTACACTCCACCATTAACAACCAAGAAACAAATCTCCCTGAAGTCCTGACTATTGTGGCTGGAGACTTCAACCAGGCCAACCTCAGGAGGGTTCTACCTAAATACTTCCAACATATCTCCTGCCCCACCAGAGGTGCAAACACCCTGGACCACTGTTATATGAGGGTAAAAGGTGCCTTACGCTCCATTCCCCGACAACACTTTTTGGCAAATCCAACCACAAGTTGGTACTCCAACCTCTAGCTTACAAACAGCAACTCAGTTGCTGAGCCAGTTAAGAAAACTGTGTAGTGCTGGTCCGAGGCATCAAAGGATATCCTCTGCGACTGCTTAGAGTCTGTGGAGCGATCCATATTCCAGGCCGCTGCAGCTAACCTAGACGAATCCGCAACCACTGTCACAGAATTCATCAGTAAGTGTGTCGAGGACTGTGCACCAAAGAAAACAATACGGGTGTTCCCCCAATCGGAAACCTTGGCTTAACCGAAGGGTTCACTCCCTGTTGAAGTCCTGGATCGAGGCGTTCACGTCTGACGACCCTGACCAATACAAGAAATCCAAGTACGACGTACGTAAAGCCATCAGGGACACCAAAAGACAATACAGGCCAGCGACACAAACCCACAATGTCTATTGCAGGGCTGACAAAAGATAACGGGCTAGGCCAGGCCTCAACGGAATCCCTGAGTGAGTGCTCAGATCCTGGGCAGACCAGCTGGCGAGTATATTCCCAGACATCTTCAACACCTCATTTCTCCGCTTCAAGGTTTCCACCTCCTTCAAGAAGACCACCATAATACCAGTATCAAAGAAGAACAAGATAGCATGCCTCAACGACTACTGAGCAGTGGCCCTGACATCTCTTCTCAGCACGGTAGCATTGTGGATAGCACAATTGCTTAATAGCTCCAGGGTCTCGGGTTCGATTCTGGCTTGGGTCACTGTCTGTGCGAATTCTGCACATCCTCCCCGTGTGTGTGTGGGTTTCCTCCGGGTGCTCCGGTTTCCTCCCACAGTCCAAAGAGGTGCAGGTTAGGTGCATTGGCCATGATACATTGCCCTTAGTGTCCAAAATTGCCCTTGGTGTTGGGTGGGGTTACTGGGTTATGGGGATAGGGTGGAGGTGTTGACCTAGGGTAGGGTGCTCTTTCCAAGAGCCGGTGCAGACTCGATGGGCCGAATGGCCTCCTGTACTGTAAATTCTTGTTTAGCACAGGGCTAAATCGCTGACTTCGAAAGCAGGCCAGCAGCACGGTTCGATTCCCGTAACAGCATCCCCGAACAGGCGCCGGAATGTGGCGACTAGGGGCTTTTCACAGTAACTTCATTGAAGCCTACTCGTGACAATAAGCGATTTTCATTTCATTTCATATCATGAAATGCTTCGATGGGCTTGTCATGAGATGGAAAAACGGCAGCTCCCAGACGGCCTCGATCCATTATAGTTTGTCTATCGTCGCAACCGCCATCTCCCTGGCCCTACATTCAACACTTGAACACCTTGACAACAGGATTCCTACCTCAGACTGCTATTTATGGACTAAAGCTCCGCCTTCAACACCAGTATCGCAACAAAACTGAAAACCAAACTCTGCAATCTTGGATTGACGCCTCTGTGTGCAGCTGGATCCTTGACTTTCCACCAACATCTGTCAGAACAGGTAACAGCACCTCCTCCATAATAGTCCTCAACACTGGGGTCCCGCAAGTTTGTGTGCTCAGTCCCCTACTGTACTCCCTACACATAACTGTGTGGCAAGATTTGACTCCAATTCTATCTCCAAGTTTGCGGATGATATGACTATTGTGCGTTGTATCCCGAACACCGAGTCAGACTACAGAAGGGAGATAGATCACTTGGTCACAGAGCGGAGCTACTGATTGGCTGTTCCGGGGAGATTTGCATACGTGCAGTGCAGTCAGCGTAATTTGAAGGTGCACCTGTGCAAGAGACCCGAGGTGTTCAAGTGAAAGCAAGCATCCAGCAGAGGGCAGCAGAGCGGAGCTACTGATTGGCTGTTCCGGGGAGATTTGCAAACGTGCAATGCGGTGAGCGTAATTTGAAGGTGGTTTGTTGAGGGGTTGTTGTCAAGTGACAGTTAAACCCGAAACACTTCCTCAGTGTTCCCACCCCCCCACCCCCTCCTCTAGCCAAAAAAAAACAACCGTGGTTGTCGGGAAGGTAAGTTCATCTCTTAAAAAAACTTACCTTGATGGGTGACATCACAGCAAAGCAGTGACCTGATTGGCTGGTAAGGAAAGTGCTCCAATTAGCAGTAGCTGGGAGAGGTCGTGGATAGCACGTTCAGTGAGTTGGTCACACCGCAGATTAAGATTGGTGAGGGAGACAGGGAATGGGTGACCAAAAGGCAGTGCAGGTGTCCCCTGTGGTCATCGCCCTCCAAAACGTTTTGGATACTGTTCGGGGAGATGACTCACCAGGGGAAGGCAGTAGTAGCCAGGCTCATGGCACCGTGGCTGGCTCTGCTGCACAGAAGGGCGGGAAAAAGACTGGCAGGGCTATAGTCATAGGGGATTCAATCGTAAGGGGAGTAGACAGGCATTTCTGTGGTCGAAAACGAGACTCCCGAATGGTATGTTGCCTCACGGGTCAGGGATGTCTCAGATCGGCTGCAGAACATACTGAAGTGGGAGGGTGAACAGCCAGTTGTCGTGGTGCATATAGGCACCAACGATATAGGTAAAAAACGGGATGAGGTCCTACAATCAGAATTTAGCGAGTTAGGAGATAAGTTTAAAAAGTAGGACCTCAAAGATAGTAATTTCAGGATTGCTACCAGTGCCATGAAACAGTCAGAGTAGACATTTAAGAATAGTCAGAATGAATACGTGGCTTGAGAGATGGTGCAGGAGGGAGGGGTTCAGATTTTGGGACATTGGAACCGGTTCTGGGGGCGGTGGGACCATTACAAATCTGATGGTCTACACCTGGGCAGGACTGGAACCAATGTCCTCGGTGGTGCTTTTGCTAACACTGTTGGGGAGGTTTTAAACTAATGTGGCAGGGGGATGGGAACCAGATTAGGAAGTTAGAGGTCAGTAAAGAGGCAGCAACTAAAGCCAGTAAGGTACTGGATAATAAACTCAATGTGACTAAGGGGAAGAGTAGACAGGGAAGAGATGATGATCGCAAAGGGACAGGTGGTCTGAGGTGCATTTGTTTTAATGCGAAAAGTGTAGCAGGTAAGGCAGATGAATTTAGGGCTTGGATTAGTACCTGGGAATATGATGTCATTGGTATTACTGAGACTTGGTTGAGGGATGGGCATGACTGGCAACTAAATATGCCAGGGTATAGATGCTTCAGGAGGGATAGAGAGGGGGGTAAAATGGGTGGAGGAGTTGCATTACTGGTCAGAGATGATATCGCAGCTGTGATTAAGGAGGGCATGATGGAGGATTCGAACACTGAGGCAATATGGATAGAGCTAAGAAGTAAGAAGGGTGCAGTAAAATTGTTGGGACTTTACTATGGGCCTCCCAAAAGCGAGTGTGAAGTAGAGGTACAAATATGTAGACAGATATAGAACAATGTCGGAGCAATAGGGTGGTTGTGATGGGAGATTTTAACTTCCCCAACATTGAATGGGACTCATGTAGAGTTTGAGGCGTAGATGGAGCAGAATTTGTAAGGAGCATCCAGAAGAGTTTTTTAGAGCAGTATGTAAATAGTCCAACTCGGGAAGGGGCCATACTGGACCTGGTATTGGGGAATGATCCCGGCCAGGTGGTTGACGTTTCAGTCGGCGATTACTTTGGGAATAGCGATCACAATTCCATAAGTTTTAGAATACTCATGGACAAAGACGAGAGTGGTCCTTAAGGAAGAGTGCTAAATTGGGGAAAGGCCAACTATAACAAAATTTAGTAGGAGCTCAGGAATGTGGATTGGGAGCAGCTGTTTAAAGGTAAATCCACATTTGAAATGTGGGAGTCTTTTAAAGAAAGGTTGATTGGAGTGCAGGACAGACATGTTCCTGTGAAAATGAGAGTTAGAAATGGCAAGATTAGGGAACCATGGATGACGGGTGGAATTGTGAGACTAGCTATGATGAAAAAGGAAGCATACATAAGATCGAGGCGACTCAAAACTGATGAAGCTTTTGAGGAATATCGGGAAAGTAGGACAAATCTCAAACGCGCAATAAAGAGTGCTAAAAGGGGTCATGAAATATCTTTGGCTAACAGGGTTAAGGAAAATCCCAAACCCTTTTATTCATATATAAGGAGCAAGAGGGTAACTAGAGAAAAGATTGGCCCACTCAAAGACAAAAGTGGGAATTTATGCGTGGAGTCAGAGGAAATGAGTGAGCTTCTTAATTAGTACTTTGCATCGGTATTCACCAAGGAGAGGGATATGACGGATGTTGAAGCTAGGGATGGATGTTTAAATACTTGTCATGTCGGCATAAGGAAGGGAGAGGTTTTGGGTATTCTAAAAGGCATTAAGGTGGACAAGTTCCCAGGACCCGATGCGATCTATCCCAGGTTACTGAGGGAAGCGAGGGACGAAATAACTGGCACCTTAACAGATATCTTTGCAGCATCCTTGAGCATGGGTGAGGTCCCGGAGGACTGGAGAATTGTTAATGTTGTCTCTTTGTTTAAGAAGGGTAGCAGGGATAATCCAGGGAATTATAGACCTGTGAGTTTGACGTCAATGGTAGGCAAACTGTTGGAGAAGATACTGATTGATAGGATCTGTTCATATTTAGAAGAAAATAGACTTCGATAGGCAGCATGGTTTTGTGCAGGGAATGTCATGTCTTACAAACCTAATAGAATTGGGGCCTCACGGTAGCATGGTGGTTAGCATCAATGCTTCACAGCTCCAGGGTCCCAGGTTCGATTCCCGGCTGGGTCACTGTCTGTGTGGAGTCTGCACATCCTCCCCGTGTGTGCGTGGGTTTCCTCCGGGTGCTCCGGTTTCCTCCCACAGTCCAAAAAGATGTGCGGGTTAGGTGGATTGGCCATGCTAAATTGCCCGTAGTGTAAGGTTAATGGGGGGATTGTTGGGTTACGGGTATACGGGTTACGTGGGTTTAAGTAGGGTGATCATTGCTCGGCACAACATCGAGGGCCGAAGGGCCTGTTCTGTGCTGTACTGTTCTATTCTAATTCTTTGAGGAAGTGACAAAGTTAATTGATGAGGGAAGGGCTGCAGATGTCATATACATGGACTTCAGTAAAGCATTTGATAAAGTTTCCCATGGCAGGTTGATGGAAAAAGTGAAGTCGTATGGCGTTCAGGTTGTACTAGCTAGATGGATAAAGAACTGGCTGGGCAACAGGAGACAGCGAGTAGTGGTGGAAGGGAGTGTCTCAAAATGGAGAACGGTGACGAGTGGTGTTCCACAGGGATCCGTGCTCGGACCACTGTTGTTTGTGATATACATAAATGATAAATGATGAGCAAGTTTGCAGATGATACTAAGATTGGTGGAGTTGCAGGTAGCGAGGCGGACTGTCAGAGAATACAGCAAAATATAGATAGTTGGGCACAGAAATGGCAGATGGAGTTCAATCCAGGCAAATGCGAGGTGATGCATTTTGGAAGATCTAACTCAAGAGCAAACTATAAGGTCAATGGAAGAGTCCTGGGGAAAATTGATGTACAGAGAGATCTGGGAGTTCAGGTCTATTGTACCCTGAAGTTGGCAACGCAGGTCGATAGAGTGGTCAAGAAGGCATACAGCATACTTGCCTTAATCAGACGGGATATTGAGTACAAGAGTCGGCAGGTCATGTTACAGTTGTATCGGACTTTGGTTAGGCCACATTTGGAATACTGCGTGCAGTTCTGGTCGCCACATTACCAGAAGGATGTGGATGCTTTAGAGAGGGTGAAGAAGAGGTTCACCAGGATGTTGCCTGGTATGGAGGGTGCTAGCTATGAATAAAGGTTGAGTAGATTTGGATTGTTTTCATTGGAAAGATTGAGGTTGAGGGGAGACCTGATTGAGGTCTCGAAAATTATGTGAGGTATGGACAGGGTGGATAGCAACAAGCTTTTTCCAAGAGTGGGGGTGTCAATTACAAGGGGTCACGAAAGTTTAAGGGAGATGTGCGTAGAAAGTTTTTTACGCAGAGGGTGGTGGGTGCCTGGAATGCTTTGCCAGCGGAGGTGGGCGAGGCGGGCATGTTAGCATCATTTAAGATGCATCTGGACAGATATATGAACGGGTGGGGAGCAGAGAGAAGTAGACCAACAAGTTTAGATAAAGGATCTGGATCGGCGCAGGCTGGGAGGGCCGAAGGGCCTATTCCTGTGCTGTAATTTTCTTTGTTCTTTGTATGGTGTACCAAAAACAACCTCCCTCTCAATGTCAGCAAAACCAAGGAACTGATCATCGACTTCAGGAAGCGTAGTATGACACATACGCCTGTCTACATCAATGGCTCCAAAGTGGAGAGCTTTAGGTTCCTGGGTATCACCATCACTAACAGACTGGAGGTACCAACAGACTGTCCTGGTCCACTCACATTGATGCAACAGTTAAGAAAGTCCAGCAACATCTCTACTTCCTTCGGAAGCTAAAGAAATTTGGCATGTCTGCATTGGCTCTCTCAAACTTCAACAGATGTGCCTGGAAAGCATCCTATCCAGCTGCATCATAGCTTGGTATGGCAACTGCTCAGCCCACGATCGCAAAAAACTGCAGGGTGTGGTGAACTCAGTCCAACGCATTACACAAGCTTGCCACCCTCCCATTCATTCTATCTACACCTCCCCCTACCTCTGGAAGGCAGACAGCATTGTCAGAGATCCCTCGTATCCAGGCTTTGTCCTCTTCCAGACCCTTCTATCAGGCAGAAGATAAAGAAGTCTGAAGACCCGTACATCCAGACTTAGCAACAGCTTCTTTCCCACAGTTACCAGGCTCCTCGACGACTCCCTCATCTGATCTGTTCCCTAATAAGACACTATTCACGACACTGTATGCTGCTCTTGCTTATGTTGTATTTGCTTTGTTATTTTGCCCTTGTTCCATACTGTAATTACGTATTTGACGATTTACTGTGTTCTTTTTCACATTTACTGGAACTATCTTACTTTTTTTTAAATTTAGAGTAGCCAATTCATTTTTTCCAATTAAGGGGCACTTTAGCGTG
The DNA here is from genome assembly GCF_902713615.1 of Scyliorhinus canicula. Lineage (NCBI taxonomy): Eukaryota > Metazoa > Chordata > Chondrichthyes > Carcharhiniformes > Scyliorhinidae > Scyliorhinus > Scyliorhinus canicula. The sequence continues at coordinate 54,177,633 of NC_052158.1, read as the reverse complement.
GCCAATCGACTTTGGTACATGTGACAATAAATCAAATCTAAATCATACCAAATCTAAATCCAGAACCTTGACCCTCTTGTGCCATTAGCCAATGGGTAGAGTTTATCCTTGTCAGCCTCTATTATATCTCCCCTCAATCTTTTTTGCTTCAAGGAGACCATCCCAGCGTCTCCAACCCATCATTGTGGCTAAAAGTTGGAATAAATGGACCTTTTTCTGATTGGCAAGCAGTGACTAGTGGGGTACTGCAGCGATCTGTGCTGGGACCCCATCAGTTCACATTATATATTAATGACTTGTTCGAGGGAACTAAATGTACTCCCCGTGTCAGTGCGAGTTTCCTCCGGGTGCTCTGGTTTCCTTCCATAAATCCTGAAAAATATGTTTGTTCGGTTAATTGAACGTTCTGAAATTTCCCTCGCCATACCTGAACAGGCGCCTTAGTGTGGCGACTTGGGGATTTTATCAGTAACTTCATTGCAGTGCTTATGTAAGCCTATTTGTGACACCTAACAAAGATTATTATTGCTACCTCCAAATTTGGAGATGATCCAAAGTTGTGTGGGAGGGGGAGTTGTGAGGAGGATGCAGAGGTGCTTCAGCAGGATATCGACAGGCTGAGTGAGTGGGCATATGCACGGCATCAGCTTCGGTTGCAAAAATAGGAAGACGGATTATTATTTGAATGATGTAAATTGAGAGAGGTGGATACTCAGTGAGACCTTGGTATCCTCATGCATCACTCGCTAGAAGTAAACACATAGGTCCAGCAGGCAGTAAAGAAGGCAAATGGTATGTTGGCCTTCATAGTGAGAGCATTTGAGTACAGGACAAAAGATGTTTCACTGCAATTGCATAGGGCATTGCTCAGGCCATACCTGGAGTATTGTGTGCAGTTTTGGTGTGCTCAGGTGAGGAAAGATGTTCTTGCTGTGGAGGGAGTGCTGCGAAGGTTTATCAAGCTGATTCCTGGGATGGTGGGACTGTCATATGAGGAGAGACGAAGTCAGTTAAGATTCTATTAATTGGAGTTTAGAAGAGTGAAAGGGGATCTCATAAAAACTCTAACAGGATTAGACCGGGTAAATTCAGAAACAATGTTCCCGATGGTGGGGAGTCCAGAACTATGGGTTATCATTCTAAGATCAGGGATAAACTATTTAGGGCTGAGGTGAGGAGAAATTTCTTCACCCAGAGAGTGGTGAATCTGTGGAATCTGTGCTAAAATGTTGTGTAATTTCAAGAAGTAATTAGATAACCTCTTGGGGCTAAAGGGACCAAGGGATATGGGGGGGGGAAGGTAGAATCAGGGTATTGAACTTGATGAGCAGCCATCATCACATTGAATGGCAGAGCAGGCTCAAAGGGCCGAATGTCTTCTGCCTCCTATTTTCTATGTCTCTATGTAACATGTTGGACCACCTTGAACGATCTATTTGCATGACCCCCCCCCCCGGCAATCTGTCCCTGTACACTATTAGGATTTTGCCATTTAGCCTGCATTGCATTCCCTTGCCCTTTTTGTCAAAATGCATCATTTGATACTTATTTCATAAATTTCTAATCTCTATTTAATTGTTTGACTATTCTGCTCTCCTTTCTCTGCCCTATTGCAGTCATTTGACTGTTAAGAAAACAAAGGTAGTTTTAAAGGATTTATATTTGTATTGGTAAACATTAGAAATGTTTTAAATGGGTTTAATTTAATGTTTCTGTGCCTTGAACGGTGAAACCTATAGTTAGATTCATGCTGGACAAAGGTGTTTGTATGTGTGGGCGTTGGTCAAGTTCTTGCTATTGTGTTTAGAGAGGGCAATGGCGTGAAGAATAAATAGGCCAGCAGAGGTTTGTGAGCGTTGCTTTGTCTTTTAAGGTAGAAAAGCTTAAGTTTTCGTTTTAACTGAATTTGTGGTGTTGCTCGTTCTGGGTGCGTGTGCTTAACACTCAATTTGGCTCTGTTTCGTTCCTTAGCTCTGGTGTCGCCAGGTATCGTTAAGATACCGCCACAAGTTTCAAGGTCAAGTTCAAAGCAATAAAACTATACACCAATTAGTAAGTTCAAACAAATGAGTTTATTATAATACAATTATAAACTACTCATGCACGCGCTAAGATGACTAAACTATTCCTACCACCAAATAGACCAATACTTATCTGAATGAGGAACTGCCGGATCAGGGGGACAATGGCCTCTTGCTCTGCAATGGGTCCACAGACTTCAGGTTGGTACAGGTTAAAAGGGGTCAGGAGTGTCTATCTCTGGTAACGATCGCTGTGAGACACTTGCTTGCTGGCGGCTGCTGGTCGAACCTCTCCTCTCTCTTGTTCAAGGTCTTCTTCGGTAAAGGCTGGTCGAGAGGGCTGGTCAAGAAAGGAGGGCTGGTCAAGAAGAACGAACTGAGTTTGGGACCTGTCTTTTATAGGTCCCAGGGCTTCGCGCCCTTTTGGGCAGACCCTCTATCTGCTGGGGATCGATTGGGTCTCTTTCCAATCGATTTGTTTGAATCCCCCCCAATACTGAGGTAGTCCCTCGGCTACTGGGCAGGCCTTCAGGTGCTTTGTCTTCGAACCCCGCTGGTGCCGGGGTGTCTGGCTTCCCATACAATGTTGCAATCACTTCCCTATTTGTGTCCTTTGTCCCTGGGATCGTTCCATTACTATGCTAACTGTCCCGGAGATTGCCTCATTAGTATGCGGAATGTTCGTTTCGGTGCTGTCTGCTCTCTTAGCAGACAGAATACACAGTGGCTTCTTGCAGCCTGCTTGTGCTGCAAACCTTGTCCATTTTACCCTGCAATCTTTGCGTTCCTCCATTTTGTATTGAGGGAATGGCCAACTTCGGTGGCTACAGTCCCTCCTTGTGATCCTCTTGAGAAATCATGAAGGATCACCCAAGTTCGGTGTCTTTGGGTTCCCTGACCTCAGCGAGTTCCATGACTTCTGCACTTTCCTCAATTATGGCAAAAAAACTTTATCTAACAATTTCTGATTGGCGCCATGTCAAAGGTGACATGCATTATCAATTGGAATCGGGAACCTCTAACTATCCTCAATAAACTACTCTCATCTCGTATTTAAACATTCTACAACATTCTAAATCCTTAATCATTCACACAGCAGCATCATTACATTTCATTCTCTCTGACTTGGCAGTCGAGCGCAGAGGTACATCATTAATAGAATCTCTTTATTTGACAAAGGCATCGAGTGTAAAAATAAATACTTGATTACATTTCCAGGGGTTCGGGGGACTGGTGGAATCCAAACATAGGGGATCTCACTCTATACACTGTTGAGGCACGAGAGCGGGAGGCTCTCCTTCTCCATTTCCTCATCCTGAGGGTTTGGACTATAATACAGATGATCGCTATTGCTAAAAGTGATTCTATAACGTACGACAAGGAGTACCATGTCACAATTCTGGTACACCAGGTCGGGGTACTGTTACCATTGACTGGGCAGGGGGTGGTCTGGGTTTGGGAGAAGTTAGCAAACGTTGTACTGTCGGAAAGGGGCGTTCGCATCCACGCGCAACCACGCAGATGCCACAAAAGCTAAAAACATAGCAATTGGAATGCTCTTCATCTTCTCTCTCCTCTTCTCTTTCCTTCCTGGGATCTTGCTGTGCTGTTGCTTCGGTTCCTCTCTCGAACGTCCGAAAGCTATGGAATCAAGCATATTATCTGTTAGTGTTCAGCTTAATATCTTGACTTTAAGTATACCTGTCCTCTTGTTCCAAATTTCCCTTTATGGTGGTCACCTCCATGTGACTCCCTCTTTTTTTTTCAAAAGCGGATTTAGGACCAGACATATACTTAACTACTAAACCAGTGCGAGCCTTCTCGCAGAGTGTTGCAATTTACCATCCCAAAATGTTCCTGGATGTAAATAGCATGAGGGTTGCAACAAAAGGGCTGCGTTAAACGTAACCCGATGAAAACAAACTTTTAGAAATAAGACAGTCGAAATGGGTTGTGTGTGGGCCGCGACTGGTAAGATTTGGGTGGAATCCCCGGGTAGGGCGTGCTGTGCTGTACCCGAGCTTAGCTAACCAGAGGGGGGTCCTCAGACAGGGCGGGTCCTCAATGCCGTTTCTCCACTGCCTGAGCGACCTGGAACGAACGGGCATGAATGTAATCATTGTTGAGTTGAGGGGCACCTAAAAAAAAGGGGGAGCCAAGATGCTCCTAGTGGGGTGAAGGGTGAAGCCTTAAGTTGGGCTCCAGACATTGCAGCTGAGTCAAGTTCTCAGAAATATCGGCGGACAAACTAACGTGCATGTGAGGTGGTCACAAACGTTTCGGCTGAAAAGCGAGTGGCCAATCTCCATAGCAAACACTTAACATACAAACAAACGTCTAAACATGGGTGCAGGTTCCATCAGAAAGGACACCCTTTATCTCTCAAGCGGTTCCTCTTTTTACATCATCTGGACACCTCACTTCTCTTCATTCTCTGCAAACAGGGTCGCAAAGGGGTTGCTGTGTTGGGAGTCAGACTCAGAGTCATCCTCTTCTCCCGGATCCCATACCCTTGTATGGATCAGGCATGCAATTTTGGCATTGTGTGCCCGGGTGTCACTCTCATCATTGCGGACAAGTCTCCATGAATTGTCCCTGTGCCAAATCGTGGGGTCTAAATTTGAAGGAGCGTTGTCGGTGTCATCAGTGGTGGGTTTGGGTGTTGGTCTGGAGTTTTTAGGTAAGTGATCTCCATGGGGTCAGTGGAGTCGGGGTCGAAGTCGCTGAAGTGGGGGCTGTAGGGTGGAGTGCTGTGGCTGTCCTCAGTCTCACTGTCACTGTCTCTGCTGTGGCAGCTTGTGGGCGTTCCGGGGCGTGGTCTGGAGTCAGTGGGTGGAGTCGAGGTCGAGTCCGATGATGAACTGGTCTGCGAGGGGGAGGGTGGAAATGTGTCTCTTGAGGGCGGGGCGAGGTGTTCTGCTGCGTCTAGCAGGACATGGTGTGAGTGGTTTGACTGTGTTCCATAAGCCTTTAACTGGTTAATATGGAACCACGCAGTCTTACCGTTGGGGTACTTTATCCGATATACTGAGGGGCTGATTTTGTCCGAAATTGAGTACGAGCTGGAAAATTTTGGGGACCAAAAACGTGCTGGGGGTTATACACAGATAACATTACCTGTTGCCCAACCTGAAATTCTGTGGTATGGACATTTTTGTTGAAACAGGCCTTGCTCTGTTTCCGCCTTTTACCCAATTTTACTGCGGCTGCTAGCTGAGCAGACCTTACAGTCTCAACTAATTGTTTTACTGCTTTCTCGTGTGTGAGGGCCGTCACTTCTGGGCTGGTCATGTCGAGTCCTAAAAGGAATTCTGAACCTTTCATGAGTGTGTGTGGGGTGAAACCTGTTGATGCTGAAACAGTATTTCTTATAAACATTAGAGCGAATGGGAGCACTGAATCCCAAGTTGAATTGTTCTCTTGTACCATCTTTCTAAGGGTCGATTTTAGAGTCCGATTCATGCGTTCCACTATCCCGCTTGACTGGGGGTGATACACAATGTGAAAATTTTGTTTAATGCCGAATATGGTGAGGACGTTCTTCATGATCCGTCCTGTGAAATGAGATCCCTGATCTGATTCAATACTTCTGGGGTGCCCCCATCTAGTAAATATGTGGTGGGTCCGGATCTTTGCGGCTGTCTGCTGTGTTCGTATGATATGGGAATGCCTCTACCCATTTCGTGAACGTATCTATGACCACCATAACATATTTATAGCCATTCCTGCAAGGGGGCAATGGACCTATAAAATCGATCTGGAGGTTAGTCCAGGGGCCATTAACGGGGCAAGTGTTGCTGAGCTGTGCCTTCCTAGAATACCTTTCTGGGTTATTCTACGCACAAATTAAACAGTTCTCTATGTAGTGGGTAACATCTTCTCTTAAATTCGGCCACCAACAGAGCTGTCGAAGGTGGGCTGTGGTAGGGTCGATCCCTTGGTGTCCATGACCATCATGGAATAAGGCAATCATTTGATTCCTGTCTTTCTCAGGAACCACATACAACTGGTCTTTGATAATCACACCCTCATGTGTGGTCAAAGCGTGTTTGAATTTGTCGTACTGGGCCACAAAGTTTCCTTTTAAAATCCCCTGGAGATTTGCGTCCTGTTTCTGTGCCTGACTAAATCTTCGATGTCTGTCTGTGAGACCTGAACTGAACTCATGCGCTCGTGCGCTAGCTGGGAGTGTCCAAAAATGACCTCGCCTGGAACCTGCTTTAGCCAGTGTGTCGGCTTTCACATTTCCAGGGGGGGGATGATCGATGGGGGCTTCTAACTTTAATGATGCCATACGTCCTATCCTTTGCCTTCTCTAGGATATGGCAGAGTAATGGGGCTGATGGAAGGGGCTTCCAGTCCGTGGAGACAAAACCTCTTGTCCTCCACAGGGGTAGAAAATCTGTGAGGCTGTTACAGACATATAAACTCTCCGAATATATGTCTGCTGGGCTGGGGAACGAATGTGGGTGGTCCACTATCTATGCTCTGGCCGCGAGCTCTGCTGCCTGCGCGCCTAAGTGTCTGGGTAACTTTAATGCTATCTCCTCTAGAGCGCGTCCCTGCACATCTTCCACATAAATACCGCATCCTGTAATGCGTTCGCCATCTAAAACTGTGGATGAACCGTCCACATAGATTTTCAAGGGGGCACACGTGCATGTGTGCTGGGGGCTCTGGCTTGATTTCCCTATCTTCCTGGGGGGCGTCTTAGCAATGAAGGGTCCTGTATTGTGTAGGGGTGCTACTATTTCGCATTCATGGGGTTGTCCTGGATACTGTAGGTTGTCTGCTAAAAATGTGTGTGCCTTGGTCCGTTTAACTGTTATGTCCCATCTAACTGTTATGTCCCGTCTTTGTAACAGAAGTGTCCACCTAGCTGCTCTTATCTGGCTCACTGAACCGTCCTTCAGTCGTCCGTCTAAAAGTAACTGTGTGGGGGTATGTTCGGTCAAAATGGTGATGGGGTTGAGTCCGGTAATGTAGGAAAAATATTGTACTGCCCAGAAAAGGCAGGTGCCTTTCGCAGGCTGAGAAACCTTGCTCCACGGGGTCTAACAGTCGTGAGGCATAAGCCACTGGTCGTAGCTGCTCGTGCCGTTCCTGAAGGAGCACGACTGAGAGGGTCAGATCTGTGCTAGCTACCTCAATTGCATAGGCGGAGAGCGGGTCTGGAACCTGTAGCACGGGTGCTGCGCTAAGGGCTTTCTTTAACTCTTCCACAGCCTCTGTATGCTGCGGAAGCCATTCTGCGGAAGGAGGTCTGATAGTGGGGCTGCCTTTGTCGCAAAACCATCGATATGTTTCCGACAATACCCAACCAGTCCTAAAAACGACCGGAGGGCTGAAACATTTTGGGGAAGGGGCAATTTGACGATCGAGTCAATTCTTTTGAACTCGATCTCGCGTTTGCCGTGTGTGATGACTGTTCCCAAATACATCACTTGATTCTCCAATATTTGGGCCTTTCTGGGGTTAACCTTACATCCAATGTCTTGCAATAGTTCCAGGAGTTCGGACAGAAGTGTGATGTGCTCTGCCTTGGTGTGTGTCTGCAGTAATAGGTCGTCCACTGTACCAGACATTCGGGTCGGGAAAATTTTGCTAGTCCATTTGCCACTGCAGGTGGAAAATGGAGGGGGAATTGTGGAATCCTTGTGGGAGGCATGTCCACGTGTACTACTGTCCTTTGACTGTGAAGGCAAATTTGTACTGGCACGCCTTTGCTAATGGGATTGACCAAAAGCCGTTGCTAATGTCCAATACCGTGAAATATTTGGAGTGGATTCCCTTCTTGAGCATGGTCTCGGGACTTGTTGCTACCGTGGGGGCTGCAGCTGGGGTAACTTTGTTGAGTTCCCGATAATCAATGGTCAGACGCCATGATCCGTTGGGCTTCCTCACTGGCCAAATAGGGGCATTATTAGTCGAGGCTACTGTGCTAAGTACACCCTGCTCTAATAAGCTCTCCAATTTCTCCCTCTGCTTCTAGGGGAAATCTGTACTATCTGTGTGGTCTCGGGTCAGGTCCTGTAATTTGAACTTGTCCAGTCATTCTGCCGCTGTCGTGCCGGTGACTGGCAAATGCTGTCCTGTGCTTATTCAGTACTGCCCTAACCTGTTTGTCCGTGCTAAGTGTGGTCGGGTCAAAACAATAGTCGCCTACTGAGCTAATCCTGTTCGCATACTCTCCTACTGTGAGAGTTGCGGGTGCTCTGTCAGATTTCGCCATTCGCCAGACACACTGATTTACTGGATTGAAGACAGGCTGTGGGCATTCATAAAGTCAATACCCAGTATGTGTTCTGCTGTGCGGGGCAGATTAACTAAAACAACGGGGTGTCTGGTGGAGATGTTCCCTAGTTGGATTGATACAGGGGCTGTAATGTGTCCCTGCTGTGAGTGACCTGTAAAGCCACTGAGGGTTATTGTGGCTGTAGTGGGCCATGTGTCTGCCTGTGGTGTAGTGGAGGAATTAATGGTACTGCAGTACCCTCCTGTGTCCCAAAGTAATTCTATGGGCTTTCCACGAATTTTCGCCGTGACCACCGGTCTTCCAGATTTGTCCCAGAGGGTGTCACAGACCGAAGTGGGGAGCCCGAACACCGTCAGTCTGTTCCGTCCACATTGGTCTGTCCTGACTGCATCCCTATACTATGGATAGGCTTTGCTTTGTTCCTGGTCAGACTGCCTGTCTGCTGACCCCTCTGAGATTTCTGCGGGGCGTTGCATTCCCTGGCGAAATGCCCTAACTGTCTGCAGTTATAACATTCTTGTGACTTCTGTGGGGGGCTGTTCTTTCCTTCATTTACCCATGCGGGGTTTTGGTGTGCTCTCACTGCCTGAATATCTGCTGCAGCCTGAGCTTCTTCGGGGTTCTGTACTTTTATCTTGCCTTGGACAGATTGCTCCCAAGCGCGGGACAATCTTTTCAATATTCATTTTCCGTTATGGGCCTCTTCTGAGGGGTCATAATTGCTGCAGACATTCTGTCCTGCATCTGTGGCGTGGGAGATGATTGTGCGGGTCCATTTAACCATATCGTCTCGGGTTAAACGTGCGCGGTCTAAATCACCAAAAACGGCAGTGAAATGAATCCACAGCTTTCCTGCGAATGCTGTGGGGTGCTCGGTTCTTTTCTGCCTACACTTATTTAGGCCTTCGACTGGGTCTCCTCTGTTGTACCCTATCGCGTCTAAAATAGCTGTTTGCATTTCTTCGAGGGTGCCTCCTCCAACGTTCTGTCGGTTGGGGAGGGCTGCTACTAGCGATGAGTCTAAACTCAAAACCGTGAGCTTAACCTGCTCTCGCTCATCCAGGCCGTACATGGTCGCCCGCTATTTCACTAGTGCGAAAAATTGGTGGGGGTCTGCAGTGGGGAGGAACGGGGTGATTTTCTCACACGCGTCCCTTAGTTGTGTTACGGTTAAGGGGGTTGTGTATGTGATATGGGGTGCGCTTTCTGCGGTTGCTTTTCTTTGGGTGGTGACTGGGTTCATAGGTGCGGGTGCTATCTGATCTGTGGGGGGTTGGGGCGCTTTCCTTTTCTGTTGCGCTACTGGTGCACATGTTCCCTGAACATAGCGCTGCGCGGTTTCACTCAACTCCTGCCAATCTGGGGCATTTTCTTCACTAACTGTGTCCCAAATGTCTCTTGGAACCCATTCTGGACAGAAAGCAGAGATTGCAGCTGCACAATCTGCTTCCTACATTGAGTGTGGTCCACTGTGCTTTGCTTTTGCTCAGTGGTGGCAGCATGGAGTGCCCTTAAAGCTGCCTTTAGGTCGCGACACTGCTTCTTTAGTATTTCTACCTGCTTTTCTGCTTCTCTTACCAAGATTGCACGCTGCACATCTTGATAGGCCTTTTCGTATTGAACCTGAGAACTGCTCAGATGGGCTAGACAAGACTGATGTGCCCTCTTGGCATCATCCACCTCTCTATCCTTATCTACCAGTCGTTGCCTTAAACCTAGATTCTCCTTTTCGATGTCCCTGACATCCACTTTGCTCATTCGGTTCTTCTCCTCTTACTCGGCTCGGAGCGTCCTGACGACCTCCTCTGTGCCTCGCAATTGTGCCAAGCAGGACACAATTGCCATAGGCTTACGTGCTTTACCTATACTCTTTTTTAAATTTGGAACGAGGGATAATAAGGCAATGCTATAAAATACGGGTACGGCTTTCGCTATGTTCCGACTTATAAAACTCCCGACAGTTTGTCGCAACAAAAATCTCTCGCTTTTACCTTACAATCCTGTTAGTTACGCATGCAAAAAACACATTTCCGAATTAGGAGTATTGAAGTTGAACACTTGTGGTTTTTCCTTTTCCCAATTGGATTTCAGATTCAAATTTCTGGGTTCTCTCGGAGTGGGGGGGCCACTTCTAATCGAGTCCCACCAGAGTCGCCACTAAATGTTGCTCGTTCTGGGTGAGTGTGCTTAACACTCAATTTGGCTCTGTTTCGTTCCTTAGCTCTGGAGCCGCCAGGTATCGTTAAGATACCGCCACAAGTTTCAAGGTCAAGTTCAAAGCAATAAAACTATACACCAATTAGTAAGTTCAAACAAATGAGTTTATTATAAAACAATTATAAACTACTCATGCACACGCTAAGATGACTAAACTATTCCTACCACCAAATAGACCAATACTTATCTGAACAAGGAACTGCCGGATCAGGGGGACAATGGCTTCTTGCTCTGCACTGGGTCCGCAGACTTCAGGTTGGTGCGGGTTAAAAGGGGTCAGGAGTGTCTATCTCTGGTAGCGATCGTTGTGAGACACTTACTTGCTGGCGGCTGCTGTCCGAACCGAACCTCTCTCTCGGTCAAGGTGGTCGAGAGGGCTGGTCAAGAGAGGAGGGCTGGTCAAGAAGAACAAACTGAGTTTGGGACCTGTCTTTTATAGGTCCTAGGGCTTCGCGCCTTTTTGGGCAGACCCTCTATTTGCTGGGGATCGATTGGGTCTCTTCTCAATCGATTTGTTTGAATCCCCCAATACTGAGGCTGTCCCTTGGCTACTGGGCGGGCCTTCAGGTGCTTTGTCTTCGAACTCCGCTGGTGCCGGGGTGTCTGGCTTCCCATACAATGTTGCACTCACTTCCCTATTTGTGTCCTTTGTCCCTGGGATCGTTCCATTACTATGCCAACTGTCCCGGAAATTGCCTCATTAGTATGCGGAATGTTCGTTTCGGTGCTGTCTGCTCTCTTAACAGACAGAATACACAGTGGCTTGTTGCAGCCTGCTTGTGCTGCAAACTTTGTCCATTTTACCCTGCAAGCTTTGCGTTCCTCCATTTTGTATTGAGGGAATGGCCAACTTCGGTGGCTACAGTGGGCAGTTACAGACAGAACCTCAGGGATGAAAAGGTACCACAATAAATACATATCCAGATGGTAAGATCACAGGGGATTGGAGGGTCAGGATAAATGTGTCCTTCCCTGACTGTCGAACATAACCAGCGGGGTGTCGCAGGGGCAGCCCTCTAACTTCAAACTGTTTACTATCTGTAGTTACTATCTGTAACTTACTATCTGCAATTAGAGACAGAGTGTAACATAGCAAAATTTGCAGATGATACTAAAATAGATGAGAAAGCTGGTAGTCAATGAATACATATTCCGACAACATTAAGGAACATATGATTTTACAGCATGGCATTTTAAAAATATATTTTCCAATTAAGGGGCAATTTAGTGTGGCCAATCCACATATCCTGCACATATTTGGGTACTGAGGATGAGACCCATGCAGACACTGGCGGAATGTGCAAACTCCACATAGACTGTGACCCGGGGCCAGGATCAAATGCAGTCCTCAACACCGTGAGGCAGCAGTACTAACCACTGCGCCATCGGGGGCACTCCTCAGAGCATGGCATGTTGTACTTTATTTAAACTATCAGAACTATAAATGGTCAAATTGTGGAGGGTAATATCAGTTTTGGCTTTTCACGATATGTTGCTCATGAAGAGACAAAGAGAGAGGCTTTTTATCTTGTACTTCATCAGGACACATGCAAGAATGCAAAATTTCCAAGGGTTGTTAGTGTAATTCTAGCACCCTCAAGATTGTTCAATAAGTGCTATCCAATTGCAGAATCACATCTAACAAAAAACTTTTCTGACTTTTCCCAAGCACTGGTTGGTTGAGTACATAAGAACATGAGAACTAGGAGCAGGAGTAGGCCATCTGGCCCCTCGAGCCTGCTGCACCATTCAATGACAACGATTAAAATCCCTCATGATAACTGCTTTACCATTTCTACATGCATCAGTTATTTCTTTGTTTATTGCCTGCCCCACCATAACTTTACTATTTGGTGGCCGATAGACTACTCCTATCAGTTACTTTTTTGCCTTACTATTGCTGATTTCCACCCAAATGGATTCAACCTTATCCTCCATAGCACCGATGTCATCCCTTACTATTGCTCGGATGTCATCCTTAAATAACAGAGCTACATCACCTCCCTTACCATCCATTCTGCCCTTCTGAATAGTTTGATACCCTCGGATATTTAACTCCCAGTCGTGACCATTCTTTAACCATGTTTCAGTAATGGCCACTAAATCATAGTCATTCACGATGATTTGCGCCATCAACTCATTTACTTTATTCCGAATACTATGCGCATTCAGGTAAAGTGCACTTATGTTGGTTTTTTTTACCTCTGTTTTGAATCTTAACATCTCCAGTTTTATTACTTTTAGTATTACTGGGCCTATTCACTAAGCTCCCCTCAGTCACTGTACCTTGTACTGTCGCTCTTTTTGGTTTTTGACTATGGCTTCTCTGCCTTGCACTTTCCCCCTTATTTCCTTCTGCTTCTGTCCCTGTTTTACTACCTTCCAACTTCCTGTATTGGTTCCCATCCCCCTGCCACATTAGTTTAAACCCTCCCCAACAGCTCTAGCAAACACCCCAGCTAAAGTACGGTTAGTACTTTGCAAACAGCTGAAGGGATGTTCTGTTTTATATAATCTGCCAGTTGTTGGGATGTGTGTACTCCATACCTGTCATCACACTACCACTGGAATTCAGTTACCACATTACTAATTTGTGTGGTAGGCAGAATGCCTTTTTGGCTTGCCAGCAGCATCCTGTTCGTGGTAATCACCACTCGTGTTGCTACTGCATAAAACTGCTTGTTTTGTGTCCGTTAAGAACCAGCAAAATGCGTTTGAAGAGTTTAAAAAGTTAAAATTACTTTTCTCCTTCAACCTTTACTTGTTCAGTTAATGTTAGTAGAGTTAGTCAAATTGCAGTTTGGGGAAATAACGTTAATAACACTACTTGTGGAAAATTTAATTAAGTTTGATTTTAATGATGTAAATAGGTGTGGTAAATGGCCAAATGATTATTTTCATGACTCCAACATTTTCCATGACAGGTTGAGTATAAGTTGGGCTTTCATGTGGACAACCTAATAGCCATGGACATGCCTCGAGCTAATATCTCTGCACAAGGGGAGGTTCCACGCACAATATCAGGTGAGAGAGGATTGAAAGCAATAATTGACAGATATTGATCCATTTAATAATATAATAATCGCTTATTGTCACAAGTAGGCTTCAAGAAGTTGCTGTGAAAAGCCCCTAGTCGCCACATTCCGGAGCCTGTTTGGGGAGGCCGGTACGGAAACCCTTGTTCTGTATTACAAGCCAGCTGTTTAGCCCTCTGTGCTAAAACAGCTTTGCAGGAGCAAGTATTTTCTGTGCTTTCCAATGTAATTTGATTATACCAAGTGACATTTTAAAAAGATCATGTAAAACTGTACTGTTTACATCCAGTATTTCCAGGTGAGGTCATTTGCATTTCTCCAGCGACAGATTTGGATTGGAAATTAGTAAATTTGCAGATGACACCAAGATTGGTGGCACAGTGGACAGTGAAGAAGATTATCCAGGATTGCAACGGGATCTTGACCAATTGAGCCAGTGGGCCGATTATTGGCAGATGGAGTTTAATTTAGATAAATGTGAGGTGATACATTTTGGTGGATTGAATTGGGGCAGGATCACTCAGTTAATGGTAGGGTGTTGGGGAGAGTTATAGAACAAAGATCTAGGGTTACAGGTTCATAGCTCCTTCAAAGTGGAGTTACAGGTGAATAGAGTGGTGAAGGAGGCTTTCGACATGTTTGGTTTCATTGGTCAGAACATTGAATGCAGGAGTTGGGACATCTTGCTGAAGTTGTGCACGGCACTAGTAAGGCCACCCTTGGAATAATGTGTACAGTTCTGGTCACCCTATTATAGAACGGATATTATTGAACTAGAAAGAGTGCAGAACAGATTTACTAAGATGCCACCAGCACTTGATGGTCTGAGTTATAAGGAGAGGCTGGATAGACCTTACCCTGGAGCGTAGGATGATCTTATTAAGGCCTATAAAATAATGAGGGGCATAATGGGTTGGGGGGAGGGGGGAAAGTAATTTTGCAGCTAACACCAAGATCTGCGGGGAGGTTAATAGTAAGAAAGAAGATCTTGGATTAGGAAGATATTGATAGGTTGGTCAGATGAGCAGATCAGTGGCAGGTGGAATTGAATATGGTTGGATACGTGAATAGGGAAGACATAAAGGGATACGGGCCGAGTAAGGGCAGAAGGTGTGTTTTTTTTTAGTTAATGGCATCATGGTCAGCAAAGGCTTGGAGGACCGACTGCCAGTTCCTGTGCTGTACTTGAAAAGTACGGGGTGATGCACTTTGGAAGAAGTAAGAAGACAAGGTAGTACTCAAATGACTGGCATGTCACTAGGGCGCTCAGGAGGCAGAGCAATCTTGGGGTGCTTGTCCACAGATTGCTGAAGGTGACAGTTTGCATGTTCATTTTGTCTGCATGGGTTTCCTCTGGGTGCTCTGGTTTCCTCACATCGTCCAAAGATGTGTAGTTTGGGTTGATTGGCCATGCTTAATTGCCCCTAGTGTCCAGAAAGCTTAAGTGGGGTTATGGGGATGAGGAGGGGCTAGGTCGGTGAGAGTCGGTGCAGACTCAACGGGCCAAATGACCTCCTGCATTGTAGGAATTAACTTTGATTCTATGAGCAAGAGCAAAATCTTCCAGTAAATTCCCTGGGGAAGAGGACAGATCGGGGGGAGGCTGCCAAGACGTAGTTTAGGGATTCGGGTGGCACCCAATTGGACACTATTGTCCTCCCACTATCCTTAGCAGGTAGCATATACACATTCAAAATGAACATTTTACCAAGGTTTCTATTCGTGTAACAGAGTCTTGAAACTTCCTCCTTCGGGGCCTCATTTTTTGAGATCATAGAATATACAGTGCAGAAGGAAGTTGTTTGGCCCATCGAGTCTGCACCGACCCATTTAAGCCCTCACTTCCACCCTATCCCTGTAACCCAATAACCCCTCCTAACCGTTTTGGTCACTAAGGACAATTTATCATGGCCAATCCACCTAACCTGCACGTCTTTGGACTTTGGGAGGAAACCGGGGCACCCGGAGGAAACCTACGCAGACACGGGGAGAATGTGCAAACTCTGCACAGACAGTGACCCAGCGGGGAATCGAACCTGAGACCCTGGCGCTGTGAAACCACAGTGCTATTCACTTGTGCTACCATGTTGCCCAGTCATGTTATCATGTCAGAGTTCGTTGTTTTCAAGTTAGAGCTGTGTCCGTTGCCAGCAATCTTTGGGGTGTCATACTCCTCAGAGCTCTTTGAGGCTTGGGGGGGGGAGTGGGGGGAGGTGCGGGAGAAAGTCTGATGTGCTTTGCCGCCTTGGCGGCCTGGAAACGGGCCCTGCTTGGATGTAGCCCGGTGATATCATCCAGGGCTTTGACATGGTTGGGTGACCTGGCAGAATTCTTGTGATTGTAAAAGATTAAATATACCCAGAGAGGGCCCGAAGAAAGGTTCTATTCCAGATGGATGATGTGCATCTTTAAGAACCTGTTCGTGGCCAGCAATTAGTTGGAGGGTTAGGAGGGTGTAGGGGAGGATAGTTGTGTTATGAGCCAGGGTTCAGAAAACTCCAAAGTTAGGTTCCCCTGACCTAGAAATGTTTATTGATTGTCGTTCCGATGAGCACATGGGCCTGCCTTTCAGGTAGTATTCAACAGAGGTCTTAGGTGCTTTTAATCAAAAAACAAACTTTATTCTATAAATTTAGTTAACATTTTTATAAACACACACAGTAAGAATTTTTATCACCTACAAACATAAATACCTCTCACAGCTACAGTAATTATGTATAACCCTTAATGAATTCCCCCTTTAATTGTTGCAGTTTAATAACAAGATCCCAGAAACCCCTTTTCAAAGGTGTGGCGCAGCACACAACAATCAAGAGTATTGATACTCTTGTTTCCTTTCCAAAACAGCAGGTTTGAATTCCCTCCAGAAAGCAATTATCTCTTTTTTCATGTAATCAAGCAGTCTGGAAACAGCTTTTAAAATGCAGATGGAGAAAAAAAACCTTGTTTTAACCTATGCAGAACAAAACCAATTCAAACTCAAAGTGAAAGTAAAACCAATTCCCAGAGCCACAGCCCAGCTCCACCCATGCAATGACATCACTGAAGCCATGTGATAAGACAAAAACATTTCTTAAAGGGAAACTTCCATGACAGGGGGAATAGGGGATTTAGGATTGTTGCAGTTACTTTGTTAAAATAAAAATGAGAAACTACTAGTATGATATAGTTATACCTCTATGTAAGAATTTGATAATATTTAGAATAAAATATTTTTTTTTTAAATAAGGTAGTTAAGAAGGCATGGATTAGAAGAACAGGAAGGTTATGTTGGAGCTGTACAAAACTTTGGTTAGACCACAGCTGGAGTACTATGTTCAAATCTGGTCACCACACTACAAGAAGGATGTGACTGCACTGGAGAGTGTAGAGGAGATTCACCAGGATGTTGCCCGAGATGGAACATTTGAGCTATGAAGAGAGGTTGGATAGACTGGAAGAGAGAAGGCTAGGAGGGGATCTGATTGAAGTGTGTAAGATTGAGGGTTATGGACAGAATGAATAGGAAGCAGTTGTTCTCCTTAGTTGAAGAGTCAGTGACGAGAGAAAGCATAACTTTTAAGGTGAGGGTCAAGAGATTTAGGAGGGATTTGAGGAAACAATTTTCCACCCAGAGGATGAACAAAAAGTGTGTCCCCTAGTATCTGACTCTCCTACCCTTGGGAATGATGGGAGTCTGGAAGGCACTGTCTGGGGAGATAGTAGAAGATGGAAACCGAACAACTATTTAAAAGGTACGTGGATGAGCACTAGAAATATCTTATTCCAGGCTGTGGGACAGGCTGGAAAGTGGGATTAGTGTAAATTTTGTATAGTTTTATTGGTGCAGAATTGATGGGCCGAATGGCCTCTTCTGCACTGTATGACTCTGACTCTGAGATGCAGCCAGCCTGCTGAGTTTTTCCAGCAATTTGTTTCTGTTACACATACCTGAGGGTTGTGGGGCTGGTGGTTATGACAAAGTTGGTAGAGGCCAGGTCACGAAGAGATTTGAAAACAAGGTAAGAATTTTTAAATCAAGCTGTTGCTCAACTCGGAGGATCTGCAAGCACAGAGTTTTGAATATTGAGTTAGAAATATATTAGAATAGTAAATTTAGAGGTATCAGAGCTGTGGATGAGAGTTTTGGTAGCTTGCCGGCAGACTTGGGCAATGTTAGAGGGAACAGTAATGGCCTTATTTATGGTGTGTATGTGTTCAGAAGCACAACTTGCGATCACAACTTGGTTTTCCTAATTTTTAATTGGAGGAAATTTCTGCTGATGCAATGCTCGATTCACTCCCAGAATATCATTGCACGAGCTCTTCAGGATAGCCTTTTCAACAGCTCCCCTCCACCAGAAGGTCAGAATAATCATTGCAATTTGATTCCATTTGTGACTCCTGAGAAAAGGAAGCAGCTGTATCTATGTGCAGCAAGACCTGGGCAACATTCAAGCTTGGGTTAAGTGAAAAATTAAATTTATGCCACATTGGGGGCCTCACGGTAGCATGGTGGTTAGCGTCAATGCTTCACAGCTCCAGGGTCCCAGGTTCGATTCCCGGCTGGGTCACTGTCTGTGCGGAGTCTGCACGTCCTCCCCGTGTGTGCGTGGGTTTCCTCCGGGTGCTCCGGTTTCCTCCCACAGTCCAAAGATGTGCGGGTTAGGTGGATTGGCCATGCTAAATTGCCCGTAGTGTAAGGTTAATGGGGGGATTGTTGGTTTACGGGTATACCGGTTACGTGGTTAAGTAGGGTGATCATTGCTCGGCACAACATCGAGGGCCGAAGGGCCTGTTCTGTGCTGTACTGTTCTATGTTCTATGTTCTATGTGCCAGGCCATAACATTTTCGTATGAAAGAAAATTTAACCATTTCCCCACAAATTCAACAGCTTTACCATTGCCAGGTAACCCATTATCAACATCTGAGAGTTTTTTGGCCAATGGAGACTAAGTGGATCAGCCACAGAAACACTGCAGCAAGAATAACAGGCCAGAGCGTGGAGATTCTGCAGCATGTGACAAGCATCCTGATTCCCCAAAGTCTGTCCACCATCTCTTAGGCACAAGTTAGGAGTGTGATGGAGTGCTCTCCACTTGCCTGGATTAGTGCAGCCCCAATAACACTCGAGAAGCTCAACGCCATCCAAGACAAAGCAGCCTGCTTAATTGGCACGCCATCCACAAACATTCACTCCCTTCATCACCGACACAATAGGAGCCATGTGCATCATCTACAAGATTTGCTGCAGGAATTCACCAAGCCTGCTTTAAGACAGCATCTTACAAACCCACAATTTCTACCACCTGGATGGCCAAGCACAGCAGATACATGGGAACACCATCACCTCCAAGTTCCCCTCTAAGCCACTCATCATCCTGACTTGGAAATATATTGCCGTTCCTTCATTGTATTACAATCCCTGATCAGGACTCAGCATTGGCTAGAATATTTGACAGAAATCCCAATATTTTATTTTAATTTTGTAAGTCTCTCAGGAAAGGATACCTGGCTCTATGAGTGATTTGATGCAACATAAATGATATGGTATATTAAAACAAACTTGGTTACTAGCACAGTAGTAAAATATCTTTATCATCATACAATAAATTAGTTTACTACAGTAGTGAGGCAGTAATCCTTGAGTGCTATCTTTACTTCTACTCAAATAACAGAACCATCTCATCTCAATCCACTTTCTTAAACAGCAGACCCAGGCTAACTTGTTTAAGAGAATCCTGTCAGAACAATGCCGTCTCTAGCTGAAGTTTTCAGAAACTTTTCATGGTTTAACTTCCAAAAACCAACTGAACAATCTCTGCTTCTCTACTAAAATGTTTAGTACTCTAGCTCCTCCCATTGGTTACATCATCTTACTAACTGAACACAAAGGTCTCTAATTAAGAGGTGCCCTCTTAATCCAAAAAAGATCCATTCGCTCAAGCCTTTACAATGATTTATTTCAAGCTGATTGGTATAGCCAATCAGCCTGATTTATTTCAAAATAAATGGTACTGAAAGCATTGCACAACTTCAATAGGAAATTGTTGCATCAAATTCAGTCCATCATTCACACATCTTTGTAATGTCTTCAAGTCTGCGGTCGCAACATTCTTTGGGAAGAGTTTTTGTTCCAAGTTCCGAAGTGAGATTTGGTCAATCCTGCCTGCAGATGCAGCCTGTCTTGATAGGTGAGCACAGAGCACCACCACATAGGGATTTGTCTGGTATTTGAATCCTCACCTCTTCTGCATAATGTTATTAATGGAAACGATGATTAGGAAGAAGGTTTGTGAGAACTAATGTGGCAACAGCAATGGAAAAATAATCAAGATGAGTTGATATTGTAGGTCATGGACAGATTTAAACACTAAGGATGTGAATTTTAAAAACAAATCTGTGGAGGTCAGCATGCACACAGGTGATAGGTGAATAAAGTTTTGTGTGTATTTGAATATGGGCAGTAGAGTTTTGGAGGCTCAAGGTTATTGTGGATGTAAGCTGGGAAGCTCGCCAGGATAGCATTGGAATTGGCCAGTCTAGAGGCAACATAGGTGTAAATGGGAGAGCAGCAGGTGAACTGACACAGGGATAGAGCTAGACAGTATTAAGGAGGGAGATGAGGTAGTCTTGGTGATGGGGAGTGTATGTGGTTAGAAGCTAAGCTTAAGATTGTCCGTGTGTTTCAGCCTCCGGCAGTGACCAAGAAGGGTGATGGTGTTGATGACTAGGAAGCCATATTTGCATCAAGGACAAAAGATATTGGGCGAGACCTTCGGCTGTTCACATCGACAGAATCTTCCTGCCCTGCTTTGTTCTTTGTTCTTTCCTGTCGCCACACCCCCGCCACGGGTTTCCCAGCAGCTTTGGGTGGATTCAGTTGCAAGTCCCATTGACGGTGTGGGACGAGAAGATCCTGTGACCGGCCGCCTCCCGCTGTCGAGAAACATGGTGTGTGGAGATCAGAGAATCTCGCCCAAGACCTTTGGTCTTTCCAATATTTAATTAGATGGATTCAGTTCTGTCAAACTGCAGTTCCTCTTTCCGCAGTCATTCTTGTCTTGGGACTTAGTTTTGTCAAGTTGCAGCATCTCTATCGTGGTTTTGCCAAGTCCCAGAACTCTCCTACTGAAACCTATTTTCCCCCTCCGTGAACTTACCTTCCAACCCTGTCCCAAATACTGCTGTATATCGGATACCTAACTCTACTGGTACACTGTGTACATTGAATTGGAAAAGGATTAACAATTCAAACGTTTAGGCAAATGCATATATGAAATATATGAAAATAGTTGCTATTCATGAATGTGACCCTTAAAAAAGGAGGAAAGTCTATCACCTGATATATTTTGCTTTAATGTTTGTATAAGGGCTAGATGTTTGAGATGGCAAACATGTAACACAACTTTAGGCTACAGGCTCGTTTGTTTATCCTTGAAGTATTGGTGCAAATGCTGAATCTTGGGTGATATGCTCACCCTTCTATTTGGTTGTTCATTCCTAACCCTGCTATCCAGACATTGTGACTCGAAGAAATATCATGCGTAAAAATAAGGGTGCAATGTAGCTAAATACATAGTTATAAAAAAACTTGTGATATTTTTCCAAGTCTGGAAAATATGGAATATTACATTTTGGTTCTTTTCAACACCTTTGCTCTTGAATTTTCATCTGAGATGTATCAGATAATAACCCATAACCCTTTGTGGGCCCAGACCTTCCACTCCGATGTCATACCAGTGGCGGAGGGGGGGGGGGGGGGAGTGGAAAGAGAGCAGAAGATGTATTTCCCCACACACACACACACTCCTCCCATCTTACCCATTACCTGACGCATCTATTTACCTTCTCCCTGGCTTCTCAATATGGCTGGGACTTTAACCTGCTTTTTGGCTGGTAGTGCTGTAAAAATTATTGGAACTATTCTCCTGCCTCAATAAAATTTATTTAAAATCCTTGTTAAGCAACTGTGATTCCAAATGTATATCTATAAACAACTTTTTGCACGCACCTCCTCATCTCCTTGGGAGCTGTGCAAGCTGGATAAAAGCTATAAAAATGTCAGTTTGTGTGATTTCTCTATATTTTCAGGAGTCTTATCCATTCGCTCCTTTTCATAGATTTTATCTGCTGCCAAGTCCATAGTAAATTCATAATTGGCAGTTGTCATATAACTGAGCTACTAAAGTTTATTTGTATTTAAAGTTGCAATTTTGTACCCTGGGTCTTTGGCCAGGCAGAATTTAACAAAAAGCTTCACAAGTTTCCTGGTCTTTTGTAGTATTTCGAGTGGACCTCTTATGCACAGGAAAACTTGATTCCGAGGTGACCATGGAAGTGCTGCTTAACCTGACGATTCACTCTTCAAAGAACATCACAGTCCTGAACTTCAAGAGGAGGAAACTCTGCTACAAAAGTAAGGAGTGCTATGTACAAGTGTTTTGTCCGTCCTTTGTACCCCATCCCAAGCGATTAATGAAACAATATTGTTTTAGTTTTAAGAGTGAAGTTAGATGAATTTATGATGAATATAATGTTTGTGACTAGATTTGCAATTTTGGATTCTTCTCGTAAAGATTCCTTCAATGGCCTCAGTTCTGTACCCATATCGTTGTCATGTAATGCTTTTATGTAGTGCAGGGCTGCTTCATAACAAAGCATGACGTTGCTTTATCTATTGTCTCAATATGTTAAGTTGCTGGAAGCCTGGCTGATCTTCCCTCACACGTGAAAACAATGACAAAAGTTTGATCCTGAATCACTCATCAAAAAAATAAAGATGCTACTCTGAGCCTATAAATGAGACTTATCTTCCTCAGAACAGTAAAGTGTAGATTTAGAACATAGAACATAGAACAGTACAGCACAGAACAGGCCCTTCGGCCCTCGATGTTGTGCCGAACAATGATCACCCTACTCAAACCCACGCTATACCCGTAACCCAACAACCCCATCCCCCCCAAACCTTACTTTTAAGGACACTACGGGCAATTTAGCATGGCCAATCCACCTAACCCGCACACCTTTGGACTGTGGGAGGAAACCGGAGCACCCGGAGGAAACCCACGCACACACGGGGAGGACGTGCAGACTCCGCACAGACAGTGACCCAGCCAGGAACCGAACCTGGGACCCTGGAGCTGTGAAGCATTTATGCTAACCACCATGCTACCGTGCTGCCCTAAATAGAAGTACTCAGAATCCTGAAGGGTTTTGGTGAGTACATAACTAGAAACTGTTTACCATGGAAGAAAGATCAAAATCCAGTGGACACACAATTAAGATACTTGGCAAAAGAATAAACAAAGAAAAGTACAGCACAGGAACAGGCCCTTTGGCCCTCCAAGCTTGAACCGACCATGCTGCCCATGTAACCTAATATCTTCTACACTCCCGGGGTGCGTATCCATCTATTCCAGAGGTGGGCAAACTTTTCTGTGCAAGGGCCACATTCAGAAATTCACAATTTTAAAGGGCCGCATAGTATATTAAGTAAAATAATTATTATTTAAAACATAGCCAAAATAAAAGGTTTTTAAAGAAAATTTTATTAATTAATATTTTAAAGTAGAAACTTTACATGAAACATATTTATTTGAAAAACAAAGTAACTCAGTTTAAAGAAAAAAAGCAATTAATTTTTATTAATTAATAGTTTAAAGTAGAAACTTCACATGAAACACATGTTGTGCCGAGCAATGATCACCCTATTCAAGTCAACGTATCCACCCTATACCAGTAACCCAACAGCCCCCCCCCATTAACCTAATTAAATTTTTTTTTATGACTTGATTTTGGTGGGTCGGATAAAGACCTTTGGCGGGCCGCATGTGGCCCGCGGGCCGTAGTTTGCCCACCCCTGATCTATTCCCATCCTATTCATGTGTTTGTCAAGATGCCCCTTAAAAGTCAGTGTTGTACCTGCTTCCACCACCTCCCCCGGCAGTGAATTCCAGGCACCCACTACCCCTCTGTGTAAAAAAAACTTTCCTTTCACATCTCCTCTAAACTTTGCCCTTCACACCTTAAACCTATTCTGCTGAAACCTATGTCTGCTAGACTCTTCCACCAATTGCAATGTGAGAAAAATACATATTCTGAATGTACTGTTATGATCTGGAAGGCACAGCCTCATAGAAGAAATTCAGTAGTAATTATTGAAGGAGAATTGAATAAATACTTACAAGAGGAAACATTTTCAGGGCTATGGAGAGAATCGCACTGCCTCACTCTATACGCCGCATGCGTGCGAGCCAATACGCTGCTGCACGCACATACGGCAGCACACGCACACATACCAACGTGCGCATGCATGCATAACTGATGCATGGGCGAGCACACGTACCGGTGCGTGACGTGTACCTACGCCAACACGAGCACAGCGACTCATGCCGATACACACACCGACACTCGCGTGCCGACACGCACACTGCGCCCGGCACGGCAGGCATGCATCGAGACACACACCGACAGGCACACGCCGACAGGAACGCACCGGCACCAGCGCAAACGCACTGTCTCACACGCACTGTCACACACGCATGCGCACTGCTACACACGCACGAGCACTGATGCGCGCGCGCACACGCCTACACCGACAAACGCATGGTGACTTGCGGCAATACACATGGCGACACTGACACGTACGCGCTGGCACCAACATGTAGTTGCCGACAGGCACGCGCCGACACGCACGCACGCACGCACCGGCTCGCACGCTCCAGCACGGCACTGACGCATATGCATGATGCATACTCTGGCCTGCGCACTGACACTCTGGCCTGCGCACTGACACTCTGGCCTGCGCACTGACACTCTGGCCTGCGCACTGACACTCTGGCCTGCGCACTGACACTCTGGCCTGCGCACTGACACTCTGGCCTGCGCACTGACACTCTGGCCTGCGCACTGACACTCTGGCCTGCGCACTGACACTCTGGCCTGCGCACTGACACTCTGGCCTGCGCACTGACACTCTGGCCTGCGCACTGACACTCTGGCCTGCGCACTGACACTCTGGCCTGCGCACTGACACTCTGGCCTGCGCACTGACACTCTGGCCTGCGCACTGACACTCTGGCCTGCGCACTGACACTCTGGCCTGCGCACTGACACTCTGGCCTGCGCACTGACACTCTGGCCTGCGCACTGACACTCTGGCCTGCGCACTGACACTCTGGCCTGCGCACTGACACTCTGGCCTGCGCACTGACACTCTGGCCTGCGCACTGACACTCTGGCCTGCGCACTGACACTCTGGCCTGCGCACTGACACTCTGGCCTGCGCACTGACACTCTGGCCTGCGCACTGACACTCTGGCCTGCGCGCACCTTCACCGACACGCGCAGGGCGACTCGCGGCGACACACACACTGACACCGACACGCACGTGCTGACAGAGACACTCCATTGCCGACAAGCACTCCCCGACAAGCAGGCCCCAACACACGCGGCAACACCGACAGGCATGCACTGCGCACGCACGCGCAATGAAACGCAAGTGCCCGTGCACTGACACGCACACGCCAGCGCTGACTGACGTGCGCACACCCGCGCGCTAACACACCCGCGCACGCACATGCCCGTGCACTGACATGCACACGGCCACGCACTGGCACACAAACGCCCGCCCACTGGCGCGCACACGCTCGCGCACTGGCACGCACACACCCGCGCACTGACACGCACCTGAATGCTACCATGCGTATCGTTACTTTAATACTCCATTCAACACCGCTCACTCATCTTGCCTCTTTTCATTTCACCCCTTCCAAGTCTTCTGCCCTCACCAACCAATAACTAACTGAATGATCAAGGCCACCGAGAGCAGGTGTTCTTCCCCCATATGCCCACGGTTTCAGGTGCACCATCATCTGGCATGGCTGGGTGGGTGGGGTGGGGGTGGGGGGGCGCCTCTAAAACCCCCCCCCCATCCCGTCCCGGTGGCTGGCGCTGCACATGTTAGTGATGAGCTCTGTGGCCCCTATCCTGCACCTTCTTATGGGGTCTACTGAGGGTATTATCCTTGGGTGCTTTGCTGACAATGATGGACACCGACCTCAGGATTGGTCCCCTGCTACTCCCCATGGACCTGACAGACACCTCCCAGCTAGTGGCAGAACTGTCAGCCCACTGTTGCGCCTTTGGAAACTTTTCTTGCCTCCTCTCTCCCCATCAGCAGCCACGGTGCCTGGTCCCTGTTTTTAGTTGCCATACGTAAACCACATAGGCGTCACTTCTGCCTAGTGGAGGTGGAGTATAGCGGGAGGCTGGAATCCACCGTGTCTACTGTACGGTTTGCATGCCTCTGCTGACGGGACAGGTGGAGGCATGACACTCCGTTGGGCGCTTGCCGATTTTCGGCTAATGCCCGATTCTCCGCCCAATCACGATTCTAGTACCGCTGGACGGAGAATCCACTCTGATGTCTCTGACGATGCAGCTGTTTCTTGCACTGAAGTGTTCGTCTAAATATTTGTGTTCAAGCCTTCTAAGTGAGATTCAAACCGATAATCTTCTGACTTGAGGTCAGAGTGCTACCAAGTGCTTATAATTGAGGAGTTCATGTTGAGGGCTCATCCATTTAAAATGATCACTTAGAATTATTTTTACACAAATAGTTCTCAAAATGTGGACTTCTTAGTCATGGAGTGGTTTAGGCAATTACCATTGTTTTTATGGAAAAGTTGAGGGAGAGAGGGGGACAGTGCGATTAGGTTTGAGAGGAGATTGTGGCATAGTGTTATTGTCACTGTCACTGTAATCCAGTGACCCAGGGAAATGATCTTGGGATGAGGGTTTGAATCTCACCACGGCAGATGGTGGAATTTAAATTCAATAAAAAAAAAATCTGGAATTGTAAGTCTACTGTACGGTTTGCATGCCTATGCTGACGGGACAAGTGGAGGCATGACACTCCGTTGGGCAAAACCATTTTTGATTTTAATACAAGCCATTCATAAATGCCCTTTAGGGAAGGAAATCTGTTGTGGCCTCCATGTAACTCCAGACCCACAGCAGCCTTAACTTCTCTTTTGAAATGGCCAAGTGTGAAGTCTACACCAAGCAAGCTACATAGTTCAGGAGAAATGAATGAATGGACAGCAAGCGTCACCCAGGAAAGGACAAAAGAAAATAAATTGTGTTGGCGAAACACCAGCACAGAAATGATGGGCTAACTAAGTCTGCTGTTACAGCTGTCCACTTTTCTTATAAAAAGCATTGTTAGTCATTTGGTTGAAAAATGTTTTCTTTCCATTTGGAATCTTTTAGCTGTGCTACTCCAGCAGTGTGTACTTCATCATGTACTTACCAATCTCATACTGGAGGCAAAACATATTTGAGCACGAATAACTATTCATATTTTTAAAAAAAGTTACCTTACAGCTTTTGTTTATATCTCTCCAGAACCAGAACAGGAAGAAAAATCGCTCATTTATCCAGGCAAAAACAGCAGCAAAGATGGAAGAACTGCATGTGAGTAATGACTTTGGGAAGGTTGGATGTATTCATACAATCACAAAATTGTTACAGCCCAGAAGGAGTCCATTTGGCCCATTCTGCCTGCACCGGCTCTCTGAATGAGCATTTCACTTAACGCCAATCTGCCGCCTTCTCCTGATAAACCTTGTACGCTCTTCCTCGTCAAATAATAGTCTAAATCCATATTGAATTCCTCGATTGAGCTGGCCTCCAGCAAGCTCTCAGATTTGCCACTCAGTGTGTGAAATTGTACTTTTATTTCTTTTGCAACTTTGAATCTGTGCTGTTTCGGCTTTGCTCCTTTCAGGAGTGGGAGCAATTTCTCCTATTTACTCTGTCCAGACCCCTCATGATTTTGAATACCGCTATCACATCTCCTCTCAAGTAAAACAATCCTTTTTTTTTTATAAATTTAGATTACCCAATTATTTTTCCAATTAAGGGGCAATTTAGTGTGACCAATCCACCTACTCTGCACATTTTTGGGTTGTGGGGGCGAAACCCACGCAGACACGGGGAGAATGTGCAAACTTCACACGGACAGTGAACCAGAGCCGGGATCGAACGCCGTGAGGCAGCTGTGCTAACCACTAGGCCACCGTGCTGCCCAAGTAAAACAAT
The DNA here is from genome assembly GCF_902713615.1 of Scyliorhinus canicula. Classification (NCBI taxonomy): domain Eukaryota; kingdom Metazoa; phylum Chordata; class Chondrichthyes; order Carcharhiniformes; family Scyliorhinidae; genus Scyliorhinus; species Scyliorhinus canicula. The sequence continues at coordinate 54,150,018 of NC_052158.1, read as the reverse complement.
CCTAACCTCTCCCATCTACTTTCACAACTTAAGTTCTGCGTCCCTGTAACATTCGCGTCTCTTTTCAGCTCTCCAATACCTTCGCCCCCTTCTTAAATTGTGGCATCCAGAACTGGACATAATACTTCAGCTGAGGCTGAGCTAATGTCTTTTACAAGTTCAGCAGCCCTTGCTCTTGTACTGTATACCTTATTTGTAGAGTAAAGGGAAATGTTTGCTTAATCAGATAATGATAATCATAGCATCATAGAGTCCCTGTAGCACAGACTGAGGCCATTTGGCCCAATGGGTAGCAGGGTAGCACACTGGTTAGCACTGTTGCTTCACAGCTCCCCATGTCTGCATGGGTTTCCTCCGGGTGCTCCGGTTTCCTCCCATTGTCCAAAGATGTGAAGGTTAGGTGGATTGGTCATGCTAAATTGCCCTTAGTGCCCAAAAAAGTTAAGTGCGGTTCCTGGGTTACAGGGATAGGGTGGGGGTGTGGGCCTAAGTAGGGTGCTCGTCCCAAGGGCTGGTGCAGACTCGATGGTCCGAATGGCCACCTTCTGCACTGTAAATTCTATGATTCTATGTCTGCACTAACCCTCTGAAAGAGCACCCCACCTAGGCCCATGAAATATTTGTAAATAGCGTAAATAAGTAATTTCAAGAAAACTAAATACTGACTATCTCCAAGTCACTGATAGCAGAAGTGAAACCTTATTAAAACATGGTGGCAGCCTGGGAGGCTTCAGGTTAACAAACCAAGATCACAGATTGGTCACCCATGGGTGAAACCCATTAATGAGGATAGTTTTTTGAAGAATAAAGGGATTAAGGGTTATGGTGTTCGGGCCGGAAAGTGGAGCTGAGTCCACAAAAGATCAGCCATGATCTAATTGAATGGCGGAGCAGGCTCGAGGGGCCAGATGGCCTACTCCTGCCCCTAGTTCTTATGTTCTTATGAGACCTTAGAAATGCTCAATTTCACATTTTTAAATCCTCCATACGAACAGTGAGCCACCCATGATGTTGGCAGCCATTGAACAGATACTATCCCTTGCACAGCTCTCCCAACAGGGTCTGTAACAATGGGAGGTCTGGAGATGACCGTTCAAAAGGTACCAGACAATTTTGGACTTGCAAGAAAAGCCACAAAACTACCATGTTAACAATTGGAGCCATTCCTAATGATGTCATGACACCTCTGCATCCTAAGGGGATTGTGAGGATCTTTGATAGTTACTTCTGACTTTAGAAGAATATGGTAATTGAATGGGCGAGGTTAAACCAAAGTAGCCAAAGGCCAGATGAATCCCTTGTTTTATTATTCAAAGACTTATATTGACTGGCCAGTAGTAGCGGTTATGGAGCTTTAAAGCATGAGTTGCGTTAATTTGCAGCCGCATTGTGGTTCGTGTGCTCGACGATGTGCTGTTGGGCCTTTGCAATCCAAGGAGAATTTAATATTGGAGAAGATTGAACAGTTAGCAAGGCAAGGTGGAGCTGCAATAGCAGAATTGGGCTGTACTTCGGGAGGCTTCGGAGTGGTTGATCCGGCATGCAGGCCCAAAGTCAAGAGCCCCGTCCACTAAGAAGCCTGTCAAAAGCCGAAGGGGAGGGAAGAAAGCTTACACCTATTTTAAAACATTCCAGATGAGGTGCCAAAAAGCAACATCACTACAGAGAATGTCCAGTAAGGGGAGGTGATTGCTTTCTCTATGGCAAGACTAGACATTTTAATATCCTGTCGGCACAATATATGGGACGAGACGGTAACAAACTTTTAACCATTATGACAACGGCAGCAGTACACTAAATTGGAAATAAGGACAGTCACAAGAAAGATTTCCTGGGAGAAGTAAAAGATGTCTGGTCTATTGAGTTGGAAGTCAAAGGATACAGAATTTAAAATGGACGCTGGGGCTGGTTTCATAGTCTTATTAGATAAATTGGATTTGCTTAGTGATGTTGAGATCTAGCCATGAAAAGTAAAGCTACAAGGGCCAGGAGGAACAGATGTCGATGGGTCACATCATGACAACCCTTGGACATAAATGAATGAAACTCTTTATATCGCACAGAATCAGAAATTACTCCACTCAGTGTGACTCGGTGTTCAGGACCTGATGTTCTATAAACAGCCAACAAGAATTAAACTAAGTCATATTTAGGAGTGAATTTTCTTGGTTGTTCCAAGGAAAGATCAAAATTGAGTATCAAATCGCAGATACCAAAATGGTTGACTCTTTTAAAAAGAAAAGTCACTCCATTCGAGGGCCATTGGAGATGGGCAACAAATGTTGACCTTGCCAGCCACGTCCACATTCCTTGAAAGAATAAATTTTTAAAAGCAAACTAGTCTGCTTATTTAACCCGAGGAGAGTACCTCACTCACTGATCGAGAAAATCAAAGAGCAAATTGACAGGATGCTGCATCAAGGAGTTCTATCACGTGCCTACAAAGTGGTTCTCCAGGCTAGTTACAGTCCCTATACCTCATGGCAAAATCAGGCTCCGTGTTGACCTGACACAGACGTGCAAAGCCATTCAGAGAGACACCCGATGGTGTCAGTAGATAGCAGTATGGTAAAGTTGTCCAAAATGAAGCTGTAAGCGATTTTTGGCAGATTCCCCCTTGACCAAGAATCCAAGTTGTTGATCCTTTGGTCGCTTTTGTTTCGGTCAGTTTCCTTTTGGCATATCCTCTGTGCCAGCAACCTTTCAGCGCATCTCCAACATCCTCAAAGGCTGAGAAGGAATTATTTGCCACATGGACAATCTGCTCATTCAATCTGCTACCAAGGAAGAATACGTTTATAGAGCCCAGTAGGGTTTAAAAGTGCTTTAACAGGCAGGCCTCACTCTGAATGCATAGTACAAGTTTGGCAAAACTACCATCAAATCTTTAGGACACATTAGGCACCAAAAAGGCACAACAATCAACCAAGATGGTTAAAGAATTTAACAGTTGCCGAGTGAGAGAAAATAACTCAAAGAAATCAGTATTAGGAAGGAAATGGTGTTGGGAAAATTGATGGGATTGAAAGCTGATAAATTCCCAGGATCTGATAATCTACACCCAGAGTGCCTAAGGAAGTGGCTCTAGAAATAGTGGATGCATTGGTGGTCATCTTCCAAGATTTGATAGACTCTGGAACAATCCGCTATTTAGAAAGGGAGGTAGAGAGAAGACATGAAATTATAGACCATTCAGCAGACGTTGACCGTGGTAAAAATGCCATTATGAAAGATTTCACAGCAGAGCACTTGGTAGACAGCGGCAGGATTGGACAGAGTCAGGACTGGAAGCAATGCCTGAGGGTGAGTGTTTGCTAGTGCTGTTGGGGAGGGTTTAAACTAATGTAGCAGGGGGATGGGAACTAATGCAGGAAGTCAGGGAATCAAAATGGGGACAGAAACAAAAAGCAGGAGGAGGAAAAGTGAAAGGCACAGAAACACAAGTCAAAATCAAAAAGGGCCACAGTACAGAGTACAGAGACTGCGGAGAACTCAGTGAATTGGTCCGGTACGGTTCAGAGAAATAAGCCACAGGGAGAGTGCACTGTCTGTGCGGAGTCTGCACGTTCTCCCTGTGGGTTTCCTCCCACAGTCCAAAGATGTGCAGGTTAGGTGGATTGGCCATGCTAAATTGTCCTTAGTGTCCAAAATTGCCCTTAGTGTTGGGTGGGGTTACTGGGTAATGGGGATAGGGTGGAGGAGTGGGCTTGGGTAGGGTGCTCTTTCCAAGAGCCAGTGCAGACTCGATGGGCCGAATGGCCTCCTTATGCACTGTAAATTCTATGAGAATTTCTCTGAGAATTTCAATAAATATGTTTTGATAGATCAAATCGGGGCAGGACCTACTCAGTTAATGATAAGGTGTTAGGAAGAGTCACAGAACAAAGAGATCTAGGGGTACAGGTTCATAGCTCTTTGAAAGTAGAGTTACAGATGAACATGGTGGTGAACAAGGCATTCGCATGCTTGGTTTCATTGGTAAGAACATTGAATACAGGAATTGGGACGTGCTACTGAAGCTGTACAAGACATTTGCAAACCACACTTGGAATACTGTGTACATAAGACCAAAGACATAAGAGCAGAATTAGGCCACTCGGCCCATCGGGTTTGCTCCACCATCCAATCATGGTTGATATTTTTCTCATCCCCATTCTCCTGTCTTCTCCCCATAACCCCGGATCCCCTTAGTAATCAAAAACCTATCTATTTTTGTCTCAAAGACACTCAGTGATTTGGCCTCCCTTCCTTCTGCAGCAAAGAGTTTGACAGATTCTCCACCCTCTGGCTGAAGAACTTCGTCCTCATCTCTGTTTTGAAGGATTGCTCCTTTAGTCTGAGATAGTGTCCTCTGGTTCTAGTTTTTCCTGCAAGTGAAAACATCCTCTCCATGTCCACTCTCTAGGCCTCGCAGTATCCTGTAAGTTTCAATAAGATCCCCCCTCATCCTTCTAAACTCCCAAAGAGTACAGACCCAGAGCCCTCAATCGTTCCTCAAACGACAAGCTTTTCATTCCAGGAATCATTTGTGAACCTCTTCTGAACCCTTTCCAAGGCCTGAACAACCTACCTCCGATACGAGCCCCAAAACTGCTCACAATACTCCAAATGGGGTTTGACCAGAGCCTGATCAGAGCCTTTTACAGCCTCAGAAGTACTTCCCTGGTCTTGTATTCTAGCCATCTTGACATGAATGCTTCCATTGATTTGCCTTCCTAACTGCCAACATGAACCGTAAGAGAATCTCGAACAACAACTTCCAAGTCCCTTTGTGCTTATGATTTCCTAAGCATTTCCCCATTGAGAAAATAGTCTATGCCTCCATTCCTCCTTCCAAAGTGCATAACCTTACACTTTTCCAATGGGCAGCAAGGTAGTACAAGTGGACAGCGCTGTGGCTTCATAGTGCCAGGATCCCAGGTTCGATTCACTGCTGGGTCACTGTCTGTGTGGCGCCTGCACGTTCTCCCCGTGTGTGCGTGGGTTTCCTCCGGGTGCTCCGGTTTCCTCCCACAGTCCAAAGACGTGCAGGTTAGGTGGCTTGGCCATGATAAATTGCTCTTAGTGACCAAAAAGGTTAGGAGGGGTTATTGGGTTACGGGGATAGGGTGGAAGTGAGGGTTTAAGTAGGTCGGTGCAGACTCAATGGGCCAAATGGCCTCCTTCGGCACTGTATGTTCTATACCACTTCTTTTCCCACTCTCCTAGCCTGTCCAAGTCCCTTCTGCAGCCCCATTGCTTCCTCAATACTACATGTCCCTCTACAGATCTTTGTATCACCTGCAAACTTAGCAATAGTGCCTTCAGTTCCTTCTGCCAGATTATAAATGTATATTGTGAAAAGTTGTGGTGCCAGCACCGACCCCTAAGGCACAGCACTAGTCACCGGCTGCCATCCTGAAAAAGACCCCTTTGTCCCCACTCTCTGCCTTCTGTCGGTCACCCAATCCTCTATCCATGCCAGGATCTTACCCTTAATACCAGGGCTCTTAACGAATTGAATAATTTTTATTGTCACAAGTACGCTTACATTAACACTGCAATGAAGTTACTGTGAAAATCCCCTAGTTGCCACACTCCGGCGCCTGTTCCGGTACACAGAGGGATAATTCAGAATGCCCAAATTACCTAACAGCGTGTCTTTCGGGACTTGTTGGAGGAAGCTGGAGCACCCGGAGGAAACCCATGCAGACACAGAGAGAACGTGCAGACTCCACACAGACAGTGACCCGAGCCGGGAATCGAACCTGGGACCCTGAAACTGTGAAGCAACAGTGCTTCCCATGCGGCACCATGTCAATGGTCTTCTGGAAATCTAAATAAATCATGTTCACTGGTACTCCTTTGCCTTTCTTGTTACTTCCTCAAAGAACTCTTAACAGATTTGTCAGACATGGCCTCCCCTTGACGAAGCTGTGCCGACTCAGTCTTAATTTATCATATACATCCAAGTACTCCGCTATCTCATCATTAATCTAAAATCTTACTAATCATCCAAGTCAGGCTAACCGGCGTATAATTTCCCACATTCTGCCTTCCTCCCTTCTTAAACAGCGGTGTTACATTAGCCACTTTCCAGTCCTCTGGGACCCTCCCTGCCTCCCGTTATTCCTGAATTTCACCACCAATGCCTCGGCAATCTCCTCAGCTATCTGTTTCAGAACTCTGGGGTGTAGTCCGTTTGGTCCATGTGATGTATCCACCTTGAGGCCTTTCAGTTCCCCCGGAACCTTCTCCTTAGTGATGGCCACTGCACTCACCTCATGTCCCCTGATTCTCCTGGAGCTCTGGCATCCCACTGGTGTCTTCCACTGTGAAGACTGATGCAAAGTACATAGAACATAGAACAGTACAGCACAGAACAGGCCCTTCGGCCCTCGATGTTGTGCCGAGCAATGATCACCCTACTCAAACCCACGTATCCACCCTATACCCGTAACCCAACAACCCCCCCCTAACCTTACTTTTTAGGACACTACGGGCAATTTAGCATGGCCAATCCACCTAACCCGCACATCTTTGGATTGTGGGAGGAAACCGGAACACCCGGAGGAAACCCACGCACACACAGGGAGGACGTGCAGACTCCGCACAGACAGTGACCCAGCCGGGAATCGAACCTGGGACCCTGGAGCTGTGAAGCATTTATGCTAACCACCATGCTACCGTGCTGCCCCTATTCAGTTTGTCTGCCATTTCCTTGTTTCCTATTATTACTTCTCCAGCCACATTTTCCAGTGGCCCAATGTCTATTTTTGCCTCTCTCTGCCTTTTATATATTGGAAAAAAAAAATCCTATTTTCATTTAGATTCCTCGCTACCTTGCACTCATATTTCATCTTCTTCCCCCTTATTGTTTATTTAGTTGTCCTCTGCTCGCTTTTAAAGGCTTCCCAATCCTCTGGCTGCCCACTAATCTTTGCCACTTTGTAAGCTTTTTCTTTTGCTTTTATGCTATCCTTGACTTCCCGCATCAACCATGGATGCCTTGTCCTCCCATGAGCATGTTTTTACCTTCTTGGGATGAATTCCTGTTGTGACTCCCGAATAACCTCCCAAAATCTCCTGCCATTGCTGTTCTACTGTCTTCCCTGCTCGGCTCCATTTCCCACCACCTCTGGCCAGCTCCTCCCTCATGCCTTTGCAGTTACCCTTATTTAATTGAAATACCGTTACATCTGATTGTAGCTTCTCCTTCTCAAACTGCGTATTCTATCATATTGTGGTCACTGTTCCCTAAGAGTTCCTTCACCTTAAATTCCCATATCAAGTCTGCCTCATTACACATCACCAAATCCAGAATTGCCTGTTCCCTAGTAGGCTCTGTCACAAACTGCTCCAAAATAATATTTCTTGGACATTCCATAAATTCATTTTCTTGGGACCCACTACCAACCTCATTTTACCCAGTCCCCCTGCATATTGAAGTCCCCCATGATTATTGTAATAATGCCTCTTCTATCTCTTGATTGATTTTCTGCCCCACATCCTGACTACTGCTAGGGGTCTGTACATAACTCCCATCAGGGTCTTTTTACCTTTGCGATTCCTCAACTCTACCCACAGAGATTCTATGCCTTCTGATTCTATATCGCTCCTTGCTATTGATTTAACTTCATTCCTTTTTTAAAAATTTAGTGTACCCAATTCATTTTTTTTTCCCAATTAAGGGTCAATTTATTGTGGGCAATCCACCTCGCATGCACAATTTTGAGTTGTGGGGCAAAACCCACGCAAACACGGGGAGAATGTGAAAACTCCACACGGACAGTGACCCAGAGCCGGCATCAAACCTGGGACCTCGGCGCCGTGAGGCTGCAGGGCTAACCTACTGAGCCACCATGCGGCCCAGCTTCTTTCCCTACTAAAAGTGCAACCCCGACCCTTTTGTCCATCTGCCTGTCCTTTCGATAGGACACATATCCTTCGATATTTAGATCCCAGCCCTGATACTCTTACAGCCACGTTTGTGTGATGCCCACAACATCGTACCGGCCAATTTCAATGTGCGCAGCAAACCCATTTACCTTGTTCCATATACATTTACCCTCAATCCTGCATTGACTACCTCCCTTCTCACACTTGGCATCTGTTTTGTTGTGCCTGAGGGTGATGATGTTCTCTTATTTTTGTTCTCTATTTCTCCTTCAGTTCTGACACCACCTCAGCTGGCACTCTGGTTCCCATCCCCTGCCATACTAGTTGAAATCCTCCTGAGTGATTCTAGTAAACCTTCCAGCCAGGATATTGGTGCCCCTCCAGTTTAGATACAAGTCCTTCTTGTACAGGTCCCACCTGCCCCGGAAGAGATCCCGAAGGTCCAAAAATCTGAAACTCTCCCTCCGAAACTACCAGTTTCGCCACGTGTTTAGCTGCACAATCCTCCTATTTCTAGCCTTACTGACACGTGGTATAGGAAGTAATCCTGAGATTACAACCCCAGAGGACCTGCTTTAAACTTGCAGCCTAACTCCCTGAACACCTTCTGCTGGACCTCATCACTCTTCCTGCATCTCTCGTTAGTACCTGTGTATACTAAGACCTCTGGCTGTTCACCCTCCCCCTTCAGGATGTCCTGTGTTCGTTCAGAGACATCCTTGACCCTGGCACCACAGAGGCAACATACCATCCTGGAGTCTCTTTCATGTCCACAGAAGCGCCTATCTGTGCCCCTTACTAGAGTCCCCTATGACTATTACCGTCCTGCACTTTGCGCCCCCCCCCCCCCAACCTCCCCCCTGCTGAGCAACAGAGCCAGTTGTGCATGCTACTGTTCTGGCTGTTGTGGTTTTCCCCTGATAGGCTATATCTCCCAATAGTATCCAAAACGGTAGATGTTAGAGAGTGGGACAGCCACAGAGGATTCCTGCACTGCCTGCCCTTTCTAGCGGTCACCCATCTGGCTGCCTACACCTTGGGTGTGACCATGTCTTTATCACTCCTATCTATGACATTTTCCACCACCTGCATGCTCCTAAGTGTATCAAACTCTTCCTCCAACTGACCCACACAGTCTGTGAGGAGCTGACATTGATTACACTTCCTGCACAGTTCTGGTCACCTTATTATAGAAAGGATATTAGTGCAGGAAAGCTATACTAGGATGCCAGTGGGACTTGATGGTTTGAGTTGTAGGAGAGGCAGGATATTCAGGGACTTTTTGTCCTGGCACGTTGGAGGCTTAGTGGTGATCTTATACAGGTCTATAAAATAATGAATGGCATAGATAAGGTCGGTAGTCAATATCTTTTGCCAAAGGCATGGGAATCTAAAACTAGAGGGCTATATGTTTTAGGGGAGAGGGTTCAGAAGGGCAATTTTTTCACATACAGGATGGTAAGTTTCTGGAATGAACTGCCAGGTGCAGTAGTAGAGACGGATCTTTTAAAAAGCATTTAGACGGACTCCTGGTGGCGACCATGGTGTGAGTGGTCACACATTTGGTAGCTCCTACTTGTGGGGGGGTATTTTTGGATCTTTTCCCCAATTAACGGGCGAATGTTTTAGTGGAAAAAGGTGCAGGGGTGGTGGAGAAAGAGTTTTTTTCCACCAGTGGATGGATTTGAGGACCAGAAGTCATTTTAGGCAAATGAAGCGAGAAACATTTCCTGGGACACATGGGAAGATGGCGGAGGGTAAGCGACCAGCCCTAACATCTCAGTGGTCTATGGAACAGCTGTGGACTTCTTGAACGAGAAGTTCACCCAGTAGAGGAAGGAGTCTCTGGAAGACCTGATGAGGACGGTGGCTCTGCACAAGGTGGAGATCGACCTCGTGGAGATGCGGTTGGAGTCTCAAAGCCAGGTGATCCAAAAGGTGGAGGAGACGGTCGGTGAGCATGAGCAGCAGCTTACTTTGTTGGTGTAGCCGAGGTGGGGGTGATGCGAGATACCCACAAGCGGCTTCAGGAGAAGGTGCAGGATCTGGAGAACTGCTCCCGGAGAAGAACCTGAGGATTGTGGGGTTGCCAGAGGGTATTGATGCAGCGGACGCTGGATCGTATGTGGCGAAGATGTTGGAGAAGTTGCTGGGAGAGGGGGTCTTCGAATGGCTGTTGGAGGTGGACCGAGCATACAGGGCGCTGATGAGCAAGCCGCAGGGCAACGAACTGAGGATGAAGATGGTGTGGTTGCACTGGTTTCTGGGCAAGGAGCGGATCCTGAAGTGGACCAGGCAGACGAGGCAGTGTACCTGCGAGGGCGGCACAGTTTGAGTGTTCCAGAACCTGGGTGCGGAGCTGGCCAAGAGGAGAGCGGGCTTTAAAGTGAAGGCTGCCCTCTTTAAGAAATGGGTGAAGTTTGAAATACTGTACCTGGCTCATCTCTGGGTAACTTACAGTGGTTGAGAGTATTATTTTGTGACGCCGGACGAAGTGATGGAGTTTGAAAAACAAACTCATTGTTTGATTGACAGGAGAAGGAGTACATTGAACTTTGGAGGAGGTTTTCTTTTCCTCTGGGGGGCCATTGTCCTTTGTTCTTCTGCGGCGGTTTTTTCTCATCCCTTTTAGTCTTTAAATGTTGATGTTGTTGTTTGCACCAGGAGACTGTTGGGGAGAGAATCAGTGGGGGCTAGAATGTTCGGCGCCATGGACAGGGGCTGCCAGGTCAGCTGGGGTGGGCTACTTCATGGAAGGGCAGTGGTGGGGAGCAGGTGGTTATAGTGTTGATATCATAGAATCATCATAGAATCTACAGTGCAGAAGGAGGCCATTCGGCCCATCGAGTCTGCACCGGCTTTTGGAAAGAGCACCCTACCCAAGGTCCACACCTCCACCCTATCCCATAACCCAGTAACCCCACCCAACAATTTTGGACACTAAGGACAATTTAGCATGGCTAATCCGCCTAACCTGCACATCTTTAGACTGTGGAAGGAAACCGGAGCACCCGGAGGAAACCCACGCGCACACGGGAAGAATGTGCAGACACCGCACAGACAGTGACCCAAGCCGGGAATCGAACCTGGGACCCTGGAGCTGTGAAGCAATTGTGCTATCCACAATGCTACCGTGATGCCCATGGTTGGGATTACATTCTCATGAGCCCAGGGACAAAACATTATGAAATAAAACAAAATAAATGCGAACAAAGGGAAATTAAAGGGAATAACTTCTAATAGTTAACCAACAGACTCTAATGTGGAACTTTTTTGAATATCTTCCTGAAGTCCAAATAACCCCATCCACAGATATTCCCGTTTACTTTAGTTAATTCCTTAAAAATATCAGTTATTTTTATTGAACAAGACTTAGCCGTTACAAATCTATGTTAGTGCTCTCCTTGTAAGAATGGTGGAGTTTTCATATTCCATCTTTGTGCTTGACTTCCCAACAGTTGATGCTGTACACACGGCACCCACTACCTCCACCCGTGTGTTCTATATCAGTGTTGGAGTTTGTTGTGCCGTCATATTCTTGGTGGCGATAATACTGGCTGTTCTACACTTGCACAGCATGAAAAGAGTGGAACTTGATGATAGGTGAGTGGCTTTCAGTTCAATTTATGATCTCAAAAAGCATGGATTAACAAGGAACATTTCCATTTAAAATGCATATTAATTTCTTAGACAAATTTCAATCATTATGTAGTTAATGATCTAGTTAATCGACTTGCATTTCCAAACAGTGAAGTTTTTTTCTAAGTGGGATTTCAATAGTCTTCTCAGTACTTTATAATTTTCTGTTGCTTGTGAGTTGTCCCTATAGTAGCAGTGTAGGTTAACTGAGTGGAGGTGCTGGAACCAAACGGAAAGTGTTTATTGGTGTCTTCAATAATAGAAATAACTGGTAATAAAATGTCATTGTCACTTGGATTCATGTTTACCAGATGTTCTGCTGCAATTACTATGTCACAATGTTTGCTAATAATCTATTTGAAGAATATAATTTCAATTATTATAATATTTGGTACATCGTCATTCAAATTTCTTTTTAAAACTTCATCCATTTAATTCAGAAGAAGCAAGAGTTACTGTATTTACAGTCAAATAAAGTGAGAAATTCAATCGTCGGCCTGAAATAAAATTTGAAAATAATGACTTCTGCTGTACCCTAATTTAACATTTGTAAGTAATTGTAAACAATTCACCATAACAATGAGGACAGATTGGAAAGATCCCCTTATTTTCTTAACTCCTAAGCTTTATTTCTCAATCTTAGTAGAAAGAAAATCAGAAGAGTACATATGAGTCCAAACCCATTTCTCACCTCTGTCTGTATGAAGTAGGAAATTTATGTTCTGAAAGATATTACCCCTAACGCCATCTTTTTTTTGTAATACCTGGAGCGCTGCAGCCTGGAACACCAATTCATCACAGTGGATGTTGATAGTTTCGACAGGCCTGATAGCTGGTCCGTAGTTACCTAACCACAAATGAATCACCAACCCTTGTAAAGAGCATCCTATTTAGCCCACACCTCCACTCTGTCCCGTAACCCAATGACCCCATCTAACCCTGTAGACACTAAGGGGCAATTTAGCATAGCCAATCCATCTAACCTGCACATCTTTGGACTGGGAGGAAACTGTAGCACCCAGAGGAAATCCACGCAGACATTCAAAGATTCAAAACAGAGGTAGAAAAGCCAACAGAAGTGTACTTTACTTGAATGCTCGTAGTATTCGGAATAAGGTAAATGAGTTGATAGCGCAAATCATCGTGAATGACTATGATTTTTAGTGGCCATTACTGAAACATAGTGGATGGTCACGACTGGGAGTTAAATATCCAAGGGTATCAAACTATTCGGAAGGACAGAGTGGATGATAAGGGAGGTGGTATCGCTCTGTTATTCAAGGATGACATCTGGGCAATAGTAAGGGATGACATCGGTGCTATGGAGGATAAGGTTGAATCCATTTGGGTGGAAATCAGAAATAGTAAGGCGAAAAAGTCATTGATAGGAGTAGTCTGTAGGCCACCAAATAGTAACATTATGGTGGGGCAGGCAATAAACAAAGAAATAACTGATGCTTTTAGAAATGGGGAAACCAGGGGCTGGTTTAGCTCACTGGGCTAAATTGCTGGCTTTTAAAGCATACCAAGCAGGCCAGCAGCACGGTTCGATTCCCGTACCAGCCTCCCCGGACATGCGTCAGAATGTGGTGACTAGGGGCTTTTCACAGTAACTTCATTGAAGCCTACTCGCGACAATAAGCACTTTTCATTTCATTTCATTTTCAAATGGTACAGCAGTTATCATGGGGGATTTTAATCTACATGTCGATTGGTTTAACCAGGTCGGTTAGGGCAGCCTTGAGGAGGGGTTTATAGAATGTATCCGCGATAGTTTCCTAGAACAGTAATAAATGGAACCTACGAGGGAACAAACGGTCCTAGATCTTGTCCTGTGTAATGAGACAGGATTGATTAATGATCTCATAGTTAGGGATTCTCTCGGAAGGAGCGATCACAATATGGTGGAATTTAAAATATAGACAGAGGGTGAGAAGGTAAAATCAAACACGAGTGTTTTGTGCTTTAACAAAGGCAATTACAATGGGATGAGAGAAGAGCTAGCTAAGGTAGACTGGGAGCAAAGGCTTTATGGTGAAACAGTTGAGGAACAGTGGAGAACCTTCCAAGCGATTTTTTTACAGTGCTCAGCAAAGGTTTATACCAACAAAAAGGAAGGACGGTAGAAAGAGGGAAAATCGACCATGGATATTTAAGGAAATAAGGGAGAGTATCAAATTGAAGGAAAAAGCATACAAAGTGGCAAAGATTAGTGGGAGACGAGAGGACTGGGAAATCTTTAGGGGGCAACAGAAAGCTACTAAAAAAGCTATAAAAAAAGAGTAAGATAGATTATGAGAGTAAACTTGCTCAGAATATAAAAACAGATAGTAAAAGTTTCTACAAATATATAAAACAGAAAAGAGTGGCTAAGGTAAATATTGGTCCTTTAGAGGATGAGAAGGGACATTTAATAATGGGAGATGAGGAAATGGCTGAGGAACTGAACAGGTTTTTTGGGTCGGTCTTCACAGTGGAAGACACGAATAACATGCCAGTGACTGACAGAAATGAGGCTATGACAGGTGAGGACCTTGAGATGATTGTTATCACTAAGGAGGGAGTGATGGGCAAGCTAATGGGGCTAAAGGTAGACAAGTCTCCTGGCCCTGATGGAATGCATCCCAGAGTGCTAAAAGAGATGGCTAGGGAAATTGCAAATGCACTAGTGATAATTTACCAAAATTCACTAGACTCTGGGGTGGTCCCGGCGGATTGGAAATTAGCAAACGTGACACCACTGTTTAAAAAAGGAGATAGGCAGAAAGCGGGTAATTATAGGCCAGTGAGCTTAACTTCGGTAGTCAGGAAGATGCTGGAATCTACCATCAAAGAAGAAATAGCGAGGCATCTGGATGGAAATTGTCCCATTGGGCAGACGCAGCATGGGTTCATAAAGGGCAGGTCGTGCCTAACTAATTTCGTGGAATTTTTTGAGGACATTACCGGAGAGGTGGATAATCAGTGTTGGGCCCACAATTGTTCACAATTTACGTAGATGATTTGAAGTTGGGGACCAAGGGCAATGTGTCCAAGTTTGCGGACGACACTAAGATGTGTCGTCAAGCAAAAAGTGCAGAGGATACCAGAAGTCTGCAGAGGGATTTGGATAGGTTAAGTGAATGAGCTAGGGTC